>NC_044203.1:3399078-3756578 GCF_900880675.1 Sparus aurata | reverse complement strand
AGTTGTTATGAATAAGCACCATGTAGCAAGTGTACCTCGCTCCATATAGTTACTTTCCAACTTTTAATAAAGGAGACCTGTGGGATGAACATATTTATTCAAAAATTACAAAAACAATTATGTTATTATATACTGTACATAGCAACAACAGCTCCAAAAGGGGTTTCCGGATTGAAAGGTATAGTTACATATAAAAGTTCCTGGTTTAAATGGGTTAAAATCCATATAAAATCCAATATGCACAATGTTTTATGATACAGTATGAAGGCCCATAGCCTCATACTAAGGATGCCCAGATTTATTGGCCATCGAATGGCATCATTTCAGATTGGTTGGCATGTCTGGTGTTAAAAAAAATAAATAAAAAAAATGTGATGAGTATTTGTTAGTTAACTCACCTTTATAGCCCCGGGGGTGGTGATGGTGATTGCCAGGAAAGTCTAAAAAGCGGACAATCAAATTATTCAAGAGGATTTAACTTGGAGTAAAAGAAAAAAGCCTGAATGCAATTTATCAAGACTGTGCATATGTTTTAAAGTTTATATAGAATGGCAGGAGCTAGAAGTTCAAATGTTTCAGTCTCTAATAAAGTCACAATACTGTATGTCATGGTGCAATGGCAAAGGCACAGCACCTATTGAGTGATAGCTAATAAAATAATCACTAATGTATCAAAAGCCTCTTGACACGGGGACAACGGACATACCATTCCTTACTTGTCCAGTATGGTGCCCTCTTGAAATCGATTCAAATAAGCCTAATTAGTCAAGGTTAAATATCTTATGATATCGTGACAATGCAAATAGCTTCTTTGCTAAATAGAGAGACACTGAATAAACAGACTTTAGACACAATAAGAGTGGCTGAGGGCATCACATAGCCATATGTAGCCTATTTGTCTACTTACCATCATTACAGAGGTCTGTTGACTCTACCAAGAAACTTCCACAAAAGCCTAAAATGAGAGAGCACAAAACATAAACTGTGATTGCTATAACTCAGACAAAGCACATTTAAAATCTGTCCACCCTGAGGTAGTAAAGTAAAGTGGTTCACTTACAAATATTAGGCTGGTCAAAGGATTTAACATCTACAGACAAGCTTCCTCCAGAGGCTAAAACAATACTGGATTCTGGCAGCACTGTATTAACAAATAAGTAGAATTATACATGGCAATACTTAAAGTAGTTGTAGCAGTTAGTGTCATAACTGACGGTGTCACCATTGTACCTGGAAAGGGAATAGCAGGTGGCTTGGCAAAGTTTTGCTTGACACTGCTGGTTTTTTGCTCCGCATCTGACTCTTTGTACACAGGATTTGGCCTTGAAAAAAAAAAAAAATTCCCAGCACTTGAAAGAATTAGAAATACAATTACATTAAATGAGCAAGCCTTGAGATAGACACTGTTCTCGGGTCAGGAGCCCATCGCCCGTTTCTGTGAAATGAGGCGGACTGACATACAAGTACACATAGACATGACACTAGGACAGAGATACAATCCAACCCTCAAAGCTGAGTGCCAAGCAGGTTCGAGTCTTTGTAGTGACTCGGCCGGAGATCGAACCCCAACCTCATAATCTCAGGGTTGACACTCATCACAGGGCAGCGGCGTCTAGGTGTAGGCTAGTTTACCAAGCACATTTGGTTGAGGAATGGCAACAAAATGGCATCAAGGTTGCCACTTCAATTAACCGATTATCGACTAGTCCCATTTGTGACCGATATAAAAGTAATGCCATTCATTGTCACAAATGGGATTGACAAGCTTAGATATGGAATAATTCACATCAGACAATAGTAATGCAGTGACTTCTCACCACAAGTAATTAAGAGCTGAACATTCTCATACGTGGTCCATCCTTTACGTGGGCATCATGTTTTCTTTAAGGGCCTTTGAATAGTTCATGTTTTTTGGGGGCCAGGACAATTTACCTTCCTCTGGATTGAACCGACTGGAAAGAACTGTTGCAGTTCCGCCATTTGGAAATAGTACAACGGCCCAAAGCACAACCTCACTTTTCGAGCTCAGTAGCTATCCAACGATCAAGCTCATTCAAACCTCTTGGCTTGCGATTGAATTCAACAGGGGTGTGGGAATGTAACACCAGCAGTTTGCTTGATACACTGTTAACAGTTTGTGAAGGAAGCCTAGTGGCTAGATTGCCCTTTAACCACATATTCAACAGTTTTCTAATCAACCCAAGACAACAGAGGTGCATATAATCTATTGGGAATGAAGAAACCATCTTTACAATCCCTGTTAAAGGACTGAGTGTCTGTTTCAAGTGATGTTCCTCATCAATCAAATCACAATAACTGGAGTCAGTCCGCAGCCTGACATTTGTTTCAGGATACGTCATTTTGTTCCTCCACACACCCTCTTGATCACATCCTGAATACCCATTATGTGACTTAACATTCTTAACATAGGCTCTGGCAGGAGCATCACACACAAATTAGGAAACCTCTACATTTGATGGCTTACCCTTATGAATAATGCCATTAACCAGTACATTCTTAAGGTCGCCAACAAATTGCTGCAGATACTCAACAACGCACTTTGGCTTGCTTAAACCACAAAATATACCAACAATAAATGGGGACTTAGTGTAATCACATTTCAGGGTGGCAAGTATAGGCCAGAATTGAAGTTTTTAACTCTTAAAGAGAGGGAGACCATCTATGTTGAACTGTAAAGTAAGAGTTGTGAGGTTCACTGGTAAACTCAGACATTTCAATCGTGAAAGTATTCCTCGCACCAATCCAAAATGATAGTACTCGTCTATGGAGCTAAATCGGGGTCAAATGTTTTGTACTTGGAAAGTAAGAAAGTAGAAAGAAAAAGCAAAATTTGAAACTGAAATTTCAAGTTTTGATCTTGAATTTTAAAAAATATATCAACATATTCAAAATAAAAATAAATGTACAAAATGTTTTTTCAGCTTAAAAATAATTATGATCAACTCTGGTAATTCTTTTGAATAAATCATTTATTTTCATTTTTCACTTTCATATGTTTTGATATTTGGGTTCCTATTTCTTTCAGTTGCATGTTTTATCTTTTCAGATTCAGATCTTAGTTTTTTTACAGTTTCAAATCTTTTTTCAGTTTCAGATCTTGCTTTTTCAGTTTCAGAGTTTTGACCCTGATCTAGCGTGGCATCAACTGAGAGGGGCGTGGCATCATGACAGACAGCTCAACCAAACGGCTACAGACCTCCCCCTGTCATGTTGCCTTCAGGGAACGTAGGATCTAAAACGATTCGGCTACGCCACATGAAACTGCTGTCGGTGACAACCTTCACCTGACACCATGCACGAATATCCTGCACGGCTAAAAGTGTTTTAATTTCCAAGGCTGTTTAGATGTGAGATGTGGAAGCAGTTGATCCTGGAATAAACAACATAACTTTGTATTCTTACTCCAGCTTCGTGTGTGTGTGTGTGTGTGTGTCTAGACGTCAATGCTCTACTTATGTATTACAGGCGAGATAACAGAAGCAGAAAATTAAATAATAGGCTAAACAAAAGAAGAATTAAGCTTGATGCTAACAAATAAGAACCCTACTGTAACAACAGTTGCGATATTAACGGTAAAAGAACACTGGCAACACTACAGAACAAAAACCACACAACGACGTCTCAATTTGATATTTATTACGATGTCCCAACCTTACTTTTCTCACCTGTGTGCTGGGTCCAGCAGGTGAGCCAGCAGAACCGGACGCCATTGCCAGCGTACACTGCGAGGCATTCACAGTGCTACGTGGAAATCAGACATTTTAGTACTTAAAGTGTGGGTGTCTGTGTGCACAATCTGGTGTAATTTTGTCGCTCCTGTACTACAGCTGAGGCATCATCATGGTAGTTGCATCTAGCGATGGCGAGATAGAGCTTCATGAAGCATTGAAGCTTTCCATCCAATTGGTTCACACATGGGCCGAAGTTTCATGGTGCTTCATTTGCTCTACTGTGCCATCAAGTGGACAATGAATATAAAACAGGCAGAGTGATGATAATGACACCATGGCTTTGGTATGGAGGACTAAACCTGACTTAAGTATAAATGCATAAATAAATGCATAAATAAATGTATAAATAAATGTATAAATAAATGCTGAAATAAATAAATTAATGAATAAATGCTAAAATAAATGAATGAATAAATAAATAAATGCATGAATAAATATATAAATACATACAGGAATATATAATTACATTCATAAATAAATAAATAAATGTATAAATAAATACAGGAATAAATAAATAAATGCATAAATAAATGAATAAATAAATAAATGCTGAAATAAATGTATAAATAAAAGTATAAATAAAAGAATAAATAAATGTATAAATGCTTTATATTTATTTCTACATTTCTGTTCACCTACATTTATTTATTTCTGTATTTCTGTGTCAATATGTTAATGAGGTAGGAGGTCCTAACCTCAGTCTACAGCATGATTGGTCAAATCGGAGAGCCAGACAAAAGCAAACGATTCCCGATCCCAAGCCTTGCTCCCTGTAACGTTGCAAACCAGCTCCAGTTAGCTTAATGGCCTCGACCGGTGTGACAGTTTAACTGGCGTTTATTTTAACTGGCGAGGGTCCCAGGAGTGCTGGTAGTGTGGTTTGAGAATCCCGTCTGGAGAGGGGTCCTTGGCCATGTCCGCTAACCAGGAAAAACATTCTGCTCATCGATCAAAGTCATGTATATGTGTATTTGTTTTGACATGGCTTGAACACTCCTATTCCACGCGGAGGTGCCGGGGCTGTGACCTGCAAACCACTGTTAGACGAGCGCTGCAGAGCACAAATTGTCCAAAAGTGCATGTTGTCAATCTCATATCTTTGTCGTGAATGTCTGTACTCTTAAACAACTCATGGGTGGAACAGTCTGAGGCATTTGTTCACTCCGATCGGCTCGAGAGCAGCGCGGAGACCGCTGTTAGCTGTTGGTTGTAGTGCTGAGAGCGCAGCATCCAGGTTAACTTGTGACACCTGTTACCATCGAATATTTCTTTCATTCCACACTCTGTTCATATGGTTACTTAAAGCCATCGTTCCGTGCCGCATACATCGTCATACAGCCTGCTCGTCAGTCTGCAGAGTGCGTTGACATCCAGCCCGAACTCAGCGTGACGTCAGTCAGCTGTGGCAAAGCGTGAGAAGTCCAGATCAACCTGTGATACAAACACCTGTAGCGACTGTCGACCGTGGTTAATAGGAAAGCCCAGACATGTATCTCACTCTCGATGGTAACAGGTGTCACAAGTTAACCTGGACGCTGCGCTCTCAACGCCACAGCTAACAGCGGTCTCCACGCCGCGCTCGCCATGAACAAATGCCTCAGACTGTTCCACCCATGAGTTGTTTGAGAGTACAGACATTCACGACAAAGATATGAAACCGACAACATGCACTTTGGGATGATTTGTGCTCTGTACAATCGTCTAACAGTGGTTTGCAGGTCGCAGCTCACATATACATGACTTGAATCGATGAGCAGAATGTTTTCCTGGTTAGCAGACATGGCCGAGGAGCCCTCTCCAGAGCCCTCTCCAGTATTTAGGACCTCCAACCTCATTAACATATGGACACAGAAAGACATGCATAAATAAATGTAGGTGACAGAAATGTAGAGATAAATATAAAGCATTTATTTATATATTTATTCTTTAATTTATCTATCCATTTATTTATTTATTCTTTTATTTATTCTTTTATTTATACTTTTATTTTTTATGTATACATTTATTTATGGATGTATTTATTTATTCATTTATTTATACATTTATTCATTCATTTATTCATTTATGCATTTATGCATTTATTTAAACATTTATTTATTTATTCCTGTATTTATTTATTCATTTATTTATACATTTATTTATGCATTTATTTATTTATTTATACTTAAGTCAGGTTTAGTCCTCCATACTCCAAGCTTTGAATTTAATTGTGCTTAAATGATAATGCAAATAAACAAATAATATACTCATTATTATAGTGTCTGGTTTTCTGATAGGATGATGACAGAGGGGAAAGTTGAAACAAATTGGGTAGAGGATTGTGAGATGTGTGTTACTCGGGACAAAATGTAACACATACAATGAGGAAATTTTATTCATTTTTATTTAAAAACAACAACTTCTCCACTGTGCTGGGCTTTCTTTTTTTTGTTAAAAAAGATTTTTTCCAGTCATAGACACCTTTATTTATGACAGCGGATAGATTGGAAAAATGGGAGAGAGAGGGGGTGTGACTTGCAGCAAATGTACTCCTGCCGGGATTCGATCCGTGGTCAGCTGTGTTTGTGACATGCGCTCTAACCACTCAACTACCTGTATGCACAGACCAATTTTTTTTTGACAGGATTTGAGGTGACAGTGGACCTCCATTGCATTTTGTTGCCCCTCATAATTCGAATCACACGCCAAAGCCTTCATCGACACAAGCCTCGAGGCGGGGAATTGGCATGCTAAAGGGCACCCAAACACCAATGTGAATGGGGCTATTGAAACGATGCCGATTCATTGTAGGGCATTTCAAAATTGAAAAATCATCATGTATACTACATTATTCAACAACAGTTTTTCAAACGTTGAAATGTTAACTGTAATTAAACATCGCATCAACATAGATTTTTCAACCTAGACCAAATATAACCAGTCTGACCAAAATCCAACATTGAATTAATGTCTTTTGCTATCTGGGAGCTTACCTTGTCGTTGCTAACGTGGACGGGGATCTTGCTCACAATTTTTATAAAAGATGGAGAATCCACTGTTGAAAGTGGCAGCATATCTTCGACAGCATACTCTGCCTCCAGTCTCCTCACTTCTCGAGGTTCAAACATCATAGAACGGGCGAATGTTTTTTCTCCGCTCTCATCCTCAGTTTTCTTTCTTTTGGTCACTAGCTTAATGTTAGTGTGGCACCGCTCTAGATGTTTCGTTAAATTGCTTGTTGTATTTCGCGAGGTAGAGAGATTTTTTGGTTTTGCACACAAAGTGCACTTAACTATAATGTTCTTCACATCCTTGTCTCTGATGAACTGAAAATAATGAGCGTATGTCCATCTCGCGAGTATAGAGTCCAACTTGTCTGCTGCTACAGTCATCTTCTCCTCAATCAATAGTTCTCTAGCACTAACAGGAAGTAAATATTCACACAGATTTTTTTCTACTCAGCTTATCTCGCGGTGTTGGCGATTTGTATAAAAACAGCAGACCACTTAATTTCGGGTTTAAAATGCATTGTAACGTGTGTTACTGAGATTTGTACTGAGTAAAATATTACTTTTTTTTTGTAACGCCTCACATTACTGCATTACAGCAAAAAGTAATGCATTACAGTAATTGCATTACTTTTGTAACGCATTACACCTAACACCAGAGCCATTTCTTGCTATAAGCGGACTATGCGGGTGCATAGGGCCCCCTGCGCCACTAGGGGGCCCCCTCAAGTTGCAAGGTCAGCTGCAATACCTGAGGAATGACCCGAAGGAAAAGATGTGAAAACGACCTGACACCTGGCCCGCTGATTGGTCAGATCTGGTGTCTACCACGCCGCGTTGCTATGACGACCAGTACTACTAAACTAGGAGGGCGGGTAATTGCGCCGAGCCGTAACAAAGTCCTTCTACAATAGTAGAACGTCTCTGGCCGTAAGTTCAGGTCATTCACGGCATCGCGACCAAACTAGCGTATTCATCTGGCGCAGAAAAAAGAAGAAACTAGATGAAGAAACACGCTCGCTGGATAAAGGTAAGGTTTTTTTTTTACGTTATGTGGGTTGGAGGGGCTAGCTAAATTGCCGATTTTTTTTAAGTGTTTGCTTTAGGAGAGGGCTAAAATAAAATGTATCTCACATGTGAATGCCATAACACTTATTGACTGAAGTGACATCCGTTTTGGTGAATCACAGCAGGTACAGTTCGTTGGCATTATATTTGTGAGGGAGGGTGTGTGTGTTAGGCAGATATCTGTCATGTCTGCTGGATCCTCATCCAGTAGAGCTGCTGGTCCATCATAGACCTCCTCTGCTTTTCAATATTTGTCACATAACATTACTTTAGGATTGTTTTTATGATAAATTTATCAATTTTAGTGTTTCCTCAGTTTGGAGGTCTCTAATGTGAAGTGTGCTAAACAACCCTTATGCATATGAGGCCTACTGTGGATTATTATGGACTATTGTGGCAGTAGATTATTGCTCTGAGGGGATTATTGTTAACTCTACTGAGCTAGTTGTGTCTTACTTTTCCACATTTATTGTGACAATATAATTTGAACACATTTGCCTACATTCCTACAGTTTAGTTATGTTTTTGATGTATTACTTTGTTTTATTCAAAAGAATCATAATAACACAAATTAAAGTCAATTTAAAGTGAACTATACTATATAGGACCGTTAGTTCTGCCCACAGAATATATGTTAAGACCAAATCATCAGTTAAGCAAGTAGTTCACTTTGTAATACTATAAACTAAGATATTCCTTCAATATCACATAAAGCTCATCAGTCATTTATCTTTGTTTTATAACTCTTTGAAACTGCTTAAAAGTGACAACTTTGAAAGTGGGTTCATGCTTTAAAGGGACACTGTGCTGTATATTGCACAGTTTAAGATAAAAACGGATTATGAATTTCTCCATTAGTGTAACATAACTCAATTATATAGTATGCTTAGGATCTGTTTTGCTTGGTAACCTGAGGAGTTTCGTCTTTGCAGGAGCAATTCTGAAGTATTTTGGAGCCGCAGAACAGGAAGCAGCACTGCCGCCTTCAGCACCAGAGATTGGCAGGCAGCTCTCATATGCTGGCAAGGAAGCAGAAATTTTGAGGTGGGGCTTAGCGTAGATCTGCTTAAAACACAAGACTCAGATGATACTGATAATCATCACAAAGTGGTGTGATTGTGTTATATAGTTCTGTATGGTTCCTTTAAAGTATTGTTTTTATTGTTGGTTTGTTTTCATTGTTGCATTTTTATTGTATGCTAGTTTATTGTGTTGGTCCTGAAGGGCTTGTGTTACATTTGAAAGGTTCCTTACTACCAGCATTATTCTTGTTAGTTTTTTAGTTTTTATTGTTTGCATATTGATATGGATGCTGGCTCATTGTGATTTTCTTTTCTAAGTAATAGCCTATTTTATTTTCTCTACAACTTTAACTTTAGTTTTGGGTGTATGTATGTTATATGTTTAATGTCAACTTAAAATAGAATTAAATTGAGGAACACTCCATCAGTTTAATTTATTGACCTATCAAGGATCCCTATTGTTTACCTTGTATTATCATTTTCTATCAGTTCAACTTACTAGTGTAGGTCAACTTAAGATGTTTGATTTTAATTTGAGAGAGGTTTTCACGACTCTAGCCTGTTTTCTTCTTAAAATGTAATAGATTGTTGCATCTTTATGGATCACCCAAAAGGGTTAGGAATCTATCCATCGTAGTTTGACAAAATAGGGGCCTCTAAACAGCATCTTGCATAGGGCCCCCAAAAAGACAGAAACGGCCCTGCCTAACACTGTATATCTGGCCACTGTATATTAGGCCGCTTGCTAACGTCATCAACCCACTTATTAATAGAACACGGATCTGAAAGTCGGACACCATTTGTCAAAGTCAACTTGTTAAGGTAACATTCACGATCTTTAGTTGATAATCCCCTTGCATAGCTTGACAAGCTGTTTATCTCCGCCCTACTTCCGTTGCCTAAATGCGCACGCATACATTCTACGTCATCATTGTGTACAAACAGAAAAAGGGTCTATAATCTGATACAGTGGATGGCGATGTGTTTTATAGTCCACCGGTAAACCAATAAAGAAGAGAAGGAGGATCATTTAAACGCAGTTGACTTGACCGTAACTTCCTCTGCAAAGAAGACGGTTGGCCTCGTCATCAAGATCAAGCCCCCACAAAAAATGCCAGGCGTTGAAACTAGTGTTTGTGGTGACCGAGCTGTGTAATTACATCGTCATGTGATGCACTTAGGACTTTTTCCCAATAGCTAACATTGTGAAAAACATATCTGTCTTGTATTACTGTCAGATTCTCTACATCAGGGGTTCCCAAACTCAGAGTGCCGTGGCCCACTTTAAAATCTGAAAATCTCTTGTGGCCCACCCAACAACTCTGATCAACACACAAGACTTAAGACAAATTATTTCTTCTTTTTATTTCATGAACAGAGCAATATGTTACTATGGCAATAACATGCACATTAATAATCCATCTACATGCACGTAACGATTTGTACAGTAACCAATATAAGAAATTATTAATCCCGTATCCTGGCTGTTTCACCACTGACTAATAAAATGCTTTCATAAAATTTCACAATATCCAACCTAATATCAATATGAATAAAAACAGACAGAAGTTATTTTTGAATGTTAAATCAGGCCAACACTTGCACTTTTTCAACACATGCAGTCTAATGCAGTTACTACAACCCATCACAGCTGGGCTGCCGTGTAATATTTTGAGGCGTTCAACAGCACAAAAGCGCTTGCTCTCTCTATATATATATCTCTCAGAATATTAATTAACATTAACAAGATTTACTAAGTCTCCGTGAGACCACCTGCAAACACTGTCTGGATACACTGGATATGAATCACATTATGTCACCTGCATCTCACCTAATGTAGGAAATGAATAGTAACAAATAGTGAACTGTCAAGACCGTATCCTGGCTGTTTGACATTGAATAAAAAGCGTAGGCATGTACATAAAAAAGCAGCCCAGTAACAACACGAAGGAGAAAAAAACAAAACATTATTTGAAAATTGAATCAGACCAATGCCTGCATACATGCATGCTTACTGCAGTCCATCATAGCTGGGCCGTTAAATGGTGCAAAACAAAGTGCTATTTCACACACAAGTCCATTTTGACATTAACCCAAGACTTTGTCCAGTCTCTGTGAAACCACCCGCAGTTTATCTTGATATACTGGTTCTGAGCCACACTTTGGGTGACGTTACATGGTGTCAACTGCAACTCATCTAATGAGCTGCTGCATAGCAGCTGTCAAAGTCTTGATGTCTGGCTGAATAGACATCAGCTTTAGGTGGAGATCAGGTTCTACATCCAGTTTATTCCTGTACTTTGTTTTTAAAGCGACAAGTGCTGAAAATCCAGTTTCACACAAATAGGTGGTAGTAAAAGGGATCAGAAACATCAATGCCTTGTTAGTCGGATCAGTATATTCTGGGTACACATGCATCCAGATCTGTGTGAAGATACATTTCAGAGCAGTATCACACGATAACTCTACAAGGCTGTCCTGCTCCCTGGAGCTGAGACCTGCGATGGCATCCTCATTTTGGGAGGCAAATGGATTCTGTATCCAGCTGTGTTGCTCGCTAAGCACAGGGAAGTATTCCCAGAGCTGCATCTTTAGGGTTTTCAGGTGCTCTCTTAATTCACCTGGCACGGAGGCTGGGATTTGCCTCTTCTCTTTGAGGACAAAATCACACAGATTGTCAAAGGACTCTTCGGTCCCACAGCTCGAGCTTCCTTATGGTGACTTCTATCTTACTGTGGACATTAAACATGCTTGTTTGTTTTTACTGGTGATCTTGGGGACTGTACGAAGGAAAGTATTTTGTGTCACTGTGGACTCTAATGGAGAACTGTGGGTCCCTTAAAGACCCTGGACCCGACCCCTCAGCCTGTTTTCTGCCAGCCCTTTGTTTTTTACAAAGCCTGTCAATGTGTTTTGCTGTAGATGACCCTGTCTGATGTACCTGTTTTGTGTGTATTTTTATGTCTGTTTTGTTTTGTCTTTCGCTGAAAAATCAATAAAAACAAAGTTTAAAAAAACAAAACAAAACAAAAAAAAAACATGCTTGTTGTTTTTCCTTGGAGAGATAGATTAAGTCTGTTTAAAAAGTTGAAAATGTCGGCCAAATACAGCAACTTGCACAGCCATTTGAAGTCAAAGAATCAATCTGACAGTTCAAACCGGGAGTCCACGAAAAATGGCCTGACTTGGTCGCGCAGTCCGAAAAGTCGAGTGAGCACCTTGCTGCATGAAAGCCACCAAACGTCAGTGTGCAGAAGAAGCTGCCGGTGGTCACTCCCCATCTCCGCGCACAGCATGGCAAATAGGCGTGATTGCAGTGGCCGACTTTGATAAAGTTGACTGATGACTAGAAGTGGGGCTGTCAACAAATATTCCAAATTCGAATATATATTCAAATACTTAAAAAAAACAGAGATTTGATTGTGAAAATTAATATTCGACTATGGAAAAAAACACATCAGCGGCTGCTTTGCGAGTGGTCGCACTGCATGACAGGTCAGGGACGGGTCATAAGAGTCGCACTTGCAAGCGTCACTCACTGCTGAAAGTGAGACGCGACAAAAACTGTGGCAGATGGTAGAGAGAAAAACGTAATAGCAAAAAGTTCAGAGCCCAACTCGGCAGCAGAGAGAGTGGTTTGGACTCGGATTTTGGTCAGTAGACTGCAAAAATGTGGAGCCTTGAGATAAAGTTGTAAGCTACAGTTATCTTACCATTCCACCACTAGCAACACTAGGGCACATCTTGAAAATGTGCACCCAAATGAGCATGCCATGATGTCTGGAACTCCAACTAAACACCCACGTGTCGACTCATATGTTTCACCCCCCGCCACAAGCTCTCTGTCTGCAGCACGACAAGAGGCATGCATGAAGAAACTTGCTTGTTCATATGCAAGGACATGAGGCTCATCAGTAATGTTGATGGCATGGGCTTCAGAGAGTTTTGTCAAGAATTGGAACCGAGGTACCGTATCCCAAAAATACCTATACAAGTAGTTATGTCTCTAGTTTGTCCTCCTGTTTTTGACATAATGTGCAAATATAGATATTTGAATGGTTTGAACCTATGTTTTTTTTTTAGAGCGAATATTCAAACGTAATTTTGGAGCAGTTTTGATAGCCCTATTTCACAGATTCATCTAAAACAGTCTTAAAATCCACAGGCATCGTCTTTGTGGCCAATGCCTCTCTGTGGATACTGCATTGGACAGCTGTGACCAGCGGAGCCACGTCTTTGACCCTTTTCACAACTCCAGTCAGTCTCCCCACCATGGCCTGAGCTCCGTCAATGCTTAGTCCCACACACTTTGCCCAGTCTATTTCATTTGAAACCATGAATTCATTCAGAGTGTCAAAAATGGTGGTAGAGTGTGAAGGTAACGGTTTGCAAAACAGAAAGTCCTCGAGTACTTCTCCATCATATTCATATCTGATAAACGCCAGTAAATTTGTCAAGCTTGCAATGTCTGTGGACTCATCAATCTGGAGAGCATAAAAACCGCTTGCCTTTCCTCTGGTCACTTAGCTGCTTAAGTACATCTTCAGCCATATGGTCAATACGGCGCTTGACTGTGTTGTCAGACAAGGAAATCACGTTGAGTTGTTTAGCTGCTTTCTCCCCAACCATCACTCCAACCATGTCTTTGGCAGCGGGTAAAATTAACTCCTCCCCGATGGTGTGTGGCTTCCTGGTCTGGGCAATCAACTTTGCCACTCGGTAGGAAACCTCCACCACCTTGGCGTTTTCACTCCCAGTGACATAGGTTGATTCAATTGCTTTTCTACGGCTCTGATACTCTCTCAGCTTGTTTTCGAAGAAATCTTAAGGCTTTGATGAATATAGTCCATGTTTTGTTTCTAGATGTCGACAAAGCTTGCATGTTTTCAGCACCTCCGAGCATAACACACAGACAGGCAGCAGGTTGTCTTCTGGTCCAACACTTGTATATCCAAGTGACAGGTACTCACTTGAGTACTTCAGACGAGCCTTTCTTTTAGTTTTTTCATTTTGACCCTCTTCACTTGTTGAGATTGACTCATTAGTAGCTATCGATCCATTGTTACTCTTTGCCGCTAGTGATAAGGTATTCCCTCAATTACAATTCCCCCCTCAATAATGAAATATAAGATATGTTCTGGCTCAAAAATAGGTCAGATAAATGAAGAATAACACATAATTTAAATCACATGGTTATGTTTTATTAGATGTGATTACTTTTTTAAATTAAAATATTTATAAGTGTGTCGGCCCTGACAAATGTTATTCATGAGCACAGCTCTTCTCTCTCTGCTGCTCAACATGGAGGTTGAATTCAAATTTTCTTAGTAATGTATGCTGTGTTCAAGTCCAGTTGTTTTGAATTCACCTGTAAGACCCATTATTTATTTAATTAGCCTTTGGCCTTAACTGTTTTGTCAAGTATTGTTGTATGTCCAATGATATGTCTGGACTTGTTTCAGATCCTTGAAGATGTTTTATCGCTCATTCAAGAGGCTTCTTCAGTTCTAACTAACTGGAGGGGAGGTGTAGACTTTTAAACTCTGTGGAAGTGTCCTTACAGAGTCGTTAAGAATACGTGTGAGCTCTGAGGTGCAACAGTTGCACTCTGTCCAGTACTAACTTCTAGTTAGGGGGTTGTTTTCTGTCTACCAAGCCAGTGTTTGTGCACTGATTCACAGCGAAAAAACAAGGTAGACAAGGAAAAGAATATGGGTGTGAGAATAGATTTAGATGCAAAGGGGGGAGAGGAGTGTCTTTTCCGTAGCTCCTTCCTGGCTCCCTGCCTAGAAATTTTGCCTGCTAGATATTCAGCTGTCATCGGGAGGCTCTGGATCGCATCTATTGAACATTTCACGCGTGGCGATTGTCACTCACAGGAGCAGGCACTGATGATGCGCCATTTTGCCCTGTCACATTTTCTTTTTCTAATTTTTAATTTTTTTAAATCACATTGTTAAAAGCGACTGTTCTCCATTAATTTCAAAGGTAGCATACATAGTGCAGCACACAGTTTGCATAAACTAATCCAATTCAGCCATGAGGAAAGTGACACATCTATGTCTAGAATATGATCTTCTTTGTTTGAGCTAAAGTGCAGAATAATAGGCTCTTTACTTAGTAGTAGTAAATCACCTCATATTCTTTCTACATTTGACAGTGTGTACGTGTAGGCAGGCTGCAATGAGCTTTATACAGTCCGTTTAAGCTGTATAATCAAATATTAATCTCAGTGTGTATGGGAACACTGACGTCAGTGTCTACATCGCCTGCAGAAAAGGTGAAAAGCCTTAAATCACAAGCCTATCAGCCCTCGGAGTGGTAACCAATTATAACAAACATGTTATTTTCCTATAAGCCTAATGAGTGGTTATCAAAAAGTTCCTTTCACCCTTATAATTATTTGATGCTTTATGGCTGAGTGGAATGGAGTGCTCCAGAGAGACTGCTGAGGAGTTCTAATGATTTCTCCTTTTTTGGGCTTTCTTTTTTTCTTTCCTTTAGCAACACCTCACACTTTACAGGTCTGACTCAAAGGCTGGTGTTGAGAGTAGTGTGTTGAGAGTAGGGTGTGTGTGTGTGTGTGTGTGTGTGTTTGTACTCAGTAATTGATGTTACAGTGATGTCTTTATATCATTCATTACATCATCCTACATCATAATTAGAGATTGCATGAGAGATGGTGTATTTGCCTGCAGCCTAGACCGAGTGTGTGTGCATGCAAGCGTGTGCGCGCGTGTGTGTCCGCTTGCTGAGACAGAAACTCTCTCTTATGATATAACTTCACTGAACAGACTTCATCTGTGTGGAGACTTGGGAGGAGCATGGGTCGGACCTCCTGGCCATTTCTCTGAGAGTGGAGACCCCCTTTAAGACTTCTCACCAGACTGGGCCCCTGCTGAGCCCCCTGAGTGTAGAAGTGTGTGCGTGGGTGAGTAGGGCTGCTCTGTGTCACTATGGTGATGTCATCCGTCTGTTTTGGAGATATAAGGCCCTGATTCTGCACACATGGGTCACACTGTAGAAATGAATGGAGGCTAAACATGAGATAGATTGGATCCCTTTGGCCTCCTTCACTACCAGTGAAAACAATGAGGATCCTTCATTACACCAAAAATCATTTGTCAAAACTGGGAAAACTTGAAACAGACGAGATTTAGAAAAAAAACAAAAACAGCTGTTTTGAACCATGTAAATCTTAAGAATATTTCTAGCAAGACATTCCACAGATTTAACTGGCAATACACAACTTTACTTTGCTTTAACTTCTCATTCTGCAGTAAACACTGATGTCACAGTGTAATGGTTGCAGAAAAATGACACCATCTGGCCATAGGTTGGTTCTTTGTAAACCTTGCTTTCACCTTACCACTTGGTTTGCCATCAGGACAGATTCTTGGTTGAATTGCATCACAAAGGAAACATGTCGGCCACTCCACAATCAAAGCGGGAAGAGTCATTGTTTGGAGGACAGAGTACAGAGCAAAACTGTAGCGGTGCTGTTCTGCAACACGCATGCAAACAGCGGAATTCCTGGGTTTGTGTCTTGTATCTGCAGAGACCCTGCAGCCCTCTGCCTGGATTTCCTTATTTTCACACTTTATTGCTGTGCTCGGGATGCTTTAACAACCCATAATTCCTGTGAATGAGACTCAACAACTTTCAGATAAACTAAAGAAAAATTGACAAAGAGAGACATTTGGATCTTCAACTTAAGGGCCTTAACACACACAGGACTGAAGACAAGCTGGATGCTCCATATCTGTACATTTGTTTGCTTTGATGGAATGACAACCAACTAGTCATCTCTCCTTATTGCAGATTATTAAAATCTAAAGAAGTACTAGTACTAATGTAGAGGAATCATCGATTCTTTGGTGGTTTGTCTGAATTGAATTAATTGAATAGTTTGAAATTGTTGAATGTTGAAATGAGCTATTTCTAAAGATGTAGCACACACCTACTTCTTTGACTTCACTTGTGATAACTAGCTTTACTGTAAGATTCCACTGGATGCATGTCCATTGCGTTCTGGCTCTGATAAAGTTTTGCGCCATGGTCTGGCAACCCCACCTGCTGCACTTTGAGTCCAGCACGGTGCAGCATTGCCAAATAGCTGGAGTTGCAAGACCGAGGAGTTCCCGGGATAATTACATAATCACCTGCGGCTGCAGTTACAGGTTTGTGTTATAAACACAACACCACCAAGTGTTCCCAACTGAAAGATGAAAGATTTGTGCTGGCGTCAACATGGAGTGTTTTATTTTGAAAATTAACCGGATGTTATGTTGTTTCGGGTGTGACTTCCTGTCCGCTCTGTGCTGAATTAGGCTGAATTTCAGCTTCATGCTCTGGCATCCAGCAGAAATAGAAGTCCTTGTATCTGCTCAAGCAGGGCCCGGACTGCCGGAGCAGATATGCAGCACAGTGGAGCCAGTGGAAGTAAACACATAGACATCAGTGATCAACTCTGCTGCTGTGACGGAGCAGAGCCAGCCCGGACACGTATCTGGTGGAATCTGGTTGATCTGATTGCCAGGCAGCTGACACCTGCCTTGGTTTATACACTGATCTGGCATAACATTATGACCACTGACAGGTGAAGTGAATAACACTGAGCTGTAGCACCTACCTAAGCATTGTTGCAGACCATGTACACCCTTTCATTGAAACGGTATTCCCTGATGGCTGTGGCCTCTTTCAGCAGGATAATGTGCCGTGCCACAAAAAAAAATGGTTCAGGAATGGTTTGAAGAGCACAAGCACACGTTAGTAACGGCGTTATTTTTTTTCAGTAACGAGTAATCTAACTAATTACTATTTCCATCATTACAACACTGTTACCGACAATTAAATGTGGCGCGTTACAAACTGAAGCTGCTCATTGAAGCTGTTGTCATCCGACTCAGCTCTCAGCCACCGGAGCTGCAGAGCTGTTTTATTTTCCTCCGGTGAGGGAGGAGGGAGGGGCGAGAGAACCGCATAAGTGATGGTGATTGGCTCTCTAACGTTGAGTGAGAGTTCTTAAGCCAATCAGTGGCAATGTTCGGTTTACACACAAGTCACACACGCACACAGCAGCCTTGCACACACAAACTAGCAGAGGTGAACTGCAGCAATGGCGAGTCCGGAGGGAAAGTTATCGTTTTCAAAGTGGAAGTACAGACACTACTTTAATCTCCTTTGTCCACGTCCGTTGTAAGCAACTCGAATCATCTCTCAGTGGCACACGCTTCTACAAAACTAACACTGGCAAAAAACTCCGTTGCTGACGCTGTTGATGATGACAGCAGGCCAGGTGTGGCTAATGTGAGCTCCGCTAACAGCTTCACAAAAACTTGTGACACAGACTGAACTGAATGCAATGATAGACAGGTATGTTGTTGAGAACTTGCTCCTGTTATCAACAGCTGACTCAGACTCCTTCAGAGCACTCATTGGCAAAATATCGGGGAGAGCAGGTGCTGGTCCGCCATGCAGAAATACATTTCCTAAATACATATGTAGATGCCGAGTACGCTAAAATGACTGCCGAGCTCAAAAGGGGGAAGAAATAAAACGCAATAGTTACTTTTCCTGGTAACTAATTACTTTTATAGTGGAGTAATTCTGTTGCTAACTCAGTTACTTTTTGGGAGAAGTAACTAGTAACTATAACTAATTACTTTTTTAAAGTAACGTGCCCTAACACTGGTTACGACTTGTGAATTAATCACAAAGCGAAGTTCAAGTCTTACCTTTGTTTTCTGGTTTCATTAAATGACCTCGATGCACCTGTTTGTTGATACGTACATCCCTGAAGCAGCCCTCCTGAGCCTTGTAATGGACGCTGTAGGAGGAATAACATTTGTGGGGAGACAAAAACTGAGTTAAAAACATCCTTATAATATGTTTAGAACTACAAATGAACCTAATTTAGTGCAGTGATTTGTTTAAGACTAAGAACATTTTACATTTAAGCCAGCGGCAGCTTCGCACTTGCGCTATTCGCAGTCCGGACACGGAGGGGTGAACATTTCCTGCTCTGACTGCAGCTGGGAGGGACTGCTGCAGTGTGCTTTGGGACAGGGAGGGGCTATGGCAGCACCTGCTGGTCGCTGAGAAGTGTAAGAATGATACATGCTTTCATGTCAGAGTCTCCAAAAGTCTCCAATAACACCAGAAAAAGTTGCTAGATTTGTGCTAAATATAACGACGAAGTTGGTAAGTTGGCAACACTGGCTGGGAGAAATCCCACTGATTCTACCTTTAAGTGTACAGTCGTGGTTTTATATTAACAAGCAATATAACAAGCTTCATTTAGCTTTGCACAGAAATTATCAGTGAAAATGTCCTTCTGACTCATCTCCATTCTTAATCCTGCACTGTAAGCAATTGCTGTAAATTTACAGCCAATTTTCAACACTAAAATACTGTTTTCATGTTAAACAGCTTAGTACTGTAGTTAGCAATGCATTGTGGGCTGCTCAACTTGGAGCAACAGACAGAGGCCCTAAACAGTATGCTGATGTTTTAAATTACAGGACACTACAGTATTTTTTGGAAACTTTGGATAGGAGATTCTCCAGAAGAGGACACACAATTTGATGACATGTGCTACACATCATCGAGTGTTCTTCATCAACATCCATCGGGTCTTGCATCTACAAATTAAACGGTAATTAAAATCTTATTCATATTGCCGAGAATGTTTGATATCAAACTGATGCTCAGGAGCTTCTCTTGCTAGGGATTTCAACATGTCATTTATCAGTGAGGCTTAGATGTGAATAGCCAAAACAATATTACTTTTGGGTGGTTTCTGTTTAATTTTGGTAACATCAGCCGAATGTCTGCATCCGAGGAACAACACTTGTTAACCGGTAAGAGAGGCCAATCGGCAGATGGAAGCAGCAGGAAAATAGCATTAGGCTACTGGAATAATTAGCCTACATCTTGCCTGGTGATTAAGGATTCATTTCAACCAAACCATAGGATTATTGGATCATCGGCTAACCGAGATGGTTTTGGTGAGTCTTATTTTGCTTGTGTCGACTTTAAATGAAGTGTGTTTTACAAAGAGTTAACAAGGACATTAAGCTAATCGTAGTTCGATTAAAGAGAGAATCCTCAAGGCTTAGGGTTGCATTTTTCTGTTTAAACGGAAAATTGGTGTGAAAATATTGCCTTTCTGGACTCTTTGTGAATGCATTTTGTTAATTTATCTGTTGCTGTGCGTCTCACACAGCCTACTTCTCCCAACTGTTGAGTATAGGCTTTGTCAAACTCTTTTGCGTCATCTGTAGCTTTTCTTTCACAATCTTAACATTGCAACTAGCAAATGGCCTTTTCTTTTCACGCCAAGGTTTATATACACACATTTTGAGTTGCTCACAGACATCAATGTGCTTCGTAGCTTGGAACTCAGGATGGAGGAATGTGGCAGGGCCATCACAGAATACTTCAGGGGAAAACCTACCAACAAAGATGTCAAGGATATCCTCTCTAATGGTGAAGATAATGAGATGGCACTTTGTGTTGTTCAGCTGCTCATAGCACACTTTGAAGAGGACCTAACCGGGCTGATCCTTCTTACAGATGTAAGTTTTATTTTTTCTTTCTAACCCTGTGTTTTAAAGGGTGACTCGACCAGTCTTAAGTGTCCAGACACTGGACTAGTTTTGGAGAGTAGTACTACATATGTGAATACAGTAGTATAAATTATTTTGTGGCTCAGAGGAAGCTGCATGTAAACTGATAAATTACCTCCATGTTGTCACACATTTGCTAAATTGCATTATGGGTAAAGTAGGTGCAAGGTTAAAAAAGTATTTCACTTCTTTGCCCTACTATGACACTGTTGAACGTTTTAAAAGCAAATGATCAAATCAATACAGCAGAAACAGAAATATTACCTTTTTTATTCCACATATACTTCTTCCTTTTCAAAACCTGGTGCCTACATTATCCACAATGCAACTTGACCACTGAGTGACATCACCTGGAGGCAATTTATCAGATTATCTGCAGTTTCCTCTGGAGCCACAAAAGGGTTCATACTACTTTTTAGACATTTGCAGTAGAACTCCCCAAGACCTGTAAAAATAAAATTGTTACCCTTTAAATTTTGAATGCCAGATCTATTTAGCAGTTTGACTGTAGGTACTTCAGAAGCCTACCTCATTCGCCTCTCGGTTACTCCATTTGCCTCTCGGTTACTAATTATTGACCTTTTTATAAATTTTCTTCTTTAAATGTTATTATGGTAAGCATAATGTATTTGTTACCTACAGGTGTCTGCCACTGCAGCTGATGTTTAGAGAACTCTCAGTCTTCCTGCAAGTCCTCGCCTAATTCTGCGTGGTATAGATTTTATTTAGATTCATTGATAGACACATTATCTATCACATTGGCCATTCATCTTGAGTTTGCAAATGTTTACCCAAGGTAACATGCATTCCCATGTTGCTATGACTTTCAGTTTCAGGTGCAACAGGGCAAGTCACAATTAGTTGTTGGATGATCACCTTTGAGGGCTGTGTAATCACTGAGGGCATCACACCAACATTTGCAACGGGACTTGCTGCTGTGTTTGCAATCTACTACATATTGAACCTTCAGTATCAAGATGAGGCAGCCTGCACTCTGGAATTCATTCAGAGGTAAAAACCCTTTCATTCCTTGTCATCATTATATGGATATATACAATTAAATTAATGTATTTGTATTTTTTTGCTTAAAATGGTATTGGTACTGTACATTTCAAGCCACAACACACACACACACACACACACACACACACACACACACACACACACTGGCTGCAAGCATTCACACTATTGTTCTTCTGGAATTATTCCAGCTTCCGTACGTTTTTCAGCACTCTTCTCCTCCTACAAATCTTGAGCTATTAAAACCATTCCAATATCAAAATGTTCAGCTTTTTAAAGACATTATGGCGTCTATTTTTCTCATTTCTCTCTTTTATACTTTTGGAAATATTAAGCTTTTAATGCAAAATTTTGCCCATTCATCCTTATGGGGCTTTTTTCAAATTTCATTCTGCTATAACTTCAGCATACTTCCAGTTATAGAAACCATTCAAATATTAAAATGTTCAGCCCTTTAAGCTCTTTCAGCCTTGTATTTTTGTACTTTTCAACTTTTTCAGCAATTCAGCTTTTCCCCAAAATTGAATCAAATGGGGAAATCTTCAAATCCTCTTCAAAACTCATCGACTTTCAACCTCTTCTTGTCCCTCATACGTTGAGTGAGAGACACCATTCAAACTTTAAATGAGTCAATGAGTTGAACTATTGAGCTTGTATTCAGTTTTTAAAAATCTTGTACGGTTTTGAAATGGTCACAGTTTTAGTTTTTAGGATTTTAAGCCCGTCTTCTGACTTTATAATGGGTGTGTATTGCGTCAGCTAGAGTGCATCAACTGCCGCACCCCAGAGTGTGGAGCAGTTCCAAAAATGAGAAAAAAATTCTCTTCAGCTTGATTTGGATCCCACATCTTGTACTTGACATAGACAATATAGGCATATAAATGTAGGAAATCTTGTTGGCTTCTGACAGCTGATGGTCTCATTTCAGCTGTAGGACTTACGGTTTTGGATTTAGAAGCCCAAGAGCGACAAGCACTCCTGAATCTTCCCCATAAGCCGCAATGTTCATTTTGAGCCTAAATTTCTGGAGGATCGCGGACGGTACATGTTTTGTCTCTCGCTCCTGTTCCCTCATTATGCACTCTACAGAAATATAAATGACATGAGTGCGTTCAGCAATGTCTCCTGTAACTCAACATGTAGCATGTTTTGCCAATAACTATAACAGTTTTCCCAAAAATCGCAGGGGTTTGGGAGGCATTCTCCCATTCATTCCTTATGGGGACATTTTCGTCTTTGTTTCTGCTCCTGCTGCAGCATGTCTGCAGCCATTTGAAGCTCTTTCTGCCTTTAACTTCTCACCTTTCAGCCTTTTTTCACCTTTTTAACCTCTTTCTGCCCTCTTACTCTACAACTTTTTGGCCTTTTCAGTCTTTTTTTCACCTTCTTAAGCTCATTCCTACAGCTGTTCATATGTTTTCACCTTTTAACCTCTTCCAGCCCTCTCTACAACTGTTCATATGTTTTTACCATTTTAACCTCTTCCAGGCCTCTTACTCTACAGTTTTTCATCCTTTATTCACCTTTCTCTTCCAGCCCTCTTACTCTACAGCTTTTCATATTTTAATTACCATTTTGACCTCTTCCAGCCCTCTGACCATACAGCTTTTCATGTTTTCACCTTTTTAACCTCTTCCAGCCCTCTTACTCTTCAACTTTTCATATGTTATGACCATTTTAACCTCTTCCAGCCCTCTTAATCTACAGATTTTCATATTCTTTTCACTTTTTAACCTCTTCCAAACCTCTTTCTCTACATCTTTTTACCTTTTCATCCTTTTCTCAACTATTTGAGCTCTTTCACCCTTAAACTTTTTTACCTTTTCATACTTTTTTCACCTTTTTAACCTCTTCCAGCCCTCTTACCCTACAGCTTTCCATGTGTTATCACCATTTTAACCTCTTCCAGCCCTCTTACTCTACAACTGTTCATATTTTTTCACCTTTTTAACCTCTTCCAGCCCTCTTACTCTACAGCTTTCATCCTTTATTCACCTTTTTAACCTCTTCCAGCCCTCTTACTTTACAGCTTTTTTGATATGTTTTCACCTTTTTAACCTCTCCCAGCCCTCTTACTCTACATCTTTTCATCCTTTTTCACCTTTTTAAACTTTTTTGGTCCTCGTCAGCCTTTAACTTTTCACCTTTTTTGCCTTCTTTCACCTTTTAAGCTCTTTCAGCCCTGTTACTCTACAGCTTTTTAGCCTTTTTAGATATTCATGTTTCTGCCTTTTCAACTCCTTCAAACATACAACTTCATGTTCAGCTAGAGAAACTGTTCAGCTATCAAAATGTTCAACCTTGTTAGCCCATTAAACCTATTGCTTTTAAGCCTTTCTGCCTTATCAACTATTTGAAAATTCTGCTTTTTCTGCAAAATCCCGACCATTCAACCTATAGTTTTGTGCATTTCCGGCAGTACGTTCAGCAGATTTCGCTTCAGTCTTCAGCATTCACACTGTATTTTCGTAGGAAATGCAAATTTTTCTAGTTAGTGTGAATGCTGCATTCACAGTATTGTTCTTCTTGAATTTATTAATATTATTAGTGGGCTGTGCGGAGCAAAAATTCAGGGTTTTCAATGATTGTGTATGGCGGAATGTTCGTGCAGCAGAGTGGAGGGGGCCAACTGACAGAATGAGAGAGACTCAAAATTTATATCAGAAATGTTCTATTTCCGTGACGATCCTGGCTACAAATTAGGCTCGAAAACAGTGATATTTTCCAGAGTTGTAGCCACACTTGTCTTCTTTCTCCCAATTTGTCTACTTTATCAGTAGGATTTACAGTTTTTGAATTATCGACCGCTAACCAACAAGAGTAGGTCTCAACTGCCCCATTCACTCCAATGTAAATCGGAGAGAGGATTTTCAGAACGGCACCCTTTTTTAACTCACTCCTATTACCACATTTCTGAGGCTAGGCCCACAAAACTTGATGAGTGTGTTCTTTAAGGCCTTTCTGGTTCGATTGTGAAAAATCTGCTGATATCATGTATGATTTTGAAGAAATATCATTAGTTTGACATCCAAGATGTGAGGCAGAAATGGCTCTGAAATCAGCTGTACCAGGCCGTTGCTATGGGCCCTTGCCAACTGTCACCTAGCAACCGAGATCAGCTGGGCCAACAGAGAGAGTGACAGACAGACAGACAGACAGACACACACACACACACACATTATCTTTTAATTCATTTAATGTGCGGGTCGATTGGACTCGGTATGCTATTATTCAGTTCCTCAGAATATACATTTTTCACAACACAAATCGCGAAAAAACACGAACATTTTCCTATAAGGAATGAATAGGATGACGGAATGGGACCCCTCAATAGCAAAGCAATAGGGGTCCATCGTGGGCTGTGCAGAGCACAGCACCATTAATAAGAAGAAATACGCGAGGAATAACAATAATAGGCTGTTATTCCTCATGCCTCTTCTTCTTATTATTATTATCATTCATCCTCCTGCTTTAGCAATCACTCACATGCACACAAACACACACAAACACAGTATACTTCCCAACATTTAAACTATATTTAACGATTATCTTTTCATTCATTCAAGCCAAGAACTCCATTCAACTATTCAAATGTTTCAAATCATGGATATATTGAGATTTAATTGAATTTCTCAGTCTCAGAATATGTGACTCATTCTCACTGTAACATCTCTTCATACTCCATCAGCTGAAACAAAACAAACTGGAATGCTGGCTTGAATTTGAGTTGAAAATTACTTAATATTGTTAATAATATTTATTGATTCATAGTAACATTTTCATTAGTATATTATATTATAATACATTAATTAAATAAATAAATGATTAAATATATAAAATATGTATTTAATAATATATAATATAATAATTAGGGCTGGGACTCGATTAAAAAAATTAATCGAATTAATCAGAGGCTTTGTAATTAATTAATCGAAATTAATCGCATTTTAATCGCATATAAATATTTGACCTGAGAACAGTGAGAAGCAATTTTTTTCACATGGATTTTAGTATACCTTTGAATAATGACTGAATACAGAAGCTTAAGCAACAAAACATTGTTTTGTCAAGACCAACAGACCAGTGCAATTTTTTAATATTTTTTTTGGCCTTTTATGGCTTTATTGACAGAGCAGCTGAAGGTATGACAGGAAAGAGAGAGAGAGAGGGGGGAGTGACACGCAGCAAACGGACCCAGGCCGGGAGTCGAACCCGGGTCCGCTGCAGAGCCTCGGCACATGGGACGCGCGCTCTACCCACTGAGCTAGATGCTGCCCCGACCAGTGCAATTTTTGCCATAAAGTGCAGCAATAGCATGCTCTTATCTACGCTGCCATCCGTCCGCTTTTGAAAACAAATCTTCCCATCCACAGGGCCAACCAAAGCAGTCTCATCTGCTTCTTCGTTCATTGTTGTTGTCTGAAGTCATGAACGTTAGTTGGTGCTCCAGTATAATCGGTACCCCTGAAACTCTTCCAGTGAGAAACGTTCCGCGGTGCAAAAATAAGTGCGATTAAAATGCGTTAATTTTTGTAACGCGTTAATTTTTGTGTAATTAATTAATCGTAATTAACGCGTTAAAGTCCCGGCCCTAATATAATTATTCAATTGTTATCAATTCATATTATTAATTAAGTGTTCTAATTAACATTGATGTTTTTTAATGTATAAAATTCTAATACATTCATGAAAATAAATATAAATAGTGAACTGCAGCAGAGTATGATCGTCCAGAGTCTGTGTCAAGTGCACAGATATCAGCCATCTCATTTGACAATCACCTTGGATACAGATGACAGACATCCCAAGACGACTCTGATTGGACAGCTGTGTGTGCATTTTTTTTGGCCTTGATATAAACCACTGGTCCGGCTCTGCTCGATACCCTTTGACCTCATCAGAGGTAAGTACCTGTTATATCTGACATTAGCATACTAAAATCATTAATAAAAGTGGATTATATTGAAGCTAGACATTAGTATCTCTCCCATGATCACGAATACTCATGATTTCGGAAAAATGAATGTAATTGTTTATGGTCGGTCTGTTTCACATTATTAATCTGGTACTTGGCTCCGGATTACCGAGTAGCCAAGCTAACAGCTAACGTTAGCTATTAGCTTGGACAAGCTAACGGCTACTCGGAGCCCAGTAGCTCCGGGCCAACAGCGTCTAGCAAAGCTGTAGGGCCCCACAAGTATCAGGGTTCTCCCCAGATGGTGGAACAGCGGCACTGCGCCGCTATACCGCTAGGTCAGTGCCGCTATACTCCGCGCGTAACGGTTCCGTCCGCCCCCTGGTTGACGACTAGGAGCTCCCGACGGTTGATGACTGCCTGTCTGTCCGTCCGTTGATGACTGTCTGTCTGTCCGTCCGTGTCTCTACCCCCCCACCGGGACGGAGGTTGACGAGCGTTCGCACCCCCCCCCCCGGACAGACGGTGCGCCGCTACACTAAAATTTTAGAATATGTCTGTCTAGTTAACAATAATGGGGCTCCGTCAGTTATTTACACAAGCTAATGGCGCTACTCGGCTCTGGTATATAAAACATTAGGCCGCGCTCTAAGCCAACAGCGGTGACTTAGCTTTTTCTATAGAGAAACATTAACCGGAGCGAAAAGCTAACCGTCCTAACATCTGTACACCTTTAACAAAAGTGAGTTTATTGAAGCTAGACATTACTGTCTTGTGATTTTGGGAAGACTGATTGTTAGTCGGCCAGTTTCTTTATAAAAGCCGTGAGTTAAAAGCTAAAATATTGGTCCTAGCTACGCAACTGCGCAAACATTGGCCTTTGTTCTCTTGCGGCGCGAACGGTAGCCATTTTCTCTCTGGTGCGAACTGCACTGTCATGCATAGATCCTTTACACAGCTCAGATTTTTAATAGGAGATATTATACATGATTTTGTAATTAAAAAAAAAAAAAGTTTGCTGTTTTCATACAAGAACATTAACACAAGCTGAAAGCTGTATTTCTGATCTATCTACTTGCTTAGTATTTAATACTCCCTTCTGTAGACCATAAAAACACATTTGTCCTTGTGTTTGTTAGTCTGTGATAAAATGTGATTACATGTTTTTTTTTTTATGTAGCTAGAAAAATGTCATACTTAAATTTCTTATACACTTTTACAACCTGCCTTGCTTTAAAGGAAAAAGGAAGCATTTTAAAACATGACTATTTTTGCTTTTGATAATAAAGTGCATTCAGATGTTGTTAAAATCCTGTACATTTGATGTTAAGTTAATGTCATTTTAACTTGCGTTGAATATTTATTGTGTCATAGTAATTATTTGTTTTGAGGAATAAACTATTATAATACTGTGCAGTATAAAATTAATATAGTATTATATTTATCATTTAAAGTAATTATAATATAGAATTGACACAATTAACAGTGACTCGTAATATTTGCGAGACATTTAACATTTTATTGCATAATGTCTTTGATAAGATTAAAGGGTTCCTGTGCTTCGACAGCTGAGAGTGACCATCATTGTTGATTCTTCGCCCTCAACCTTCGCAGAGCAGTATCACATCACCCACACACACACAATCTTCATCAACTCAAATTTCATTTTATGTATAAGATATTACATTAGGTTGTCATAGATTAGATTACTTTACATTAGGTAGTTAAGGTTTAGGTAAGTTTGACAAGTTAGCCAATTAACCTTTGAGAGGCATTTCTCTTGGTTTTTTTTCTGTCTTTAACTTCTGTCAGCAGGATGCCAAGGAAGTCGAGACGGTCTGTGGTGGCGAGGCGGCGCTGGAAGTTGGACTGGAGGAAGCACGACAAATACCCCCCTCCCGGAGGTACTTGCACAATAGATAAGCTTTTGTCTTGCAGTGACAGCTATCTGCATGAAAATGGCCGTAGAAATGTTAGATCTATTGCTTTCTCATTAACTGCTGATTTCTGTATGTCTGCCATGTCTTTGATGTTAATGTTTCATCACACGGTGTCCTCCCCGGCTGGAGAGGAGCCTTCCTGAGGGTCAAGGACCAAGAGGACCAGGGAGACCCGCCCCCCATGTTCCTGCTCTCCAGTCGGCAACGTATGTTCCTACCTCTCACACACACACACACACACACACACACACACACTCAATGGGACATTGTGTGAGGTTTAATGTCTTTGTAATCTGTCATCAGGCATTTGGATCTTCACCCCCTGCCAAGCCTTTCTGGAGCCTGGCTGATGCTGAAGTTCGTGCATGTAAGTATTCACCTGTTTTATCCCTAAATGATCCAGAAATTAATTCATCATCAATGTTAAACTTTTTAAACTGGTTTTCCTGTGCTTTTTTTTACAAGTGATTGTTGGTATTTCCTGGTAGGCTTTCCCTCATCAGTTTTACCTTTTTTATCTGTTTTGTCCTTTACTAAACAGGCTGCGGTACCGGTTACCGCCATCCGGCGACGAGCTGGCCAACTTCGGAGTGGAGTGGACGGAGCCACAAGCTGGTCATCCCACCGGAGTCTGACAAGAAGGTGCTATTATTGTCCAGTTTATGAAGGAAGTAATTGATTTTGGGAGGGATTAATGATTTTCATGCTAAAGAAACTTTCTTTGTTGTTTGCAGTTTGTTCTGAATGTCGGGGACTCCCATCTCCGGTTCATTGTGGATAGTTTCGTCGTGATGCCAGAAGGGAAGTTTTCTTTTGGTTTCATGTCGACCCCTGGGGCCCATGCCGCTCAGCTGCAGACTGAGGTTCTACATGCTAAAGTTCCTCGCTCCCCTGATGCTGTTTGTGTTCTTGCCCCTAGCAACAACCTGACGGCGAGCAGGACCGTGGACGAGGCAGCTGCCGACTACACCCAATTCCTCACTGCTGTGAGGAGCCACTGGCCGAAGGTAGGCTTTTATTTATTTAATTTCAAAAAAAATTTTTAGGCATCTACACCTTTTTAATTAGACAGTGGATAGATTTTTGAAGTGGGAAAGAGAGGGGGTGTCACATGCAGCAATGGTGCGCTGGCCAGCATTCGAACCAGGGCTGCGTATGTGGCATGCGCTTTAACCACTCACCTACCTGTACGCCCACGCCTCACTGCTGTGAGGAGCCGCTGGCTGAAGGTAAGCGCTTTTTTTTTTTTCTTTTCATGTCTCGCTTGTCCTGTATTCTTAGTAGTTTAACAACAGTAGAAGTACATTGACTACTGTAATAAGACTAATTGTATGAGCTTAATGTGATGTGTGTGTGTGTGTGTGTGATTTTGAATGAAACTGTCAATTGGTGGTTTCTAAAATTTTGTCCTCTACAGGTCTTTGTGCTGGACTTCCCACCTCGCCTGAACGAGGATGAGGAGCACCAGAGGCACCTTCGCCGCGAGTACCACCGCGTGACTGCTCGTATGGGTATGTTTAAAAAGAAAAAAAAAAATAAAATCTTGTCAATAAAAACACGAAAAAGAAATGTACATAAAAATTTCTTTTTATATTTTTAGGCTTGAGGTACTTCTCTGCGGAGGAGTACTTCCCCCGTACGCGCTTGGATCTGTGGAGCAGCGACGGTGTAAGTAGAATATCTCTGTGTGATAGAAAAAGTCTAATTTGCTATAATTGTGTATTGATATGAAACAGTCAACACAAGCTACTTTTGAAGTTGAACTTTGTCTGTAAATGGATGTGTATTGTCATGTCTGCAGGTTCACCTGAGCGACCGTGAGGGGATGGGGATCCTCACCCAGCTGCTGTGGACCTCCACAGAGCAGTTCCTCGAGACACCTCCTTCCCCTCCCCCGGTGTCTCCTACTCCTTTACAGCCGCTTGGGAAGTTTTCTCCTAAGCTGGTTGTGAAGGGAGAGGTACGTGCTCCTCTGTCTCCTGACCCCTTCCAGTGGAAGGTTGTTGGTCAGAGCAGCAAGGTTAGTAGTTTTCTTTTTTTTTTGTGTGTGTGTGTGTGTTTACATGTGTTTGTGTACATTATGGTGAAAAGGTTCAGTCGTAACTAAAAAGCACCTATATAATCAAATGTGTGATGTGCTTTTCCAGTCGCAGGTTGCTAGTCAGGCCAGCGTGGCTCAGCAGCAGGTGAGAGATTTTTCTTTTTTTCACAACAAGTTAACTGGTTAGTATTTAAACTTTGTGTATTTGACCAGACAAATATTCATTTTTCTTTGTGTTTATTTTGTTTTTTGGTCTTTCACAGGAGAAGGAGTCCTTCCTTCCACTGAACCCAATGTGGTTCAGTAGCACGGCCCTTCGTGCTATGGAGGAAGTGTCTCCCTCTCAGCTGTCTGACGTCCCGTCCCCTCCAGCGCGCAAGGTAAATTGTCTGACACCTCTTCTCAGCTCCAATATAAAGTTTCTCATTGTTCCCTACAGTTACTGTTGCTATGTTTTATTTGACGGTGCAGGTGGCCTCTCCAGCGGCAGCCAGGCGTCATAGGACCACAGAGAGACGCCCCCTTGCAGCCAGTCTCCTGTGAACAACGTATGTTACACAACTGACACACACAGTCAATGTTTATAGTTGAAACAGTGTCTTCATGGAGACATAACTACATTGTCCACTCTGTCTGAATTTTAATATATTTGTTCTCATCTGTCGACAGCTGGTTGGATCCCCTCCAGCCAGGCTGTCACGGCGACTGGAGGACGACGCCCCCTCCAGCCCGGTTCCCTGGTCCAGGACCACGGATGGATCACCCCCCCGCAACCAAACTTCAGTGACCAATGTATGTTGCTCTCTGACCCAACAGACACAATATTTCACAGAACCTACAGTGTGTTCACTGAGATGTGTGAAGTTTAACATGTCTGTTCTCATGTGTCAACAGCTGGTTGGATCCCCTCCAGTCAGGTTGTCCTGTAGTTTGGGTGATCCGGCGACCCCCTGCTGTTCACCGGTTGCAAAGGCAAATATTATTCCTATTGAATAAAGTTCATAATGTCATTAAAGACTTCATTTTACTGAATTGTTATTGTTTATTCTCAGGTGGCCAGGATGAAGACCTCCTCACCGGCTGGACTGTCCCAGACCCTTAAAGCCGCGGCCTGTCAATCTCCTCGCCAAGCTAAGGTATTTACTCCACAACTGACACACACACACACACACAAAACGTTTACTGTAAAATCAACTGTAACTACATTGAACTGGTTCATTTAACATCTCTGATACCATTATCTTTCTCTGCAGTTAACAAATGTCAGTGAGTAATTGAAATTTGGAAAACCTTTCTTGTATCAACTTGCTGCATTGTGTTGCCTCATGTCTAAATATTAACTGGTGTTATGACTTATTACAGACCGGCCCAACACCATTTCCCTCATCGTCCTGCTGGCCCTGGATCATCAAAGATGGACTCACCACCTCTCATTCCCCCTCTAAAGAGGTAAGGACATTTACATTTGGGTTTATCGTGGGTTTTATAAAGTGTTCGAGGGAAAGTGTGGTTTACTTTCAACTGAAATGCAAAAAAAAACTATTAAGGAAATGAAGGAGAGAATTAATTAATAATACAATTATTGCTGACAATAATAGAAGTAATAATAGTAATCTATAAAATTATGAACAAAACTAGTTTGACATGATTGTATCAATGTTTTCATGTGTAAACGGTGTGACACAAGTACAAAAGATGTATGAGAGTTAAAGGTCCTTTTTAAAGCATCCTTCAAACTAGGGATGCACATTTTTAATCTTTTTTATGACCGATTACCGATGCTCATTAACCGATTAATAACCGTTATTACACGGCTCTTCTTAATGCTGCAGAAAGCTCCATTCACTTGAAAGTGGCCTTTTTGCCTCTGATTCGCGTATTTCGTATCACTCCGTGCTCTAAAATCTTTGCTCCGCAAGTAGTCCCGGTCACTTATCACTGCAGCGTCTTCGGTTGCTAAGCGAAGTCAGCTGATCTGTAGTCTACTTCATATGGGAAAAAACTACTCCTATGCCACTAGTATGGATGAGTTTCACATTAACTTTAATGTTTTTGGTAAATACGGTGATTTCGAGTCTTGGCAAAAGGCAGAGTTGTCATCAAAGGTCAAGAAAAGAAGAAGAGGAAAGCAGCGAAGAGGGAGAAGCGAAACGGTGTCGGTTTGGCGAACTATTTCTCTGCTGAAAAACACTGAACACCTGAACGGTAACAAATACATTGTAAAAAGACATACTGTGTGACTTTTTTTTTCGTGTTGGCAAGTAGCCGTGTAATAAGCGGGATAATGTATAGAACGGCGGTCATTATCGGGAAAATAAGTCCCTTCAGGACGGATCAGACCCCTCCGCTTCGCGTCTGGGTCGTCCTGTCCCACACAGGCCAAATCTACTCCATTATCTGCCAGTGTTCATCTCGTATCTCCAGGGTTGTTGCTTCTTGTAATTTTGTAACTGTCTGGTCAGACTGCACAGCTGTCACTGCCCACCGTTGTTCAAGGAGTCGTGCCATCATGTCACACACAGAGTACTGCATAGTTTGCAAATAACCTCATCTCCTTTTCGGTCGAAATTGTCCCACACAGAACTCCTTTTTGCTCGCTTCATTTTTGCTGTGAAGTGGGCTGTGGCGGAAAGCACGTAAAGGCACGTGTTGCACGTGTGGCACGCGTCAACACGCTCCCATGAGTTGATTGACAAGTAGCTAAAAAAAAATTAACCAATAGCATTAATTGGTCAAAGTTCCTGTTATCGGTTAACGGTTAAACGATTAACCATGTGCATCCCTACTTCAAACTTTGATCAAGATGACAAGGGGTTACAAAGGTTTATGATGGTCTCAAAACATTTAAATTTGAAATATAGAGTATTCTTTGTTAGTAATGTGTTCAAGTCAAGTATGATTGGCATAATTGTGTATGTGTGAGATTGTCAGCTTTTTTATATGTTCAGTTGATCGGGAAAATTTGGTGGAGATGATATCGTATAATTGGATGGTTGATAGTTAGTAATTTGAAGCTGCAGTAGGTTAAATGTTTTTAGTCAAAATTGCCTAAACTGTCACTGTGCTATGACTGTAGTATATGAAACAGTTAATTACTATGACTAATATTAATAATGTTAACTAAGCTTATGATTATACTAATAGGTAATCCTTTATGATAATAATTATAATTTATATATCTTATTTCAGGTGCCAGTTAGTGCTAGTATTAGGGCCAGTCATAGTCAGAGTGACATGAGGTACAGGAAGTTCTCCAGGAACCACCAGTGTACCTGCATGTCCCTGACTTTTCTGGCTTATCAGAACGAGGGCTGTCAGTTGAACAGTGCTGCCCTCGATAGAGTGCTGGCAAAGGGAGATTCACTTTATGTAGGTGTAAAACGACAGCTGATCCGGGAAAAAAGATTCCACAGTGACCATCTCACTGTGGAAGAACTGCCCAAAGAAGTCCTGACAGACACAGATTCACTTCCACTGGCCTGAAATCAGGTGTGGACCTGTGAAAGCCAGTGGAAGCCAGGCTTGGGGTCTGCCCCTTGCCACACAGTTAGAGTGTCTGTCAGGTGAAGTTAATCTGGCTTTAATCATAGTAAGTCCAGAGTGTATTGCTGTTTTCCGTGACCAAGCGGTGGGCTTACCTCACCACCACGGAACTGCAATCATGAAGACCTTCTCGGAAATCAGTGACTTGGCTGACCACCTGCACAAACTGTTTGCAAATCGCGCACCGTCTGCCAGTTATGAGTTTGTGCCGGTGTCATTCGAATCCATTGGTTCCAGAGAACACCCTCAGGCATCTCTGTCACACAGTGTGTCCAGGACAGCTCTCCCACCAGCAGCAGAGCGTGTCTTTAAGACGGCACCTGCACCCCCCGCAGCAGAGCATGTCTTTAAGACGGCACCTGCACCCCCCGCAGCAGAGCGTGTATTTAAGACGGCACCTGCACCCCCCGCAGCAGAGCGTGTCTTTAAGACGGCACCTGCACCCCCCGCAGCAGAGCGTGTCCTCAAGACTGCTCCTGCACCCCCAGCAAAAGAATATTTCGCAAAGTTTCCAAAGCATCAGCGACGAAGAGCGATGCGGAGAGCCAGCAAAAACCAACACGCATTGTCTGGTGAAGAAAAAAGGAAAAAAATCCCAAATCAAAGGAAAAAGTACAGCAGCTGTCCGGGATTTAGGAGAAAAAAACTCAGAGCACAAAGGAGTAGATATGTCCGAGACGGTCTCCATCAGAAACGGCGATTACTGTCTTTCAGATCTTACTATGGAAATGCAGAAGTTCAAGATAAGAAGAAGGAAGAAGTCATCAGAAGATACAGGGAAGATGCTACTTTCAGGAGACGACAGAAGACTTACATCGTGAAGAAATACAAGGAAGATGCCACGTTCCGCACCAGACAAAAATTTGTCATGTCTCAGAGGTATAACACAGATCAAAACTATAGCCAAAAGAAAAAGCAAGATTTGAATCTTAGATATCGCAATGATACAGAATTTAAACATCGTTTTAATCAGCGTTGTAACCAGCAAAGGGGAACCAAATTGGCTACAAATGGTGCCTTTAGCATATTTTACAAGATGCAGAGAGCGCTTAGAATCAGGAGAAAATACAGACAAATTGTGCCCCACCGCCCCCAGCCCCTGATTGATCCGCTGATGGAAGCAGCCATAGCTGCCTTTCGTGAGTCCATTAGACATGGACCCACATACATTTGCACTGTTTGTCACAGAGCCCTCTTTCCTAATCAGGTCAAAGAATGCAAAAGGCAAAAATATAGTAAACACGCAAAAGTGGCAGCAGCATGCTTGACAGGAAAGTATGTTCACTTTTGTGACAGTGACTGCTCTACACCTTGCTCTGTGCCACAGTAGAGACTGCATGAGTGGATATGCTACACCTGCGACAGCCACCTTATCAGAGGACACATACCACCCATGGCAGTCATAAACAATTTGGAGTTGGCGTCCATCCCCCCAAAATTGGCTGCACTTAATATGCTTGAGAGGCAGCTGATTGCAAAAATCCTGCCATTTGCAAAAATTGTTGCTCTGCCAAAAGGCCAACAGAGAGCAGTCCACGGAGCTGTTGTGTGTGTTCCATCAGAGGTGGAAGCGACCGTCAACAGTCTCCCAAGGCCCAGAGCAGATGCGCAGCTGCTTCAAGTGAAATTGAAAAGGCACATCAAATACAAAGGTTACCAGCACTTTTACACCGTTAATATGAAGAACGTGCTAGCTGGCCTTGCAACGTTGAAAGAGACGCATTCTGAATATAACGATGTGTTTATCGATGAGACTTCCACTTTTGACTGTCTGCACGAAGAAGAGGAGGCAACAAACCGGTTGGTTTTTTCACCATACCTAAGGTGGAGGCCATGGCTTTTCCTGTACAATTTCCGACAGGAGAGAACACATTAGATGAAGCTAGAACTGTCTCCCTGTCCCCGAGCCTTTACTTTAATTCTAGGCTCTTTGCTGCAGATACGCGTTTTGCAAGTGACCAGAGTTATCTTTTCTTTGCGCAGTTTGTTACAGAGACTCACCTCGCCACAAATAGTATGTCTATACAAATGCGCAAAGGAAAGTCGAAAACCAAAGACGGACGTTGTATCAACAATGTCATGCTCCAGGACAAGAATGAGGTAGAACGGCTCATTATGAGCCAAGATGCGACCAGGTTCATGCAGCCTCTTAGAGGCACTCCAGCCTATTGGAATAAAACACTTAAAGATGTGCACGCCATGGTTCGTCAAATTGGAAAACCAACATTTTTTGCCACGTTCTCCGCTGCTGAGATGAGATGGCCTGAGTTCATAGAGGTCATCAAAGCTCAGCAGGGTGAACAAGGGCTGTTTTCAGATTTAGATTGGAAAACAAAATGCGACACTTTGAGAAGTAACCCCGTCACAGTAATGCGCATGTTTGAAAAGAGAGTCGAGGCTCTCATGACGAACCTCATCCTCTCTCCTGCACGACCCATTGGTGAAGTAGAAGATTATTTTTATCGCGTTGAGTTCCAAGCCAGGGGAAGCCCGCACATCCACATGCTAATTTGGATAAAAGATTCACCTAAATTTGAAGAGGACCCCGATAGTCACATCATGGAATTTATAGATAGATACATTAGTTGCAAAATGCCCGACCCTGACACAGATCCGGAACTCCACAAAATAGTGTCAGAGGTTCAGGTGCACAGCAGGAAACATTCAAAGTCCTGTAAGAAGGGAAATGTAGCCTGCAGGTTCGGCTTTCCAAAACTACCGATGGATAAAACATTCATCACCAGGCCCCCCACTATTAATTACCACCAAAAAGAGGATCAAGATGATGCAGACTTCGAAGCGCAAATAGCGGAGCAGAAAAAGGCCCTCGCAGAAAACCAAAAATTGGCTAAGCGAACGCTCCAACCAGTTAGAGATCTGCTTATGGATCCAGGCGCTTCGTTCAGCAGTTTGACAAACTTGCTTTGCCAGTGCAACTTAACTTATGAGCAATACTTCTCCGCCGCGCAGCGCCTGGCAAACAACCATGTCGTGATGCTGAGGCGCCATCCAAATGATTGTTGGGTTAATGCCTACAATCCTGATTTGCTTAGAGCATGGAACGCAAACATGGACATCCAGTACGTCATAGACGACTATAGCTGCATCATGTACATGATGTCATATGTAGCGAAACCGGAGCACGAGATGACGGAATTCCTTAAGAACGTCATCAAAGATGTTAAAAAATCTGATGTTAACAAGCGCGACGAAATGAAACAAATTATGCAGGCCTACTCTAAACACAGAGATGGTCAGCACTCAAGAGGCCGTAGCCCGTACCTGCAGCTTACGCCTCAAGAAGTGCTCCCGATCCGTGGTGTTTATTCAGACCGATGAGGAAGGTCTCAAAATTAGTCACCCAATGAGTAGACTGGTAGGAATGGAACCCGGATCAGAGGACGTATGGATGTCGGGGTTGCCTGAAAAATACGTCAACAGACCTCTCACTCGAGAGTTTGAACGTATGTGTCTGGCCGAGTTTGCGTCGGATTACAGGGTACTCTACGGCCAGCAAACGGAAAGCCCAAATGCCATTTTATTGTTAAATGATCAAGGATTTATTCAAAAACGAACTGTAGGAAAACCAGCAATCATTAGATTTACTCGCTTCTCAGAGGAAAAAACTCCGGAGAAGTTTTATAGAAGATTGCTGAAACTTTATCTCCCACATCGATCCGACGCCGATCTGAGAGATGAAGCGTACCCCACTTATGAAGAGTTTTATAGGTGTAGCGAAAAGTGGGGTACGAGAGTAGAGTTAATCGTGGGGCACAACAAAAAACGTTATGAGGGCCAAGGAAAAACCATGGAAGCTGTGTTTCAACAGCTTCAGGTGTGCGGTCCTCTCGTAAACGCTTGGAACTCTTTTGCGCCCGAAATTGAAGTGGACCGGCTGGAGTGCCTGGCTGAATGTGAACCTCGCGATCAAGATCAAAACGGTGAAGATGTCCCAGAATTCCGCACTAAAAAGGGTAAGGGGAGCTCTATGCCTAGAATAGAAACTCCAGAGTCGAGTCCAGACTTTGTTAGGGAAATGTACCAAAGTCTGAATGAAACTCAGGCTTCCGTTTTCTACAGCGTTCGACAGTGGTGCTTTGAACTAGTCTGGGGCCACAATCCAGAACCATTTTATTACTTCCTGTCGGGAGGGGCTGGATGTGGCAAATCGTATGTGATTAAGTGCATTCACCACGAGGCAACGAGAATTCTGCGTGAGCTCCCGAGATTTCGTGACCACGCAGACATGTCCCAACCCGCAGTGCTGCTGACCGCATTCACAGGTACAGCAGCATTTAACATATCAGGCAACACGTTGCACTCCATTCTCAAATTACCCAGGTCCTTGAAGCCACCTTATCAAGGTCTTGGGAATGCACTTGACCAAGTCAGAGCAACACTGGCCAACGCTGAGATTCTCATCATCGATGAGATATCCATGGTCTCTAAAGAGCTATTTGCCTACGTGCATTGGCGATTTCAGTAGATCAGGGGTAATCGGAAACCATTTGGAGGCATGTCTGTCCTTGCTGTAGGTGACTTTTATGAACTGCCGCCCCTCGGTAAAGCCAAGCCACTGTGTGTGTACGAGGAGACCGAGTTTGATCTCTGGAAGGATAACTTCAAAATGGTCACCCTGACAGAGATCATGCGACAGAAAGACGATCGAGCTTTTGCTGAACTCTTGAACCGTCTCAGGGTCAGGCAAAAGGAAGATCCTTTGTTAGATGAAGACAGGCTCTTGCTTACACAGGCAGTGGCTGATGGTCGGCATTGTCCGGCACTGACTCTACACATCTACGCCACACACAAAGAAGTAGACCGTCACAACGCCGACATCGTAACTGCTTCCTACAATGATGCGATTGGCATTGCAGCTCGTGATTTTCGAAAAGACCCCAGAACTGGCTGCATGACGTTTGTGTCTGGGGAAATTAAAGGACACATGCGAGATTTGCCCAACAACATAATGGCTGCTCAAGGAGTCCGCGTTATGTTGATCCGAAATTTAGATGTGGAAGATGGCCTTGTGAACGGTACATTTGGAACCATTTCTAACATTGTAATCAGAGAACCAGGAGGCGTGAAGATGATTGGACTCCTGCTGGACAATCCTACAGCTGGACAGAGATTCCGCAAAAAAATGTTAGGTCAGATAACTCGGTGTACATCGAAAGATCTGAGGAGAACCTAAGTAACAAGAAAGGGGTTGTTCGCCGGCAGTTCCCCATGAAATTAGCTTTTGCTTGTACGGCCCACAAAGTTCAAGGAATGACCATGCCGTCTGCGGTTGTGTGTCTGAAGCGTGTTTTTGAACCTGGTATGGCGTACGTTGCACTCAGCCGTACAACCTCGCTTCAAGGTCTCACCATCCTTGACTTTGATGAGAAAAAAATTTACGCTGACCCCAAGATCAAGACAGCTCTGGAAAATATGCCTCATGCATCTTTCCAGAGCTGTAGACCATTATTGACGCTTTTAAAATCTGTACAACAAACTCCAAAGGTTTTGACAATTGTCCACCACAACACGCAGGGTCTGCCATGTCACATGGTGGACCTCAAAGCACATCACAAGCTCCAACGAGTAGATGTGCTTTGCCTTACAGAGACACATTTGTCGGGGTCCTCTGTAGCTGAAATGTTTCAATTGGAGGGGTACACCATGTTCACACGGAGCAGACAGCTGTCTTACAACAGCTGTGTGAACATGGCCAAAAAAGAGGGAGGTGGAGTTGCCATCTACTGTAGAGACACTATTCAAGCAGAGCCTCGCAGGTACATGCAACAGGTCACTGATTTGGAGTTTGTTGTCCTTAAAATTGAGGCTCCAGTCAAAGTGCTAATAGCGACTGTGTACAAACCGCCAAGTTTTCAACTGGGAATCTTTCTCCAAAACTTGAAAAACATCTTGGACTCATTGGACATGATAAATCACCAGCCCATCATTGTTTGTGGCGATTTTAATGAGGACCTCCTTTCAAAAGGAAAAAAAAGTATCAAAGATTTGTTTCAGTCCAGAGGTTACACTCAATTAGTAGCAAATTCGACAACAGAAAAGAACACACTAATTGACCACATTTATATTTCACATCCTGATAAATGTCTTCAATCAGGTGTTCTCCAAACATATTAGTTACCACAGTCCAGTTTATTGTATTTTGACTGACTAATGACTAATCTCCAGCTGTTATGTCCGAGACCTGTTGTGCCATGCTTTACAGTGTACCTGGAGTCTCTACTCTCCTCCTCCTGCACCTGTAGCTGTGGTCTTCTCCTGGTGAGTATAGCATCCGAGTGTTTCTGATTTCAGGTTGTGATTGATCTCCCTGGTTAGTTAGGGAGTGTGCCAGCTGGGCAGAGCAATCTGTCCCTCCATCGGTGTACTATTTGTTATTTTGCCTTTTTTTATTTTAGAGGTAATCCTGGGTGGAGACATGTTTCTCTGGTGGGGGCTAGCATTTCAGGGCCTTGGTCATATGGCTGAGGTTTACTGAAGTTTCGCTTCAAAGAAGCCTCGAGCCCGGCACGTCTCAGAAGGTAGTTAGGTTTAGTTTGGAGTTAGGCAGGTACCAGGGGGCTTGCTTGGATGATCATTTGCACTCGGAGATTTGCTCACTGTGCTTACTAGTGATTGATGTAATTTATTTCAGGATTTAGTCTTGTATAGTGTGTTTAGTCTTATGTAATTGTTTTTCACATGTATGTTGTTGCACTGGCATGTCTTGGCTGGAAATAGTTTAATTGTATTGTGTAAATGTAAACGTCTGTATTTATTTATTTAACAATGGGGTCAGCAACTTTTTTCATGTCCTTCTTATCATCTCTTGAGATGATGAGAACGACTGGGCCAGTGTGTTAAATGTAGTGTAATTAATAATTTTGTACCTTTCAACAATTTTTAAATAGATTTATAATGTATTTATTGACATTGTTTGTAATATCTTAACTCATGTTGTTGTCATCTATTTAGATGAGAATGGCATGTGTAAGCTGCAATGTAATAGCTAAGCTAATGTAAGTAATTACATTAGCTAAGCTAAGCTTACATAACCATTACATAATCATTTAATTATGTAATTTAAGGATGCATGTTTAATGAATCATGTACTTTTATTTTTTAAATTATTTTGTATCATGTAATGTAATTGTAATCTTTTTTATTGCTTTTTTTTTTTTCTGCTGGGTTGTTGTTAATATATTAGTTAAGCTAATCTTGGCTAATATAGTGTAGGAGAGTCAGGGAGAAGGCTGAACATCCAGCTGAGATGCAGCTTGGTCTGCATCTCAGCATGTCAAACCCAGATGCATCACAAAGTAAGTGTCTCTTTTTTTAAAGTGATTCACTTGCATTGAGTGATTTAACTCAATGATGATGTCATTGTCTTTCTCGGATGATTCAGTGAGAAGGACCCCCAGAGGACTGCAGCAGATCTCTCTCCAACGAAGACAACAACCGAGAAGAAAATAAGGGAAGTAATATTTCATTAAATTCTCAACTTTCAATTTAAATGTTTACATCAGTCTTTGAACTCTGTAACTAATATATGTCTTTTAAATCTGGCTACATTTATACAGACTACAGGAAGAAGACGTCAGAGGACTGCAGCAACAATAAGGGAAGTAATATTTCATTAAATTCTCAACTTTCACTTCAAATGTTTACATCAGTCTTTGAAATCTGTAACTAATTTATGTCTTAAATCTGGCAATATTTATACAGACTACAGGAAGAAGACCTCCAGAAGACTGCAGCAACAATAAGGGAAGTAATATTTTTATAAAATGTATAGAGGTTCTTGTCAAATGTTTACATCAATCTTTGGAACCTGTAACTAATTAATGTCCTTTAAATCTAGCAACAGTGATCCAGGAAGAAGACTTCCAGAGGACTGCAGCAAAATAAGGGAAGTAATATTGTTTTCTCTTCAAATGTTTATGCGATGATTTTAAACTAATTCATGTTTCTTTTTAATTTCAGCAACAGTGATCCAGGAAGAAGACTGCCAGAGGACTGCAGCAGCTCACTCTCCACTGAAGACGTCAACCCAGCAGCAGAGAAGTAAGGGACATTTAACATTGTATCTTCATTGATTAAGGGCTTAGAGAACACTTCTAACCTACCTGACTAAATGAATGTGTTTAATATTTTAGGAAGAACAACAACTCACAGACTCAGGATGAAGACCTCCAGGAAGATGGCCTCCTCTCCTTTTTTTTTTTTTTTGGAGAAAAATACATTTTATCTGTTACAAGTTGTCAGTGTATGCCTGTTGACTTATTATGTTCCAAGTTTAGTTTTCCTTTGTAACAAGGACCATAGATGAAGATGCTGAGAATGAATGGTAGGTGGTGAAATGAATACATTGTAGCATTGCATTGTAGTATCATAGCATTGGCAATCCTCATTTCCCGCTGACAATAAATGGAGCTGGGGGTAAAAAATGAATCTTTGTTTTTCAAAGGTCGACATCTCTGGCATACTTTGACTGAGCCACACCATTCAAACTTTAAAATGTAGATACAAGTCCAAATTATCAACGTGGGATTTAACTCTTTTGTAGCTTTCATGGTTTTTTCGTCACGGGGCAAAACGCACAGCCCACTCTCGCGATTTCCCGGCGGGGAATTGTCTAGATTGACTCAGCATTCACACTATTGTTCTTCTGGAATTTCTTCACTTTCTTATTATTCCTGCTTCCGTACGTTTTTCGGCATCTATCTCCTCCTAGATACTTTGTGCGATTTAAACCATTCAAATATCAAAATGTGCAGCTTTTTAAGGGCATTGCTGCTATTACTTTTGGCTTTTCTATCTTTTATACTTTTGGAAATATTCAGCTTTTTCTGCAAAATTTTGCCCATTCATCCTTATGGGGATTTTTTCAAATTTCATTCTGCTATAACTTCAGCATACGTTCAGCTATTGAAACCATTCAACTTTTAAAATGTTCAGCTTTTTATGCTCTTTCAACCTTATGCTTTTCAACTTTTGCAGAAATTCAGCTTTTTCCAAAAAAATTTTAACATTGAATCAAATGGGAAAAGCTTCAAGTCCTCTTCAAAACTCACCAACTTTCAACCTCTACTTGTTCCTCATACGTTGAGCGAGAGACACCATTCGAACTTTAAAACAGTCTAAAGACCTTGAACTATTGGCGATGTATTCAGTTTTTAAAACTTTAGTACGGTTTTAAAAATATCGCAGTTTTAGTTTTAAGGATTTTTAGCTCCTCTTCTGATTTTATAATGGGTGTGTATTGCGTAGGTTAGAGTGGGTGACATCATCGCCAGAGTAGAGAGCCGTTCGAAGAATGGGAGCCAAAATTGTCTTCAGCTTGATTTTGATCCCACACCTTTTACTTGACATAGACAATATATGCATAGACATGTAGGAAAACTTGTTGGGTGTCAGCTGGTTGCCTCATTTCAGATGTGGGATTTACGGTTTTGGATTTAGAAGCCCGAGAGCGACGAGAAGTCATCGCCCCCTCCCATAAGGCGCAATGTTAATTTTGAGGCTAAATTTCTGGCCGAGAGCAGACGGTACCTGATTTGTCTCTCGCTGATGTGCCCTCATTTCTCACTCGACAGAAATAAAAACAACACGGGTGCGTTCAGCAATGTCTCCTGTCACTCAACATGTACATACTTTGGCATTTACCATTACGTTTTTTTCAGAAATCGCAGGAGTTTGGGAGGGCTTCTCCCATTCATCCTTATGGGGACACTTTGAATTGTCTCTCTATTTTTTTTTGTGTATCTGGAGAATGAGTGTGTATTGCGTGAGCCAGAGTGCGTGACATCATCGCTACAGTGTAGAGCAGCTGGAAAATCTGGAGAGAGAATTCTCTTCAGCTGGATTTGGATCTCTTATCTTTTACTTCACACAATGTATACATACAAAATGTAGGAAATCTTGTTGGCTTGCTTCATGTTTGCTCCTCCTTCAACGTATGTATGGCCATTTTAACCTCTTCCAGCACAGTTACTCTACATCTTTTTACATTTTCATCCTTTTTCCACCTATTTGAGCTCTTTCACCCTTTGACTTTTTTACATTTTCATCCTTTTTTCAACTCTTTAACCTCTTCCAGCCCTCTTACTCTACAACTGTTCATATTTTTTCACCTTTTTAACCTCTTCTAGCCCTCTTACTCTACTGCTTGTAACCCTTTTTAGCCTTTTTTCAACATTTTAACCTCTTCTAGCCCTCTTACTCTACAGCTTTTCACCATTCTTCACCTTTTTTTTCCTTTTTCGGCCCTCTTACTTCATCCTTTTACACCTTCTTAAGCTTTTTCGGCACTCTTACTCTACATCTTCTCATCCTTTTTTCACCATTTTAACCTCTTCCAGCCCTCTGACTCTACAACTGTTCATATTTTTTCACCTTTTTACCCTCTTCCAGCCCTTCTTACGCTACAACTTTTCATGTTTTTTCACCTTTTTAACCTCTTCCAGCCCTCTTACTCTACAGCTGTTCATATGTGTTAACCCTTTTAACCTCTTCCAGCCCTCTTACTCTACAGCTGTTCATATGTTTTCACCCTTTTAACCTCTTCCAGCCCTCTGGCCCTCGTGGTCCAAAAGCCTTAATTTTGAGCCCAGATTTCTGGCCGAGAGTAGACGGTACCTGATTTGTCTCTCGCTGATGTGCCCTCATTCCTCACTCGACTGAAATGAAAATAACATCAACGTGTTCAGCAAGGTCTCCTGTCACTCAACATACACATTATTTGGTGATTACCATTACGTTTTTTTCAGAAATCGCAGGAGTTTGGGAGAGGTTCTCCCATTCATTTCTTATGGGGACACTTTGATCTGAGTCTCTGCTATTTCTCCAGCGTGTGTATCTGAAGAATGCATGTTTATTGCTGGAGCCAGAGTGTGTGACATCATCGCTACAGTGTAGAGCAGCTGGAACATCTAGAGAAAGAATTCTCTTCAGCTGGATCTGGATTCCACATCTTTCACTTGACATAGGCAATATATACATAGAAATCTAGAAAATCTTGTTGGCTTGCTCCATGGTTGCTCCTTTTCCAGCGTATGTGCGGCCATTTTAAGCTCTTCCAGCACTCTTACTCTACATCTTTTTACCTTTTCAACCTTTTTTCATCTATTTGAGCTCTTTCGCCCTTTGACTTTTATACATTTTCATCCTTTTTTCACCTTTTTAACCTCTTCCAGCCCTCTTGATCTACAGATTTTCATATTCTTTTCACCTTTTTAACCTGTTCCAGCCCTCTTACTCTACATCTTTTTACCTTTTCATCCTTTTCTCACCTATTTGAGCTGTTTCACCCTTAAACTGTTTTACCTTTTCATCCTTTTTTCAACTCTTTAACCTCTTCCAGCCCTCTTACTCTACAGCTTTTCACGTTTTCACCTTTTTAACCTCTTCCAGCCCTCTTACTCTACTGCTTGTCATCCTTTTTAGCCTTTTTTTCAGAATTTTAACCTCTTCCAGCCCTCTCCAGCTTTTTATCCTTCTTCACCTTTTTTTATTCTTTTTCGGCCCTCTTACTTCATCCTTTTACACCTTCTTAAGCTTTTTCGGCACTCTTACTCTACATCTTCTCATCCTCTTTTCACCATTTTAACCTCTTCCACCCCTCTGACTGTACAGCTTTTCATCTTTTTCTCACCTTTTGAAGCTCTTTCAGCCTCTAACTTTTCACCTTTTAGCCTTTTTTCACCTTTTTCACCTCTTCCAGCCCTCTTACTCTACAGCTTTTCATCCTTTATTCACCTTTTTAACCTCTTCCAGCCCTCTTACTCTACGGCCTTTCATATATTATCACCATTTTAAACTCTTCCAGCCCTATTACTGTACAGCTTTTCATATGTTTTCACCTTTTTAACCTCTTCCAGCCCTCTTACTCTACAGCTTTTCATCCTTTATTCACCTTTTTAACCTCTTCCAGCCCTCTTACTCTATGGCCTTTCACATATTATCACCATTTTAAACTCTTCCAGCCCTATTACTGTACAGCTTTTCATATGTTTTCACCTTTTTAACCTCTTCCAGGCCTCTTACTCTACAGCTTTTCATGTTTTATTACCATTTTAACCTCTTCCAGCCCTCTGACTATACAGCTTTTCATGTTTTCACCTTTTTAACCTCTTCCAGCCCTCTGACTATACAGCTTTTCATATGTTTTCACCTTTTTAACCTCTTCCAGCCCTCTTAAACTACAGATTTTCATATTCTTTTCACCTTTTTTACCTCTTCCAACCCTCTTACTCTACATCTTTTCACCTTTTTGATGGCCTCCAGCCCTCTTACCCAACAGCTTTTCATCCCTTTTTCACATATTTAAGCTCTTTTGCCCTTTGACTTTTTTACATTTTCATCCTTTTTTCACCTCTTTAACCTCTTCCAATCCTCTTACTCCATGGTTGCTCCTTTTCCAGCGTATGTGCGGCCATTTTAAGCTCTTCCAGCACTCTTACTCTACATCTTTTTATCTTTTCATCCTTTTCTCACCTATTTGAGCTCTTTCACCCTCAAACTTTTTTTACCTTTTCATCCTTTTTTCACCTTTTTAACCTCTTCAAGCCCTCTTACTCTACAGATTTTCATCCTTTATTTACCTTTTTAACCTCTTCCAGCCCTCTTACTCTATAGCTTTTCCTCCTTTATTCACCTTTATAACCTCTTCCAGCCCTCTGACTTTACAGCTTTTCATATGTTTTCACCTTTTTAACCTCTTCCAGCCCTCTTACTCTACAGCTTTTCATCCTTTTTCACCTTTTTAAACTTTTTTGGTCCTTGTCAGCCTTTAACTTTTCACCTTTTTTGCCTTCTTTCAACTTTTAAGCTCTTTCAGCCCTGTTACTCTACAGCTTTTTAGCCTTTTTTGATATTCATGTTTCTGCCTTTTCAACTCCTTCAAACATACAACTTCATGTTCAGCTAGCGAAACTGTTCAGCTATTAAAATGTTCAACTGTGGTAGCCCATTAATCCTTTTGCTTTTAAGCCTTTCTGCCTTACCAGCTATTGGAAAATTCTGCTTTTTCTGCAAATTACCGAACATTCAACCTATACTTTTATACATTTTCAGCAGTATGTTCAGCAGATTTCGCTTCAGTCTTCAGCATTCACACTGTATTTTCGTAGGAAATGCAAATGTTTCTAGTTAGTGTGAATGCATGCAGCACTGGAGTTTATTATTATTCTTCCGTACGTTTTTTGGCACTTTTCAACTCCTTCAAACTGATTCGAACCATTCCAATTTCAAAATGTTCAGCTCTTTAAGGACATGATGGCTATTACTTTTGGCTTTTCTAACTATTATACTTTTGGAAATATTCAGCTTTTAATGCAAAATTTTCTCCATTCATCCTTATGGGGATTTTTTCAAATTTCATTCTGCTATAACTTCAGCATACCTTCAGCTATTCAAACCATTCAAATATTAAAATGTTCAGCTCTTTCAGCTCTTTCAACCTTCTGCTTTTCAACTTTTCAACTTTTTCAGCTATTCAGCTTTTTCTGAAAATAATTTAACATTAAAGTAAATGGGAAAAGCTTCAAATCCTCTTCAAAACTCGTCGACTTTCAACCTCTTCTTGTTCCTCATACGTTGAGCGAGAGACACCATTCAAACTTTAAATGAATCACAAAAACTTGAACTATTGACCTTGTATTCAGTTTTTAAAAATCTTGTACGGTTTTGAAATGGTCACAGTTTCAGTTTTAAGGATTTTAAGCCAGTCTTCTGAGTTTATAATGGGTGTGTATTGCATGAGCTAGAGTGCGTGACATCATCAACTGCCGCACCCCAGAGTGAGGAGCAGCTCCGAAAACGGGATTTTTTTTTGCTTCAGCTTGATTTGGATACCACATCTTGTACTTGACATAGACAATATAGGCATATACATGTAGGAAATCTTGTTGGGTTTCAGCTGATGGTCTCATTTCAGCTGTAGGACTTTTGGATTTAGAAGACCAAGAGAGACAAGCACTGCTGAATGTTCCCCATAAGCCGCAATGTTAATTTTGTTTCTGCTCCTGCTGCAGCATGTCTGCAGCCATTTTAAGCTCTTTCTGCCTTTAACTTCTCACCTGTCAGCCTTTTTTCACCTTTTTAACCTCTTTCTGCCCTCTTACTCTACAACCTTTTGGCCTTTTCAGTCTTTTTTTCACCTTTTTAAGCTCATTCCGCCCTCTTACTCTACAGCTGTTCATATGTTTTCACCTTTTACCCTCTTCCAGGCCTCTTACTCTACTGCTTGTCATCCTTTATTCACCTTTTTAACCTCTTCCAGCCCTCTTAATCTACAGATTTTCATATGTTTTCACCTTTTTAACCTCTTCCAGCCCTCTGACTATACAGCTTTTCATATGTTTTCACCTTTTTATCCTCTTCCAGCCCTCTTACTCTACAGCTTTTCATATTTTATTACCATTTTAACCTCTTTCAGCCCTCTGACTATACAGCTTTTCATATGTTTTCACCTTTTTAACCTCTTCCAGACCTCTTACTATAAAGCTTTTCATATGTTTTCACCTTTTTAACCTCTTCCAGCCCTCTAACTTTACAGCTTTTCATCCTTTTTCACCTTTTTCGGTCCTCGTCAGCCTTTAACTTTTCACCTTTTTAGCCTTCTTTCATCATTTTAACATCTTCCTGCCCCCTACTCTACAGGTTTTCATATTTTTTCACCTTTTTAACGTCCTCCAGCCCTCTTACCCAACAGCTTTTCATCGCTTTCATTCCTTTTACACCTTTTTAAGCTCTTTCGTCCTTTGACTTTTTTACATTTTCATCCTTTTTTCACTTTTTTAACCTCTTCGAGCCCTCTTACACTACAGATTTTCATATTCTTTTCACCTTTGTAACGTCCTCCAGCCCTCTTAATCTACAGACTTTCATATTCTTTTCTCGTTTTTAACCTCTTCCAACCCTCTTAATCTACAGATTTTCATATTCTTTTCACCTTTTTAACCTCTTCCAGCCCTCTTACTCTACAGCTTTGCATATGTTTTCACCATTTTAACCTCTTCCAACCCTCTTACTCTACATCTTTTTACCTTTTCATCCTTTTATCACCTATTTGAGCTCTTTCACCCTTTAAGTTTTTTACCTTTTCATCCTTTTTTCACCTTTTTAACCTCTTCCAGCCCTCTTAATCTACAGATTTTCTTATTCTTTTCACCTTTTTAACCTCTTCCAACCCTCTTACTCTACATCTTTTTACCTTTTCATCCTTTTCTCGCCTATTTGAGCTCTTTCACCCTTAAACTTTTTTACCTTTTCATCCTTTTTTCACTTTTTTAATCTCTTCCAGCACTCTTACTCTACAATTTTTCATATGTTGTCACCATTTTAACCTCTTCCAACCCTCTTACTCTACATCTTTTTACCTTTTCATCCTTTTCTCACCTATTTGAGCTCTTTCACCTTTTAACTTTTTTACCTTTTCATCCTTTTTTCACCTTTTTAATCTCTTCCAGCCCTCTTATTCTACAACTTTTCATATGTTATTACCATTTTAACCCCTTCCAGCCCTCTTACTCTACAGCTTTTCATATTCTTTTTACCTTTTTAACCTCTTCCAACCCTCTTACTCGACATCTTTTTACCTTTTCATCCTTTTCTCACCTATTTGAGCTCTTTCACCCTTGAACTTTTTTACCTTTTCATTGTTTTTTCACCTTTTTAAGCTTTTCCAGTCCTCTTACTCTACAACTGTTCAAATTTTTTCACCTTTAAACCTCTCCCAGCCCTCTAACTCTACAGCTTTTCACATGTTTTCACCATTTTAACCTCTTCCAACCCTCTTACTCTACATCTTTTTACCTTTTCATCCTTTTATCACCTATTTGAGCTCTTTCACCCTTAAAGTTTTTTACCTTTTCATCCTTTTTTCACCTTTTTAACCTATTCCAGCCCTCTTAATCTACAGATTTTCATATTCTTTTCACCTTTTTAACCTCTTCCAACCCTCTTACTCTACATCTTTTTACCTTTTCATCCTTTTCTCACCTATTTGAGCTCTTTCACCCTTAAACTTTTTTACCTTTTCATCCTTTTTTCACCTTTTTAATCTCTTCCAGCACTCTTACTCTACAATTTTTCATATGTTGTCACCATTTTACCCTCTTCCAGCCCTCTTAATCTACAGATTTTCATATTCTTTTCACCTTTTTAACCTCTTCCAACCCTCTTACTCTACATCTTTTTACCTTTTCATCCTTTTCTCACCTATTTGAGCTCTTTCACCTTTTAACTTTTTTACCTTTTCATCCTTTTTTCACCTTTTTAATCTCTTCCAGCCCTCTTACTGTCCAACTTTTCATATGTTATTACCATTTTAACCCCTTCCAGCCCTCTTACTCTACAGCTTTTCATATTCTTTTTACCTTTTTAACCTCTTCCAACCCTCTTACTCAACATCTTTTTACCTTTTCATCCTTTTCTCACCTATTTGAGCTCTTTCACCCTTGAACTTTTTTACCTTTTCATTGTTTTTTCACCTTTTTAACCTCTTCCAGTCCTCTTACTCTACAACTGTTCAAATTTGTTTCACCTTTAAACCTCTCCCAGCCCTCTTACTCTACAGCTTTTCACATGTTTTCACCTTTTTAACCTCTTCCAGCCCTATTCCTCTACAGCTTTTCATCCTTTATTCACCTTTTTAACCTCTTCAAGCCCTCTTACTTTACAGCTTTTCATATGTTTTCACCTTTTTAACCTCTTCCAGCCCTTTTACTCTACAGCTTTTCGTCCTTTTTCACCTCTTTGGTCCTCATCAGCCTTTAACTTTTCACCTTTTTTGCCTTCTTTCACCTTTTAAGCTCTTTGAGCCCTCTTACTCTACAGCTTTTTAGCCTCTTTAGATATTCATGTTTCTGCCTTTTCAACTCCTTCAAACATAGCTAGAGAAACTGTTCAGCTATCAAAATGTTCAACTTTGTTAGCCCATGAAACGTATTGCTTTTAAGCCTTTCCGCCTTACCAGCTATTGGAAAATTCTGCTTTTTCTGCAAAATCCCGACCATTCAGCCTATAGTTTTATGCATTTCCTGCAGTACGTTCAGCAGATTTTGCTTCAGTCTTCAGCATTCACACTGTATTTTCGTAGGAAATGCACATTTTTCTAGTTATTATTATTATTCTTCCGTATGTTTTTTGGCTCTCTTCTCCTCCTTCAAATCTTCAAACTTTTCAACCATTCAAATATCAAAATGTTCAGCCCTTTTAGGACATGATGGCGTCTATTTTTCTCGTTTCTACCTTTTATACTTTAGGAAATATAAACCTTTTTCTGCAAAATTTTGCCAGCTTCAGCTTCTTAAGCTCTTTCAGCCTTGTAATTTTCAGCTTTTCAACTTTTCAACTTTTTCAGCTATTCAGCTTTTTCAAAAAAAAAAAATTAACATTGCAGCAGATGGAAAAATCTTCAAATCCTCTTCAAAACTCATCGACTTTCAACCTCTTCTGGTTCCTCATACGTTGAGCGAGAGACACCATTCAAACCTTAAATGAATCACAAAATCTTGAACTATTGACCTTGTATTCAGTTTTTAAAAATCTTGTACGGTTTTGAAATGGTCGCAGTTTTAGTTTCAAGGATTTTTAGCCCGTCTTCTGAGTTTATAATGGGTGTGTATTGCGTGAGCTAGAGTGCGTGACATCATCAACTGCCGCACCCCAGAGTGAGGAGCAGTTCCGAAAACAAGAAAAAAATTCTCTTCAGCTTGATTTGGATCCCACATCTTGTACTTGACATAGACAATATAGGCATATAAACGTAGGAAATCTTGTTGGCTTTCAGCTGATGGTCTCAGCTGTAGGACTTACGGTTTTGAATCCAGAGAGAGGGACAAAGGCCAAAAAGGGCAAGGTTGTCTCCAAGAAGAAAGGTGTGATCATCCAGAAGAAGTCTTTTGCAGTCAATACACACGTCGCCATGCTACTGAAGAATCTCCTTGACTTTGAATGGAACTTCATATAGTTCGGTGAGCTCTTTAATTTCGCTCTCTTTGTTTTGACAGTCTGGCATTGCTACATTAAGACACAGGAGAACTGGTATTATTAACTTTATATGCATTAGCTTGCAGTGTATACTGTACATTCCTGATTGTATAGTTGATTTATTATTATGATTATGATTGTTTGTTGTTGTTCAATAGTGGCAACACTGGAATAATGCTGCAGAGAGGAACAGCGGCTACCAAAGTGATGGTCATCTCTCCTGGATCCACAAGAACGAAGACGTAAAAACACAAGCCTACCTCACAGGACAATTTTAAGAGGTAACCTGCAATTCTAGCTCACAGTGGCACAGGTACCTACCTTACAGTTTCATCCCTAAACGATTTTATTGATGCATATTATTGATGCATATTGTCAAAATTTTATGCTGTACTATAATAGTTTCAAAATGGCCTTAATGCACATTTTCAAAATGTTCTTAAGTTTGTTTTCCAAATGTTGCCAATTCTGCATATGTTCAAAATGTTATTATGAACCCATATTTTCACAAACAGCAGAGAATACAATGCAGATTAGGTAATATAAATCTTTTAAGTTGACTTTTGAGGACATTTTAATCTAACTCACAGGACTATTTTAAGAGGAAAAACACAAGCTTGTGGGCATTTTTTTTTTTTCCAAAATGTGCCAAAGATGCGTGTTTGCTGAATGTTCTTACTCATGTAATCAAAAAGGTTTTAATGTTCCTTAAATAATCTTAATAGTGTAGTTTTCCAAATATTGCTAATGATGTGTATTTGTTGCCTTGGTCCTTTTCTTAGAACCATTGTGTTCAAACCTATGTCTTAAATAAAAAAAAGTCAACTATAGGTTATGCCCTTCACATTTGGTAAGGGTTAGGGGCAGTCTCTGACGAGCAATTTAAGAATTTAAGTTTATTGCCATTGTCTAAAGCAGACACTACTAGGCTGTTTCTGTCTGCTACTAGAAATCTCTTCTCAGCATCGTCCAACAGGGATTATTTATCTATCTATCTATCTTTTGAAAAGTAGCAGCATTCATGTCGACATTGACATTGCTCTTTGAAATAAAGGTATTTGATTTTGATTCTCTCTAAGTTTGCATAATATTCACAATAATGCATATCTTAAGCAATTGTCTATAGCCCTGAGAATAATGAAGTTGTTTTATATTTTAGGACACTGCTAAATTTAGTTATTGTATTATCTACTGTGTCTGTCTACAGTTAACTGTGAGAAGTTAAAGTAACAACCTAAACAGAATATTATTGTAAATTCCAAATAATCACAGAAATATGCAGCTTTTTTTTTTTTTTACTGTATTAGACTGTGAAAACATTTAACAGTGTGAATACAGAAATATACTGTACTGTATTACAGACTACTACTGTAAAGTCATTTTACAGTATGGATACCGTAAAATTACAGTTTATTGCTGGCGTCTTTGCTGCCAGCTCTTTACTGTAAATTATAGAAATACAGAAATATACTGTTATTCTGGTTTGCAGACTACTACCGTAAAGTAATTTTACATATGAATACCGTAAAAACAACAGTATACTGCTGGCGTCTCTGCTGCCAACTCTTTACTGTTATTTTACAGGAAAATGATTTACAGTGTGTTTACAAAATGCACATTAGCTCCAGTGGATTGACAGGGTGGATGGTTGGAATAAAACAAGTACAGGACGTTCACCCAGGAGACTGTTTGTGTCCAGAGTACTGAAACCAAAAGTCAACTGTCAACAATGACGGAAAGGGAGTACATCAAGACTTTTCATCCCCCATCTTTCAGATATTGTTAGATAAAGTTGTGACGTTTCAGCCAGCTAATTGATTTCATTTTTAAAATTCTGCAGTCTAAAGTGATTGAGGCTGTGTGTCGAACAGATGTAGAGCAGCTTGTGCGGTCTCACCTCAGCCTCAGATAAAAACAGGATCTCAGTCCCAGCATGAAGTCCACATATCTCCTTTCATTCAGCCCCCTCCCAAATCAAACCACCGTCGTCTCAAAAAACACATGTCCCGTTGTAAATTACACATCTCATCACGCTGATACAAATTTGTTCTGTATCTCACTGACAACCGCAAAATTTCTATGGAGCTTGAGGCAAATGCTGGACTCAGGGCAAAGTGTTGTTGTCCAGGATACTGTGCAGTTTACACAGCATCCTCCTCTCAGACACCTCCATCAAGGAGTCCAGCTGGACCCCCAGGACAGAGCCAGCCTTCCTGATGATCCTGCTGATCTTGTTGGTGTCTGCTGCCCTCAGCCTGCTGCCCCAGCACACAACAGCAAAGAAGATGGTACTAGCTACCACAGACTGGTAGAACATCTTCAGCATGATGTTACATACATTGAATGACCGGAGCCTCCTCAGGAAATAGTGTTCTTGGCCCAGTCCAGATTGTTATCCAGGTATACTCCAAGGTATTTGTGATCCTGGATCTCCAGTCCAGTCTGTGGTTGATGGTAACACACAGGTACTTGTAATCCTCCACCACCTCCACATCCCTTCCCAGAATGTGCAGTGGTCGGAAAGCCGTCTTCCTTTTCTTCCTGAAATCTATCACCATCTCTCTGGTCTTGCTGATGTTCAGCCGCAGGTGATTCTGTCCAGTCCACTCCACAAAGTTGTCCACCAGTGCCCTGTACTCCTCCTCCTGTCCCTCACTTATACACCCAACAACAGCCAAGTCGTCAGAAAACGTCTGCAGGTGACACGACCCGGTGTTGTACTGAAAGTCAGTGGTGTATAAGGTGAACAGGAAAGGCGACAGTACAGTCCCCTGTGGAGCTCCTGTATCACTGACCACCGCATCAGACAGAACACTGCCCATACGGACAAACTGTGGCCTGCCTGTCAGGTAGTCAGTAATCCAGGAGATCATTGTGTCGTCTACACCCATCACCTGCAGCTTCTCCCCCGGTAGCAGTGGCGGAATGGTGTTAAAAGCACTAGAGAAATCAAAGAATGTGATTCTCACAGTGCCTCCTCCACCATCCAGGTGCGAATGGGCTTGTTGCAGCAGGTAGATGACAGCGTCATCAACTCCCAAGTGGGGCTGGTAGGCAAATTGCAGAGGGTCTAGCCCAGCTCTCACCTGCGGCCTCACTGGCCAAGACCAGTCTCTCCAGCACCTTCATGACATAAGATGTGAGGGCCACTGGTCGATAGTCATTGAGGTCTGATGGTGTCTACTTCTTTGGAACACGAACCAGGCAGGACATCTTCCAAAGCACCGGTATTCTCTCCTGACCCAGGCTCAGGTTGTAGAGGTGTTGTAGGACAGGAGACAGCTGGCTGGCACATGTCTTCAGGATCCTGGGGCTGATACCGTCAGGGCCAGCAGCCTTCTGCTGGTGGAGTCTCTCCAGCTGTCTCCTAACCTGGCCTGCAGTCACAGTCATGCAGGAGAGGCTGCTGGTGTCTTCAGTGGAGGACGAGGAGGTGGAGGAGGAGGTGGAGGGGGAAGAGGAAGAGGAAGAGGAGGAGGAGGAGGAGGAGGAGAGGTGCTGCACAGGAGAGCTTACAGCAGGGGAGTGAGGAGGGAGGGGAGGAAGCATTTGGAGCAGTGGGGGTGTGTGGGGGTCTGGAGGTGTCATGGAGACGACAGAAGGCTGTGAGCTGAACCTATTTAAGAATCTGTTCAGCTCATTTGCCCTCTCCAGGCTGCCCGATGACTGTCTGCCGCTCACCTTACACCCAGTGATCTGTTTCATACCAGTCCACACATCCCTCACATTGTTCTGCTGAAGTTTGGCCTCCAGCTTCCTCTTGAGGATGTCTTTACAGGCCCTCAGCATATCCCTGAGTTCATGCTGCACTCTCCTCAGTTCTTCCCTGTCTCCAGTCCTGAACGCCCTCTTCTTCTTGTTAAGAAGGGCTTTCAGGTCATTGGTGATCCACGGCTTATTATTAGGGAAGCAGCGTACAGTCCGGGTTGGCATGATGGTGTGTTCACAGAATCTGATGTATTCTGTGATGCAGTCGGTCATGCTGTCGAGATCCTCTCCATGTGGCTCAACGAGTGCATCCCAGTCTGTCGACTCAAAGCAGTCCTGTAGTGCTTCAGCAGCCTCCTGAGTCCACCTCCTCACGCTCCTAGTGTGGACAGGCTGCCGCTGAACAAGAGGGACATACTTAGGGGTCAGCAGGACCAGGTTGTGGTCAGATCTTCCAAGGGGGGGGGAGGGTTGTGGGACTGTATGCATCCTTAGCATTTGCATATAAAAGATCCAGAGTGTTACAGTCTCTGGTGGGGCAGTCAAAATACTGGTGAAATGTTGGGAGGGTTTTGTCCAGTGAGACATGATTAAAATCCCCAGTGATGACAATAAATGTGTTAGGATGCTGCGTCTGTATCTGGGCAACAGCGGAGTGGATTACGTCACAGGCCACCGCTGCATCAGCTGAAGGAGGTACGTACACACCGATAATGATGGCGGACGTGAATTCCCGGGGTAAATAATAAGGCCGCATCCCTACAGTCAGCAGTTCAATGTCCGGGCTACAGAGACGTTCCTTCACATGAACATGTGCGGGATTACACCACCTCTCACTCACATACAGTGCAACCCCGCCTCCTTTCTTCTTTCCGCTGCTTGTCACGTCCCTGTCTGCCCGAACAGTGCTGAAGCCGGGTACCGCCACATTGGTGAACCAAATCAGTGTGAATGGATAAGGTGGCGGCCTGTTGCGAGGGCATGTCGATCAGACAGTCTGATTTCTACACAGGTCCTTCACTCAACTAAATAAAGAGAAATGTCCAACAATGCAACGTTACAGGACCAAACAAAAGTAACGTAGTAACTGTAACTGCTGGAAAAAATCAAGGGAGTAGGTTTGATTTTGAGATTGGTGGGGACACAAAAGTGCTCCAAGGCAGCACTCCTGAAAGTTGACGTGTTTTTACATTAGCAATCGTAATTTCACGTCATGCTGATGTTATAGGTTAAAGCAACTAATGAAAGACAAGGAGGCAACTTCAGAGTTTTAAAGCCACATGGGTTAAGCATTGCTATTCAGATCATCATCACACTAACATTTGTCACAGTGCTGAATCTCACGACTAACATATCCATCATAAATTTTAACCTCACCTGTACATTTCCAGCCTCTCTTACAGCTTCTCCTCCTCTATCTCCTCCAGCCTCTCTTCCTTCATCTGCTCCAGCCTCTCCTTCTCTACCTCCTCCTGCCTCTCTTCCTCTACCTTCTCTGGCCTCTCTTCCTCCAGCCTCTCTTCCTTCATCTGCTCCAGCCTCTCCTTCTCTACCTCCTCCTGCCTCTCTTCCTCTACCTTCTCTGGCTTCTCCTCCTCTATCTCCTCCAGCCTCTCTTCCTTCATCTGCTCCAGCCTCTCCTTCTCTACCTCCTCCTGCCTCTCTTCCTCTACCTTCTCTGGCCTCTCTTCCTCCAGCCTCTCTTCCTTCATCTGCTCCAGCCTCTCCTTCTCTACCTCCTCCTGCCTCTCTTCCTCTACCTTCTCTGGCTTCTCCTCCTCCATCTCCTCCAGCCTCTCTGCTGTCTGTCACCTTACAAAAATATGTTGATGCATGACATATGAACAGATACATTAGGGATACAATGATCATAGAGCTTTATGGTACAGTTATTGCCTGAGCAAAAAGGCTTTTACTAAATATTAATATTACCTAATATTAATTAATTATATTTTATAATTATAAACTCACATGATCATCTAGAATGTGAGGTTTTATTGTATTTCCACCACAAAGTTTCTTCATTTGTGTTTTTAAACCGTTGCTCACTTCTACACAAATACATGAAAATAAGAATTAAAAATAACTTTAAAAAAGTGTATCTCTTTGGCATTAAATATTTTATATTACTTATTACTATATTACTTTTATTCAATGTCTGTATTGTTGAGCCTCTACCTATACGCCCTTGAAGTAACTTTGACTCCTAAAGAAGTCTCTTATATCCAGTTTTCTTTTCTTTGACATCCTTCAAATTCTATACAGCACCCACGCACACACGCAAACCTACACAGACACAAATGTAAATGACACCACTGATATTAAAATCCGTCTAGCTGACGTGACCCAGGAAGAACAAATGCCGAACATGTTGACAACTTACACTCGCGGTTGCAGATAACATGCACTGCCTCTCGTCCGGTCCAACTAGCAGGTTACATGTAGCATGTAGCTCCTTCTGTAGAAGCAGAAGGAGTGACAGAGACTTCAGTTAACTTTCCCCCAGAAAACAGCCTCCCTCCCCGAGTCAGACAGCGCTCAGTTTACTGATGGTGATTATGTAATTATGTCATTTATAGCGAAAAATGTAACTTTGTCACTTTCGAGGATGCATGATGGGTCAGGATCTCAATCACAACATATTATAACAGCATCCATATGATGAACAGTCAGCGGGTTCATGTTTAGAACAACAGGAGGACACAGAGAGAAACACCTTAAAAAAACACACACAGGCGTCATCATCATGACATGTACTGTCGCGTATCTTTAGGAGCCGCAGAGCCGCCTTTCTATGTGATTTACACAGCACTACGTCTTTACACCACAGATGCTTGACTCTGTCTGAACAAACAATGGCGGAGATTTGGCGAACTGCCACTGCGGCGATAATGCAGCGTCTCTGTGTGAAGAGGGCTACTGTTGAACATTGGAATCCCAACCTTTTCCTGCAGCCACCGGCACCTTTTCTTCAAAGGCTGGTAACATTGAACTGGGCTTGGATAGCATAGCATAACAGGACTTTTAACTCTGGTTGATGTAATGCACCAGTATTCAATGTATGTGTTAGTCCACTGTTTTGGTGTTATTGTGATTTCAGGTCAGGTCATTAGTCAGCAAATTCGAAGTTAGTTGAATGATGCTTCACACAGACTCAGGGTCTTTGCATGCAACTAACCAGTAGTGTTGTGACGTTCACGAACGAACCAATTCTACTGAACGGCTCGTTTACATGAACGATGGGATCCGAGTGGCAGCTGGGAACCGTTCTTTTTTTTTTTTTTTTTCTTTTATCACTGTGTGCTCCTCCTTTGCTCCTCTCCCTGAGTGGGACAGAGAAGTTACATGGGGAGGAGCGCAGCCCAGCTGCACGGTGCTTATTAGATATGCAAATGTAGCATGATGCCACCTGAGTTGTGCACGCTGCCTTTGCTAAAAAAAACAAACAGAAACACGTGACTGCCCCTGCCCCAGAGAGCAGAGCAGCTGCAGCGGTCACTGCATGAAAAGTGGGATTTTCGGCCCCGTAAACGCCCGGAAATCTCCCTAATTTTAGGCAGTTAACGACAATTTCCAGGCTGTGAACATGGCGTTTGTCTGTGCCGAAAATTGTCGGAAACGAACCATGCCGTCAGTGGAGCTCCCAGAGGTGCGAACGCCTCTAATTTGCATATGAATAGCAGCGAAACCACGCCTGGCCAGAGAATGTGTGGGCTGGCTTGAATATCCTCACTCAGTATTGGATGAAACCACTACTCATAAACAAGCAAAATCACTCGTGATTGGTCACCCTGGGTCATTATAAATGTAAACCCCGGTGGGAATATATATATATATTATGTTTATATATTTATATTTATATGATTTATTCATTCATTTATATTTATGATATCATCAATGACATGCTGAATTTACTGAGGAAAGGAACATTTGCCAGGAAGGAGTTGTTTATTCAAAGAAAGAGTTTTATTAGCAAAAACACAAACACACAGCATGTACAAAGCATAATTTGCCCACACAACAAACGGGAAGCCCAAAATCCTACAGCACCGCAAAGTGTCTGTTTTTGCAGACGTCTGTGGTGCGCTGCCCCGTACTTCGGAATCGCCTCTCATGTGACAGCAGTGTGGCGCAGAGCTCGGTGAGCTCCCAGCTGCCAAAGGTCGCACAATCCATCCAGACACCCGCCATCTTGTGCCGTCTTCCTCCTCAGACATCAGGTCCATGGCGGCGCACTTCCAAAGGTCCACCTCATCCTCAGCTAGCACTCTGGCTCGCTTCCAGCAGCTGTAAAAACAATCAATAGAGACGATCAGTACTGCGCGATGCACTGCGTATGGACACAACACATCTATTATTTATTAGAATAATAGTCACATTGACCAAAAACGGATCTAATCTAATAAATCTTACCCTCTTTGTCCTCGATCGACTCCGAGCTCAACTCCTCACAGCGTCAGCCTGCGATGCAAGATCTGGTTGTTTGTTGTCCTGCGTACTGTCTCGTAATGTCTTACAGGCAGCTGGAAAACAATTAAAAAGACTGGTATGAATAAAGAAACGTAAGTCACAGTAAAATTAAGCGAGGGAGAAAACAGTAACAGTTACTTACACACAATGGCGTCATTATCGGCATCGTGTAAATCTGGACGTGGCTCCGAGCTAACAGGAGGTCGCGGCCTTGTTATGAGGCGAGGTTAGTCTGTGAAAACAAAATGCCCGCAGCGATAAACCTCCGTGTCCCTCTGGGGCAGCGAAGCTCCGTCCGTTGGCGACATTCTTTGTGGCGACCCGGCAAAGCTTCTCCCGTCCGCGCAGGCCTCCTCACGACAATGGCCGGGCCTCTAGCCTAGCTCCTGCTAGCTAGCTTAGCCGAACTTGCTTCGTGTCCATTAAAACACAAACACTTCGACTGCAATGGAGAGTCCAACTCACACACTCACAGCATGTCGTCCGACAACAGTTCACAGTCTGTTAGTGATAAAACACGACACTGACAACACACACAGTCCACTGTCAGCTGCTCGACGCCATTAACTCTCCGCTCCTTCTTCCTCGTCACTCACGCTCCGGTCAACCCGGAAGTTTAAAAACTCTTACAGGTCATGAACTCTCACACGCAGTAAGAATTACTTTTCAACTGCTTTTAAAACATTCAGAACCCATGAAATTATAGAAATACTTTGTTTTTTACATTTTAATATCTTGGTTATCTCAAAATATTTCATGCAAATTTTAACTTCTTAAAAAAAACTGGCGTTTTATCTTTAACTTGTTCCCAGGAGAGAGAGAGAGAGAGAGAGAGAAGAATAAATAATCTTTTTTACATAACATTGGCCATTGCTGATGACATACACAGTAATTAATCTAGCATACTTTCATTAAATAAATCCATACAAGCTCAAATGTAAGGGTCTATAATTAGGCTATACTGAGCCTGATCTACCAGAGATTTTCTTAAAATGAAGTTAACACCTCTTAGAAAAAGGTCACCTGGGGTAAAACTCCCCCTGCAACCCTGATTTGCATTTGTATAGCACACAGCATTTTCATTTACATGTTAAAGCCTCCCCTAGATTCAGGGGGAGGGGGGTCATTGGGGGACAACTGCCAAGCAAGGCCCACGTCAGTTTCCGACAATTTACGTCAGTTTTCAGTGTTGCCTGCAAATTGCCGCGTGCAGCAGCAAACCTGAAATTCCACGTCAATCTACAGTGCCGCATACTGACGAAAATCCCACTTTTCATGCAGTGGGTCTTAATTAGGAGGAGGACAGTTTTGTTCCAAATCTCACCCCATCATACCTCCCAGTGATTATTTCCAAGATAAAATGAGTTACCACCATGCTGGCTTCTTAAAAAATAATAAATGTAAAAATCAGTCAAATGAGCCAGTTTTTTGAACAGCTCTTTGAAAGGAACAGCTCACCAAGATCCGGCTCACCTCAAAGAGCCATAAATCCCATCTCTACTAACCAGGTTAGTAGAGATGGGATAAAGCTGTAGCTGGTGGGTGGAGACACCGTGCGGTGAAGGGAGGGGGTAGTGGGTGGGAATATGCAAATGACTGTACAGAATTTGACTCGCTCATCTGGAAACTGCAGGGAGACACTGTCAGAAATCTGTATCTCACTCAAAAAAGCACGGATGGTCTTTTTACAAAGTTTCTAGTCGTGTGGCAGCACCATAGACCCAAAATAACACCCCAAATCCCAGAAAAAGTCAGTTTTTCATGATATGGGACCTTTAACCAGGCATCATGTCACACACACACACACACACACACATTCCTTGAGCCTGGAGCATATCACACCCACATGTGATATCAGTGAGCTAATGGTGTGAGCACCACCATTGTTTCTTTGTTCTGTCAGACACATACATACACACACACACACACACACACACACACACACACAACTGCAAAATCCTAAAACCATTACTAGCTGTTATGGTAATTATTACATTATTTATTAATCAGAGAAACGGTTTAGTAGATTAGATTATCCCTGATAATCATTAACTATTATTGATTATTACTGAGCCAAATTTAACCCAAAACTCCATACTAATGCTCCATGAGTACTACATAATTGTGCCTTGTGTGATGCAGTACACAACATTTATGTGTACACATGTGTTCCATCAGTTTATCATTCCTGTGTTGTTCCTGTGTCTTAGGCATTGTCCTGCCTTTCCGTTGTGCCTTACCAACATTTGTTGCCTGAGTCCTTCTATCATAGTGACTTATACTTTGTTTTTGGTTTGTTCTTAGTTTACCTTTTGGCTTATCGATTACTAACTGTTTTGTTGTTTTTGTTTATTAGCTATCATTCAAGCTCGCTCTTTTATTTTCAACCCACCTGCCTCCAAATTCTGCCTTTGGGTCCTCTTTTAGCAAATACTCTGCTCTCCTCTCCATAATCCACCTGCACTTCCACATCCTGTTTACGCCTCCACTGCTACTTCCTCCTCTACATTACCTCCTCTCCTTTCATCTTTCCATTCCTGCATGGTCCTCTTTCTCCATTTCAACTTTTTTTGCCCTTTTCACTGATCCTGATCTTCCACTGCCACACCCTTACCTCAGCACCTCCTGGCACACTATCACATGTCACCTCACATCATGTATTTGAATAAAACATGTGATTTTCAAGCTCTAGCACATACTCAAAGCTCCCCTGAGGCTATACCTAATCATTTTTCATTGTAAGGAAGACTTGACACTAATCATTTCAGAAAGGAGCCGAGGAAAGAGTCAGACACAGCAGGTCCTGCGGCTGTCTTCTGTCCTGTCAGCTCAAAGTTGCACTCAAACAGGGTGTGAAGATGCCAGGAGAGACTTTATGAGGGAAGACAAGGACAACCATGGGTAACTCCTGGCGGGTGGGAGATGGAACACCCAGAGGTAGTTGGATTGGTAAGTGGGGACAGGGAAGCTGTGCAAGCAGCTGAATGGTAATGAGGAGATCATGCAGAGATGAGCTGTAAGAACAGAATGAGGTTCAGTCTGAAAAGAACACATACCAAAAAAGTGTTAATTAATACTGCCATCATTAATTCATCATGAGACTGGAATTTCTAACTTCTCATTTCTAACTGATACAATACATTGAAAAATATTGATTTGATACCACAGTGGAAAATTGAGATGACATGCAGAGCATAACATTTTAGTTTTTTTCTTAAAAGCTAAATACACAGATCAACCAGACCTTTATAACCACTAACAGGTGAAGTGAATAACACTGATCATCTCGTCACAAATGCACCTGTCAGTGGGTGGAATATAGTAAACATATGGTAGGCAGCAAGTCAACATTTTGACCTCTATGTTAATGAGTTGGAAGCAGGAAAAACAGGCAAAGGTAAGGATCACAGCGACTTTGGCAAGGGCCAAACTGTGATGGGGTTGGACTGGTGTACTGGCCAAAAGTGGTCTAACGAAGGACAACCGGCAACAGGGTCATGGCTGCCCAAGGCTCATTGGTGGGCGTGGGGAGTGAAGGCCAGTCAAGGCTTGGTGCCATATAGCACACGACACCTTCAGAGGTCTTGTGGAGTCCATGCTTCGACAGGTCAAAGCTGTTTTAACAGCAAAAGAAGACACAAAAATAGACAGCTGGTTATGATGCTATGGCTAATCGGTGTATGTCAGAGTTTGTGGACTTTGTGCTCAGCAGAACAGTATCTAACACCACTTCTACAGTGAAATTAGCAAGTATGTAAAGGTTTTTGTAAACACAGGTAAACCCACTCCTTTCCCATTGCCAGGAGGAAATAGGTTTTAAGCAAAATGAGACATCCTTTCCTGTGAAGCGTCAAATGAAGCAACATCGGGATCTGATCACAGCTGGATTAGCTGTCAGTCGCTTTTAACAGCTGTGGAGATGAAGCTGTGATGAATTGTGTATGCACCAGTGGCGTAAGTATCGGCGGTGCAACCGGTGCAGCTGCACCGGGGCCCAGACGCTGTCAGGGGCCCATTAAGGAAGAAAAAAAACAAAAAAAAACAAAAAAACAGCTGTCCGGAATTGCCACAGGCCCTGTTTTTGTGAATGAAATAGCCTCGATGCCTGTCAGTCATGATGAGTCGCGTCCTGTCACCTCTCGGCTGTGTCTGCAGCTGAACACTGTGGGCCGAGCCGATGCGTGTCTCTCTCCGGGCCGGGAGAGTTATCATACTGTAAAATACCAAATAATAGCCAGAGTTTATTTGGGACCAGGCGGCAATTTGGGACAGGCGTTTAATTCCTTCCTCTCAAAAATCCAGGATGAAAATGCCACAAACTTCGCCAGCTTCTCTGTGAATTCTCTGGCATCCTTCTGCAAGTGAAGTTGTTGCGGCAGAGGAAACGATTCAGCCAACCAGCACTCGCTGCAAACTCCTCATCTCTGCTGTCACTCACGGTGGTGTACATCTGTTTCTCCATCACCCTGATCATTTTGCGGGACACTCTCTCGTGGCGTGCCTGTTTGCTGATAACTAATTCCCGCATGTTTATCTCAAGCTCCTCGCTAGCCTTCTTCCTCCCTCCACCAGGCAGCCTGGCCCTGTTGCTGTCTTCCTTGGACAGATGCTGAAGCTCAGTTTGATTTTTTCGCCAATCTCTCACTGTCTTGGGGTCGACAGAGAAACGTCTAGCGGCTGCTTCTCCTGAGTTTTCCTCTCCATATTTTAAGACAGAAAGTTTGAATTTCAAGTCGTACTTTTAATTTTTTTTGCTGCACCGGAGCCAAGGTGATCATCAGTGTGATACTGACTGACAGAAAGCAGCACATTACGTGACAAAGGCGAAGAAGAAAAACGTGCAGTGTCAGTGGTCACGTCTTCTTCCTTGATTTAAAATAAATTAATAAATTAGACTCGGCATTTATTTGGAACCGGCGGTTATTTAGTAAAATATACACTTGCACCCAGCATTTCACTAACAAAACCATGCCAAGTTTAACTGTTGGAATAGTTTATTTATGTATTGAGAAGATTTGGAGTGGACAGAATAAAAGGGGGGGTTGGGGGTGGTTGGATGAGGAAAAGGGGTTGGGGTCATGTATGAAAAGGGGGCTGCGGGTTTGCCGAGCCATCTAGTAACCAAGGGGGGGGAGACGGTCGAGACTCAGAGTGGGGGTACGTCTCGATGACCGCACGTCCTGACGGGCGTGGCTTCATGTTCCCCCCCTGGCTCGTGTGCTGGATGGCCCGGGTCCCCGCTCTGGTGTCTTCTTGCCGTGGAATGGTGGTGTCGAAGGCTGGGCTGCCAGTGGTCCTGTGAGAAGGGGTGGTGGAGAGAGAGAGGGTCTGGGGGGAACGGGTTATCAGAACTTATGACGAACGGGAGAGAGATGGTTTGGCTTACCTTATGTAGGCTTCACGGGTGATGAGATCAGGCGTGGAGGTGGTTGAGTTGATTGGGCGCAGGTGGTTAGATTGATGAGACGCAGGTGGTTGGGTTGATGATGCGGCTAGACCTGGGTGGCAGGTCAGCGAGTGGATTGGCGTGGTCCTGTTCCTGAACCTTAGTTATAATAATTCCATTTATAGGGGACCCTGCGGTTAATTGAAACTCGGCTATTATTTGGTAATATACGGTAGTTACCAAGGCAAGGCGCAGCAGAAAAAATAAAAATAAAATACAAAAAAACGGCTGTCCATCGGCCCATTATTGATCAGCCCACCGGGAAAAATTACGGTACTCCCGATGACCAGTTCACCCCTGCAATAGTAGTTCTCTGGAGTGGCTGTGTGTGTGTGTGCACACGCATGCAGTGCGCACGAGCGTGCGCTTGTGTTTAGGGGCACAAAAAAAATATTTGCACCGGGGCCTATCACCATGATGTTACACTACTGGTATGCACACTAAATGCAGACACAAATCTCAAACTAATTATGATACAGTGACAGAGGACACTCTCCAGACAAAACAGAATTAAACTTTTACGGCTTGATTCCACCAGATACATTTCCGGTCTGGTTCCAGCAGTCCAGACCCTGCTAGAGCAGATACGTAGGCCTTCTGTGTCTGCCGGATGCCAAAGCACAATGCAGCTATTCAGAGGAATTCAGCACAGAGCAGACAGGAAGACAAACACTGAAACAATAACATAACATCTGGTTAATTTAAAAAATAAAACACTCCGTGTTGAAGCCAGCACAAAAATCTCAGAAAAGAGACAAATGTCTTCTAATCCTTCGGTTGGGAACACTTTGTGTTGTTGTGTTTATACCACATACCTTTTACTGGGGTCGTAAGTGATTATGTAATAATCGCAGGAACTCCTTGGTCTTGCAACTCCAGACGTCCGGCAGCGCTGCACCGTGCCATTTTCTGGAGAACCTCTAACAGTTGCAATCTGTATCTGGTTTACTTTCTGGTTTAGCAGTTTAGCGATTAGCAAATTTAATTTCTCTAATCATCTCAAAATACTGAATCACTCATTTGACATATTTGTCAACATATGATGTACCTAGATAGATAGATAGAATTACTTTAATGATCCCAGCCTGGGAAATTATTTACCTGCTGGTATCCTGAATTTTCATGTAAACAAAGCTTCTCTTATACACGTTAAATTTCCTCTAGATTGTTAAGCAGAAATTGGGGTCATTTCAGTGGTCTCTCCACTGACCATGGTGGCTGTACATGGACTGGTCTCTACCACAAGGTGTACTAAAGCTAGTGTTCCAGACCAGTTAGTGAGTGGTTCAAGCGTCGCCCTGTGGTGTTCAGATGATGATGCACTGAAGGATGACATTTAGTGTTGTAAATAACAGTTTCAGACTTTTTAAAATCTAATTTATTTCAAACATCGAGGTGTCTGCAGCCAGCTGATGCTGCTCAACAGTTATCAAGCAGTTTCACTGAAACTTCTCAAGGTGTTCCAGTGGTGTTCATACATCAAAAGTTAATCCATGCCTTTCAGCTAATCAGAGTCTAGTATTCACCAAGACCATGGTATAACTTGCTATTAATGTGTTGTTTTTGCCTATGTTGTTGATTAGATCTTCATTATACGGACTAGTGCAGTGCCCATAAGAAAAATGTATTCCTATAGAAAAGTGGGAGGTTAAGTAGCTTTTTCATGGATGGCCAAATGAGGCTGTGTTTAAAGGTGGGACGTCAGGAATATTTAGGTTTGTTGTGAAATCCGATATTCCAGGGTATAATTGGCATTTTTGATTTTGCCATTATATTTCACCTTAAAAACTATTTACTTGGTGTCATTATTTTCAGCACAACCTCACATGTGTGACTGTACAGTTATTTTTTTTATTTTGACATACTGTATTAACACAATGGACCTAAAATCACAAAAAAACATAAAATCCAAGTAGAAAGTTAGATTTTTTTTACTGTGAAAACCGCAAATATGTTTAACAAACCATTTTTTATTACTTATAATGCAAATATAAATTGTTGTTTGCTAAATATGTGCATACATTTAAAAAATTTACAAAGTAATATGTAACTATTTACATTTAAATGCAGGCAATGCTCTTTCAGCAGTCTCCTCATTGCTTTGACTCATTAAACAAAAAACCGACTCCACTACACACTAAACACACTACACCAAACACTACATAACACACTAACTATACACTCCAAACACGCTAAATGTAACAAATCTCTCAACTCTCAATATCGCTGTCTCTACACCGACCATTGTTGCCTGTCATTCATCCGCCTACGTCCCTCCCACAACTCCCTGTTACTCAACAACCAAACTTGCTGCTTGGACACTTTCGTGACAAAAGCCCGTTTTTACCGTTTCTTCCTGCACCAGACACAAAGCAAACGTGATGGCAATGTTCGTGAAAAAGCGTGGCGTACATTATTTACCCTAAGTCCGGTTTTGGACGTGCCGGTGCATCCGTGGGCTAGCGGCTAGCAGCTAGCTACACACGAACATCCACAGATTCCGATTCCACTTTGTTGTCCGCGCGTCTCCGGATCTCCTCAGACCCGAACAGACTCGGTCCGGATTCGTTTAGTCTCATTAATCCACAACAGTCAGTTTAGATGCACAGAACAGAACGGGACCGAACCGCCGGCAAAATCCCGGTCCAGCTCGCGCCGCTGCAGGTATAAATCCACTTGTTTCTTAAGGTGGGGGGGTGGCGGTGGGCTCTGCAGTGATTGGCTCTGGTGCGCACGTGACTGAGGTGGCTCCGGTGGACAATGCTTGGTGGAATTTGTCAAGCATTTATGAAATAATTTATTCACGGTATAGATAGATAGATAGATAGATAGACAGATAGATAGATAGATAGATAGAATTACTTTAATGATCCCAGACTGGGAAATGACTTTGTTACAGCAGCAGTAGTGGGTCCGCAAATAAAACACTTTGTACATAACATAAATAGAATCCAATATATACATAGTGTATATATACAGTGCACAGTGTGCTATAAACAATAAACAATAATAATATATACTACAAAACAAAATATGCAAATATACTATAACAACAATAATATATACAACAAAACAGTAGAGAGACCAGAGTTCTCTGTCAGGCAGAGGTGAGAGAGTTATTGTATAATGTGATGGATTGTGGCAGGAAAGATTTCCTGTATCTATTGCTACGACAGTGAAGCTGAAGCAGCCTTCCGGAGAAGGTGCTCCACTATCTGACCAGTGTGAGTTGGAGAGGGTGGAGAGGATTATCCATGATGGATAACAGTTTTTTCAGTGTCTTCTTCTCCACCACAGCCTCCAGAGTGTCCTGTTTGCAGCCAATCACAGAGCCAGCCTTCCTGATCAGTTGATTGAGTCTGGACAGCATTCAAGAGAGTCAGCAGCCTTCTTAGTAGAACAGCCAGGTTCCATAACAGCTTCTTCCCACATGACATAAGACTGTTAAACACAAAATAACAATCCCTCCATTCTCGCTCACACACCCACACACACCCACTCAGGACTGCTTCACTTGACTGTGAAATAAAGAATCCACAAGTGCAATATATTGTATATTTTGTATAGTATTTATGTTTACACTTTTCAATTATTTATTTTTATTTAAATACATGCTGCTGTTTTTATCCTGCCCTATGCTAAGCCTACTGCAACAACATTTCATTTCACTTCCACTGTAAGGTGAAATTTGAATGACAACAAAGAAGGTCTAAGTTTAAGTATTCATAGCCGACTGTGTACTGTGTTCTGCACAGGAAGCATTTCCACTGGCAGAATTTTTTAATGTTATTTATTCATAATTTACATCTGTATTCACTGATATTCTGATATTTTGATTTTAAACACTGAAAACTGTTATAGGCTAAATGTTTCAGAGAAAACATAAAAAATCATGCAACACAGCAAACCTGATGCTCAGCCTCACATGTAAAAATCATGAAGAGAAAAATGTTTCTAATAAATGAGGAGAGTTGTTTGTGGTCTTTTCTTCACCTACAATCAGTCTGACACATTTTGTCTCCACTCCAGTATAAAACTCCAGCAATGTTGTGATGGATCAGATAAGTCTGATCAGCTGCAGCGTCCAATCAATAACGAATATCCACTAAGGGTGCCATGAATTTCTGTATAATATTGAATGGTACGATACGCCATCCACAGTTTAATTATGGGTCCCGGATTTTAGTTTTTTGCAGTTAAATTTTGTGTCACAACTTCCCATGTATTTCTCCCCAAATTGGCTTTGTGTATGTGTGTGACTGTGTCCTGCAGTGAGAGTGGGTCAGTGTGTAATGGCGAGTACACACTACAGGATTTTTCAAACCTTCACAGATTAGGAGACCACACACTTGATGATAACAAAAGACAGATCGCACAAGATCTCTCTCTGCTGATCTTACAGTGTGTGGTGTTCTCCGTAGTGCACACCACACACTAACCGATTCTTCAGCAGAGTATCAGGTTCTTCACACGCAGTATTGCAAATCTTGCGTGGTCAAACGTGACTCAGTGTAAACAAACATGGCGGACGAACTGGAAGATGCAGTGGTGGTTGTTTTACGCGTTTTACGCCTATTACTGGCTGAAAAAGTCATGGCGACGGCGAGAGTGTGGGATATATGCGTTACAGCGCGAGTTGAAGGTGAGTAAAAATTGTCAGAAGTATTTTAGATAGCTTCGAGAGGCGCTGTGCGTTCTGGCCCCCGGTACTGCGGGTAACCATGGTAACAGGTAAATAAAAGGCTGACGGAGATACACAGCTGACTCAGCTCGCGTCTTGATTGGCTGTTGGTCCGGTACACGTGATATCACACGCTGTGGGTGCTCGGCTCTGCTCGGAACACCCCACACATTACAGGATTTCTAGTCGCAAATATTTAAACATGTTCATTATTTACGATCTCTCCTTCCGACGCCTTCCGAGCGGATCTGACCAGACAAAATCACTCTTAACACACCCCACACCACAGGAAAATCAGACACGATGTCCTTTGCACACATCAGATAATCGGGCCTTTGCTGGCTTTGAGCGTAAAGGGGAAATTGGGACTAAAATCGGCCAGATTATCCTGTAGTGTGTACCCCCCTTAACCGGAAAATGCCCTTCCCCGCTGGTAAATGGCCAATCACTGATAGTATGCATCGAGCATAAGGGGGGTGGCGATGGAGTAGGATAGAATCACAGTGAAAATAGCTGACAGCATGATGAACGTAGTAGAGAGAATACAGTATGAGGAAGCGCTATCGTCTTTCTAATCTTCAAACTTTTTGGTTTTTGTGTTGAATACTATGATGAGGGAACAAAAACACTGCCAGACAAGTTACTGTCTGTAAGCACTGCTCGACTCATGTCACCTACACGAGTGGAAACACCTCACAAACCTGAGCATGCACCTCTTCCACCATCACCGAGCAATACCGCTGTGTTGAAGCAGGATGGCTGAGCAGGTCTCTCTCTGATGCCTTCAAACAAATCGATCCTACCGGTTCAGAAAAACACAAAATAATCACCAGTGCAGTGGGGACGTTCACTGCTAAAGACTTGTAGCCATTCTTGGTGGCGATATATGTGGGCTTCCATCACCTAATTATAAATTGTGTTGTCTCGTATATTTTTCGGCATAACTTTTCAAGTTATTCTTGATCTCTGTGAAAAAGACATGCAGAGCCATAGAAGATGAAATGGCTAAAACCCAGAGCCTTGTGCTGTATGAAAGGAAATTAAAAGGAAATTACAGGAATAGTAAGATAACTGATATTGCTCTTTCCATCCTGAATATAGTGAATTATGTTTATTTAGAATAGGCTTAATATTAGCTAATTTTTAAATGTACAGAGACATTTTATCCAGGAATGAGAAGTGAGTAAGAGGGAACTGTAGATCTACTGTTTAGGCATTCTGTGAGGAAGGTTAGCTGAAATATTTAATCTTGTCTAGATACTGTTTGGGTAAATTGTTGTGAAAATGTTGAAGTGTTAACAGGCAGTTTCAGCCAAGTCAGCTGTGTCCAATAGGCTTGATTTCAGGGTGAAGCCAAGTCAGCATGAATTAAATCTAGCACATATGGGCTAGTCACTACAGCCATGAGTTCTACCCAATCTCAGTCAGGACATCAAACGGGAGAAGATTTCCCCGGAGACATATTGCTTTAGGCTGTAACCCAGCCAATCTCTGCTATCCAACGTTCTCCACCGGTATTGAACTTGAAGTACTAGGGGAGCTATGGAACTACCAGACTGCAGTCAACAAGGCAGACATGATTTCAGTCTATGCCTCCCTGCAGACTCTCCACTTCCTGGCCCTTACAGAGACCTGGATCACCCAAGAAAACACTGCCACTCCAGCTGCCCTCTCAACTGCCTACACATTCTCACACTCCCCGAGACAAACAGGTCGAGGAGGAGAAACTGGCCTCCTCATCTCCCCCATGTCCCCCGGACCACCTACTCAGATCTGCTTTTGAACTCCACGCTGTCTTTGTCACATTTCCTTTCAAACTCAACATTGTGGTCACAGGTCACTCCACTGAGACGGCTATCCTCACAGTGGCTGAGTAGCTCTGTGCTGCCAGAGCCTCGTCCCACTCGTCAGTCCTCATTCTTCTCGACTTATCCTCTGTGTTTGACACAGTCAACCACCAAATCGTCCTCTGCACTCTGGCTGAACTTGGTATTGCTGACTCTGCTCTAACCTGGTTCACATCATACCTGACAAATCACACATTTCAGGTCACATGGAACAGCTCCTTGTCCAAACCCTGCTTTTTGGGGACTGGTGTCCCTCAAGGCTCAGCATTAGGACCGCTTCTGTTTTCACTATACACTAGTTTTTTTCTGCAATCACATCACATGGATTCTCTTACCACTGGTCTTCATGTTTTTACTCCTCTTTCAAACCATCTGTTTTCTCTGGCCAAGATGTTCACATTGTTCTCCTAAAAAGAATAACTTATTTTCCTTTAGATGTGTGCAGCAGAGTCTTGACCTGAGGAGTTGGCCATCCTGTGGTGTACCTTTAGTTTATGGAGAGGTTGTTTTGTCTCCCCAATGTAATCAGTGCAGTCCTGGCTGCATTGAAAACCATAAACTACATTATTCTGTACACCTGCCTGGGTGTTTTGTCCTTAGGATGGACAAGTTTCTGCCTCAGTGACTTGGTAGGTTAAAAGTTAACCAGGATATGATGTTTATCAAGGATCCTCCCGAGTTTCTCAGATGTTCCTGCGACATAGGGAATGACGATGTTGTCACATTTTCTCGCCTCCTCCTCTCTGTCTGCTCTGGATCTTTTAGCGGCTTGACAAAGGTCCAGTTTGGGTAGCCACAGGTATAAGGTGCTCCCCTGATGTGCTTCTGTTCCTTCTACTACCCCTCTGACCTAGTGGCTATGGTCTGTGCCTGATGGTTTAGGGTTCTGATGACTCCCAGCTTGTGCTCCAGTGGGTGATGAGAGTTGAATACTGATCTGTGTGTAAGTTTTCTGTACACCCCAATGTTGAGGCTTCTGTCTCCTCAATGTGGACCTCACAGTCCAAGAAGTGCTGACTGTCTCCTCTGAAATCTTCTGTCTCACCTTGCTGGCGGAATCCTGTTGAGTTTTTGACATGCTGTTGAGTGTTACCGGCCAAAGGAGCTAGGATAGTCTGGAGCTCCTTCCTTGTGTATCTTGGGGAGTTCATAGATACATATGGCTTCCCCGGGGTACAGTCTATAATATAATGGTTTGTCAATAGATTTGTCCTTTTACAGTTTTTGCAGATATTCTATAACCTTTTTGGAGCCTCTGATAGGATCTCGGAGTCTCATAGGTGTAAGTATCACTAAGCAGATCAGCGACTTCCGCTGTGTTTAGCACTACAGTGCATCTCCCTTTGTCTGGCGGCAAGATGGTGATGTCCCAGTGTCTTTTGAGTGATGCCAGGGCCTTCCTTTCCTCAGTAGTATAGCTGTTCTGCCTCTGTGTCTGCCAGCTCTTGATGGCTGACTCTGTTGCTGTGATGAGATCTACTACTGGTATCTTTTCTGGAGCTTAGCAGCAACGTTAGAGAGCTAACACTGAACCCAGACGAAACAATGGTTTTATATGATGTCATATCACTTTTCACATGAACTCCCACTCAAGAAGCTGTTAAGATGGTGAAGAAAGCACTTTGTCCAGCAGAACCAACTTCACCCCAGATCACATTTATGCCTTACTGGACCTCTGTCTGACAACCACCTACTTCCAGTACAGTGAAGGCTTCTACAGACAGAAGCATGGCTGTGCCATGTGCTCAGCGGTGTCCCCAACCAGGGACGTGCACATGATTATAGAGGGGCAGGGGCTCAAAGTCAGAAAAGGGCAGTATGTTGTCACAGCCCTAGTGGGGTGCCTGTGTCTCTACTCCCTCATGGGGGTGCAGAGTTCCACCAGGGCACCAGGTGTCTCTCTATTATTGTTTTCCAGGCTGAGTCCAGAGAGGAAGCAGAGCTGGCTGCTGATTGGCTTACACCAAGGGCCCGGTGAAGCCTAACTTTTAAATCTGAGGAGCTGCCAGTTTTCTCTCTCTCTCCACCCTGATGCAGGCTCTCTGCTTGGTGCCTGCCTGATCGCAGGCCACATGCTGGCTGAGCTCTTGGTTCATTCATTTGTTTTATTCTTCATTTTCCTTAGTTTGTAGATCTACAACAGTTGTACAGTTATTTTGTAAATAAATTCTTCATTGTTATCTTGCAACCCCTTGTGTGTTCTCCCATTTTTGTCCAGTTTCTGAGCCAGACTGTGACAAATGGGGGCTCGTAGAGTCAAAGAATCTGGTTTGTTTTTGGTAGCCTGAACTTATGAATGAAATACCATGTTGCATGACGTTGGCACGTGGTAAATCTGTTTTGCAGTAGCGTGTGTTGTTTGTGAACATGCTGGCTACAGCTTTGTTGGGAGACATTACCGAGGGGTAAGTGTTGCCTTGTTAAACATTAAGAGATCTGTTAGGCAGTGTTAGGTGATGTTATTTGTTGTGGAGATTGTTTGTCTTGTGGGTCTGTAAATGTTTAAAATCTAGGACATTTTTTTTTTTCTCCATTTTCTGGTAACCGATTTCTGGGGTTTGTTAAACAGTCTACTGCCTATTGCTGTGTTTTGTCCCTGTTAGGTGAGGGGCGAGTTCCCTTTGGAGTTCGTCCTGGGGGGATCTTTGTAGTGTGGTGTCATCGGTGGCTTGAGCAGTTGTCTCGGGAGCACAGCCGAGGCTGCGGGTGAGTCGCCAATTGCTGGTTGCTTGCCGGGCTTACGGTATTCAGTGTTAGTACCCACCGCCGAGCACCTGAAGAGCTAGTGGGGAAGTGTAGGTAGCTTTTTGGTTAGGTAGTTAGAGCAACAACCCTGTTTGTATTGACCTTATCGGAGAAAAAAGTAGGTTACCGGACCATTCTGTTAATGTTTAAGTTTAAAATTAATGCTGCTATTGAGTTTTGTTCTTCTGAAAATGATTCTGGGATTAATTTATTTAAAAGACGACCTAGAATATTTCCAGACAACTTTCTTTCATCTAATATGTGTCGTATGGCTCTGCTGGAACTTATGGGTAACCTAGAAGGTCGGGTGATAACGCAAAGTAATATTGATAACTCGTATGGATTATTTTGTGAAATAATGGATAGGGAAATGAATACGAATTTATCAAGAAAATCTTTATCTGGCCAGGGAGGAATACCTTTCAAAGTGGATAGGAATAAACCATATTGGAATGCAGAACTCAAAAAACTTCTGAATGAAAAGAGACAGGCTAAGAAGAAATTTTTGAAATGTAAAGATCCAGCTATTAGAAAGCAACTTAAAGATCACTACAAACAGACTCAGTCTAACTTTAATAAGAGAGTCAGATTTTATAAAAGACAGTTTAGAAGAGGACAAGCATTATAGCTAGACCGATTGCAAAGTAACAATCAACAACAATTTTGGAAAGAAATTAATGAATTAGGTCCTAAGAAACTAAAGAAAATCCCAATGGAGATCTTATTAGATAGTGGTGACACTGAAAATAAAAAAGAGTTTGTGCTTGAGAAATGGAAAACAGATTTTGCAAATACATTTTCTGGACATCTTATTCAACCTGGTTTTGATGACCTGTTCTTAAGTAATGTTTGAGATTCAAATTGTATGATGGAGTTGGCTATGGATATGCCAGGCTATAGTGTAAATACATTTTTGAATCGGGATATTACTATAGAAGAAGTTAAAAAAGCTTTGGACAAAGTAAAATTGAAGAAAACACCTGGCATAGAAGGCATCCCAAATGAAGCCCTAAAATCTCCATATCTTCTTGAAGTCCTCTTTTGCTTGTTTCAGACATGTTTTGAGTATGGTATAATTCCATCACCATGGTATAAATCTATCATAAAACCTATTCCAAAGTCAGTAAAGAATTATCCCAGAATACCTCTTAATTACAGAGGCATCAGTCTCCTAAGTACTGTTTATAAGGTATATTCTAATATACTAAATTATAGGCTTACTCGATATTTGGAAATGAAACAGTGTCTTGTTGATGAGCAGAATGGGTTTAGAAAATATCGTGCTTGTATTGACCATATTCATTCAGTGTCAACTATTATTAGAGCTAGAATCGCCACAGGTAAACCCACTTTCTCATGTTTTGTTGATTTCCAAAAGGCATTTGAGTGGATTAATAGAGATTTACTTGCCTTTAAACTGATGGAAGTAGGGGTGGATGGTAGATTCTACAAAGCTATTCAGAGTCTGTATGGTAGCCCAGTTGCTTGTGTTAAGATCAATGATATGTATACTGATTGGTTTGAAACCCCTTTTGGCGTGAAACAAGGTGATATTCTTTCTCCAACACTTTTTGCATTGTTTGTGAATGATTTAGCTCTACAGATTAAGAAAAATAATCTGGGTGTATGTTTGGATGACACTTATTTAGGTATTCTATTATACGCGGATGATATTATTTTACTGGCAGAATCTGAGTCTGATTTACAAAATATGCTAAATTTGGTTAGCTCCTGGTGTCATAAATGGAGATTAGTGATAAATAAGAGCAAAACACAGATATTTTAGAAACAAAGGCATTGAAAGAAGTAAACAAACATTCTATTTTGATTCAGTTCCCTTGGAATATGAATATGTTTCCTTCTGGATGATTTTATGACGTTTGAAACTGGTTTTAGGTGCCTTGCTGATTCAGCTGGGAGAGCATTGGGATCAGTTATTAATAAAATGAAAGTTTGTGATGATTTGGGTTACTTTACATATACTCAACTGTATAATGCATGCGTCTCTCCCATACTGAATTATGCTGCAGGTGTATGGGGATTTAAAGAGTCCAAAGTTATAGATACTATACAGAATAGAGCTATAAGATATTTTTTGGGTGTCCATAAATTTGCGCCAGTCCCAGCAATAGAAGGAGATATGGGCTGGATTCCAGGGTGTGTACAGCGAAAATGTGAAATGATTCGATTGTGGAATCGACTAAACAAAATGGCAGAGGATAGAATAAATAAAAAAGTATTTATATGGAGTAAATTACATAGCTCCCCCTGGTCAAAAGAAATGTATTCTATTTTTAAGGAGGTGGATATGGTCTATATTTATAGGAATAACTTGTGCTGTAGTGTTAACTTCATCAAGGATAAGCTTCTATTGAAATTTGAAGAGAAATGGTTTGAAAATGTTCTATTAAAACCAAAATTAAGGACATATATGCAGATTAAATCTAATTTTGGACCTGAATTATATGTTACATCACGTTTACAGAGAAGTCAAAGATCTTTAGTTGCACAGTTGAGCTCTGGTATTCTTCCTCTGGCCATTGAGGTTGGTCGATTTAAAAATATTCCAGAGGAGAATAGAATATGTGAAATGTGTGAGCTAGATGAAGTAGAGAGTGAGTCTCATTTCCTTTTATACTGTACAAAGTATGATGACTTAAGAGAGGTATTATTTCATGAAATCTATGGACAAAACCCTGAAATATTTTGGTGCTCTGATGAGCAGAAGCTGGAGTGGTTGTTTAATTTTAATGTGTTTAAAACTGCTAGCTTTATCTCTTAAGCCTGGATAAGACAACAGGTACATTTGTTTAATTATTTTTTGATGTGCTGATGATATTGTGCTGATCCAGTTGTGCTCTGGATCTGGTTTGGTTCTTTCTTTTCTTTTTTGGTGTCCTATAAGCCCATGCGGGCTGGGCATACACTGTATGCATGACACAATAATAAAAGTAATTCATTCATTCATTCTGAAGCAGGAGGATGGCGCTGCTTCAAGTTCAGGGACAGCTGCTGCAACTTTTGATAGTTCAGGGGGATTATCCTTTGAGGAGCGTAGACAGTTGTTATTTTTGGAAATCGAAATTAAGCAGAATGAAGTGAAGAAACTGGAGCTGGAGGAGCAGGTGCGCCGGCTAGCCATTGATGGGGGTGCAGGTCAGGGGCATGCACGTTCCTTTGATATTTCTGGTAATTTGAAGTTGGTTCCTAGGTTTTCTGAACGTGATCCAGACACCTTCTTTTCACTGTTTGAGCGTGTTGCAGACAGTAGGCGTTGGTCTGATGCTGAACGCACATTGTTACTCCAATGTACACTGACTGGGAGAGCCCAGGAGGTTTATTCTGCACTCACGGTAGCTGAAAGCGGGGTTTATACATCTGTTAAAAAGGCCGTGTTGAAAGCTTATGAATTGGTCCCTGAAGCTTACCGTTTAAAATTTAGGACATGGGAGTGGTCTGGAAAGCAGACTCATATGGAGTTTGCCAGAGATATTACCACTCACTTTAATAGGTGGTGTTCTTCACTTGAAGTTCATGGTTATGAGGCTCTGTGTGATTTAATTGTATTGGAGCAATTCAAAAACTCTGTTCCTAGTCGTATAGCTACCTACATAAATGAACATAAGGTGAAAACTGCCCTTGAAGCTGCCAAGTTGGCAGACGAGTATGCTTTGGTACATCGTGAGCGTGAGTACAGAACCAGAGGTGACTATAAAGGAGATTTCAGTCAGTCCTTCCCTGCAAATAAACGAGGGGAGGAAGCAACAAAGTCTCATCCTGGTAAGCATATTGACAACAGGCCTGTTCAGAACTCTTATGACAAAATATGTAACTACTGTAAACACAGAGGACATTACAAGGCAGAGTGTCCTAACAAATTTAAAGCAAAGGCTGGGCCATTTGGACATGCAGAACCTGTTATGGCTGCTGTATCTGTTGAAGCACCAATAAACCCAGCTAAAGTTGATGTTCCTTGTGTGAAGCCAGTTTCTTCCTCTACTTGTCCTTGTGCATCACGCTGTGCCTCTCCCTGTGTTTCTCCTTGTCAGCAGGTGGCAAATGATGCCAGTCCGGAACGTCAAGATTTTTCAGCTTTTGTGTCTGATGGCTATGTATCACTAGTGGGAGGTGATGCAAGAGTCCCAGTAAGAATCCTCAGGGATACAGGTTCATTCGATTCTTTTGTAGTGGGTTCTGTGTTACCATTTTCCCAGTATTCGGATACTGGGGATAGGATACTTATGTGTGGTATGGGATTGAATGTTTTATCTGTGCCTATGCATAAGCTGATTCTGGACTGTGGGTTTGTTAAAGGGGAAGTCACTATGGGTGTTCGCCCTGCATTGACGGTTCAGGGTGTTCATATTCTGTTGGGTAACCAGTTAGCTGGTAGCCGTGTGTTTGCTAATTTACCATCATTAGTAGTAACTGCTACTCCTGTTTCCAACATGCCTGATAAGAATGTTCAGTGTTTTCCAGATGTGTTTTCAGCATGTGCAGTTACTCGCGCCATGAGTAAAGATCAGCCTGAATTAGAGGTTGAGGAGTGTGTGACCAAGTTGAATGTGGGTTCTCTCGTGCCTGTTCCTAGCTCTTTGTTTGTCTCCCGCAGTGACCTAGCATCTGAACAGCGAGTTGATCCAACTCTTGGTGAGTATTTTGATCAAGTGCTGTCAGAGGGTGATGGGGAGAGTGCCCTGAAGGGGTACCTGTTGCAGGATGGGCTGTTGGTAAGAAAATGGGTGCCTCAAGGGCATGATTTTCTTGGTGATCCTGTTTTCCAGATCGTGGTTCCTGAGAAGTTTCGACAGGAAGTTCTGAAACGTCACATGATCAGTCCGGACATCTTGGTGTCCGTAAAACATACGAGAGCATACTGAGATATTTCTTTTGGCCCCGTCTGAAACGGGATGTGTCTGTGTACATTAAGACCTGTCACACCTGACAGATGACAGGGAAGCCCAATCAGACCATTAGTCCGGCTCCTCTTTCTCCTATTCCAGCTCTGGAACAGCCGTTTGATCATCTAATAGTAGATTGTGTTGGCCCATTGCCTAGTTCCAAGTCAGGCAGTAAGTATTTGCTGACCGTGATGTGTCGGAGCACAAGGTATCCTGCTGCTTATCCCTTGCGTGTCATTAAGACCAAGTCTGTGGTTAAGGCCCTTACACAATTTATTTCCATCTTCGGTATTCCAAAGGTTATACAGAGTGACCGTGGCTCGAACTTCTCTTCCAAGATGTTTTCACAGGTGTTGCAACAACTCCGTGTCCATCAAAGTCAATCCTCTGCATACCACGCGGAGAGTCAGGGCGCTTTAGAGCGGTTTCACCAGACCTTGAAGGCTTTGTTGCGCAGCTATTGTGTTCAACTGGGAGGTGACTGGGAGGAAGGGTTACCCTGGCTCCTTTTAGCTAGCAGAGAGGTTGTTCAGGAGAGCACAGGCTTTAGTCCAAATGAATCGGTGTTTGGGCATAATGTGCGTGGGCCGTTAGCCTTGCTCTGTGATTCTGTGAGGCTTCCTGAGCCTCCTCAGAACATTGACTATGTTATGGGTTCCGGCATCGGTTGTACTTGGCTGGGGAGAAGGCTAGGAAACTGCTGGCCTCCTCTCAGGTCAAGATGAAACGACTATATGACCGAAAAGCTGAGGTCCGTCAATTTAGTCCTGGTGATCAGGTTCTTGCGCTGCTTCCTGTTGTGAGTTCCCCGTTCCAGGCGAAGTTTCTTGGTCCGTTCACTGTACTCCGTAAGCTGTCTGATTTGAACTACTTGATCGAGACTCCAGGCCGTAGACGGAAAACTCAAGTGTGCCATGTAAACCTGTTAAAACCCTATTTCTCACGGGGGGCACATTCTTCTGTGGCAGGGGGGAGTGTGCAGCCAAGTGCTAGCCCTGCGCTAATGGCGGATACCGTGAGAGGGTATTTGTCTGGTGATGTGGTTGTACTGGATGATGATGATGGGGTGGTGGCTCCGGATGAATGTAGATTGCGGGGTCGGCTGAAGAACTCTGAAACCTTGTCTAATCTTGAGTCTGTGTGTGGGCACTTGTCTCCTGAGCGCTCTGCTGAACTATCTGCTCTCATCAGAGGATATCTGTGTCTATTTGGTGATGTCCCTTCTCGCACAACACTCATGGAACATGATATTGACGTTGGGAAGGCTGAGCCCATCCGGCAACGTTTTTACAGAGTGTCAGAACAGAAGCGACAGGTAATGGAGTCTGAGGTCAGGTATATGCTTGACAACGACATTGCCCAGCCTTCATCATCTGGCTGGGCTTCGCCCTGTTTAATTGTGGATAAAGCTGATAAAAGTCCCAGGTTCTGTACAGACTATCGAAAGGTTAACAGTGTAACAAAGCCTAATGCATACCCACTTCCTCGGATTAAGGATTGTGTGGATCGTGTCGGTTCCGCCCTCTTTGTCAGCAAGTTTGATTTGCTAAAGGGATACTGGCAAGTTCCCTTGACTCGACGTGCAAGAGAGATATCATCATTCATTACACCTTTTGGTCTGTACTCTTACTCAGTTATGAGTTTTGGACTCCGAAACGCCCCTGCAACATTTCAGCGTTTAATGAACACCGTTGTGGGTGGTGTGGAGGGCTGTGCAGTGTATCTGGATGACGTTGTGGTCCATAGTAACACCTGGAGGGACCATGTCGATCAAATTCGCCAACTCTTTGACCGTTTGAGTGAAGCGAATTTGACAATCAACTTGACAAAGTGTGAGTTTACCAAGGCGACTGTAACATACTTGGGTAAACAAGTTGGCCAAGGGCAGGTTCGTCCAGTACAGGAGAAGGTTGCTGCGATAGAGCAATACCCAGTACCGGCGACCAAGAAAGATCTTATGCGCTTTCTTGGTCTGGTCGGATACTATCGCAGTTTCTGTAGAAACTTTTCTGCAGTGGTGGCACCTCTGACAGACCTGTTAAAGGCCAAAGCAAAATATATCTGGTCAACTTCTTGCCAACAGGCATTTAACAATGTTAAAAGTCTCCTGTGTGCCGCCCCTGTCCTTGCAGCCCCCTGTTTGGAGCGTCCTTTTGAACTGCAGGTGGATGCGAGTGATTGTGGCGCCGGTGCTGTGATAGTCCAATCTGACAGTAATGATGATCAGCGTCCTGTGAGCTACTTCTCCCGAAAATTCAACACTTATCAGTTGAATTACTCTGTAATCAAGAAGGAAGCACTGGCCCTGGTGTGGGCACTACAACACTTTGAAGTCTATGTCTACTCTGGTGCTCCTCTAGTGGTTTATACAGACCATAACCCACTAGTGTTTCTTCACTCCTTGTCCTGTCCAAATAGAAGACTGATGCGCTGGTTTCTATTTTTGCAGTCCTATAGGCTAGATATTCATCATGTGAAAGGCAAGGACAACATTGTGGCTGATGCTTTATCAAGGGCGGTCCCCGATTGAAACCTGTTCTGACCATATACCGGTTGTTCTCCCTGGTCTGTCTGTTACTTTTATTTGACTCTCTATGCTTCTCTAGGCGCCAGGAGTTGCTGAGTTGTCGAGAACAGCGGATGGTAAAACTCTGGGGGGGAGAATGTCCCTGGATTTGGTGAGAGCGGTGTCACATACATATGTATGCACACATGTCCATATATGTATGTCGTATTGTACACATACTTTCCCTTACATGTAGCATGATAAATAGTACTGCACCTATGATTACTGCGGTGAAGGTAATGGTTCAGGGTTAATTTTGAAATGGTCGAATTTATTATGTATTGCGGGTTGATGAGTTGGGGTCGGTTCTTAAGAAGATTCCAGTGTTGTGCTGCTTGGTTGGAACTCTGCTCCTATGGGGGAGGGTGTCACGGCCCTAGTGGGGTGCCTGTGTCTCTACTCCCTCATGGGGGTGCAGAGTTCCACCAGGGCACCAGGTGTCTCTCTATTATTGTTTTCCAGGCTGAGTCCAGAGAGGAAGCAGAGCTGGCTGCTGATTGGCTTACACCAAGGGCCCGGTGAAGCCTAACTTTTAAATCTGGGGAGCAGCCAGTTTTCTCTCTCTCTCCACCCTGATGCAGGCTCTCTGCTTGGTGCCTGCCTGATCGCAGGCCACATGCTGGCTGAGCTCTTGGTTCATTCATTTGTTTTATTCTTCATTTTCCTTAGTTTGTAGATCTACAACAGTTGTACAGTTATTTTGTAAATAAATTCTTCATTGTTATCTTGCAACCCCTTGTGTGTTCTCCCATTTTTGTCCAGTTTCTGAGCCAGACTGTGACAATGTGCGCACGGAAAAAACATTTCAGCCCTTAATAGCACAATATGTAGATTGATTAATGTAAAATTAATAAGCAAAGTACTTTTAGAAAGCTAAACTCTTAGCTGTGTATCCTGTGTAGCTGTGACTGATATGTAACTGCCATTTCATTTGTGTCAGCAAGTTACTGTCAACATGAGTTTATTCACATTATCATAATGCTGAGGTTTGGAAGACATGCAATTCAGCTGTGGTTCTTAAAAAGCAATGAAACACTGGTTTATTATAAGGCTATTTATTGGAGGGCAAGTGCAAACTAGATGCTGAATTTTTTTTTTTTGTGATCAAATTTTTATTTTATTTTAAAGAAAGACAAGCATAGGTAGGTACTTGCACATGTTACAAAAATAGATCATAAAAATATATTTGCATACCTACATACATGCTTAAAAACATATGTAAATGAATAAACAACTAAAATAATAAAAGAAAAAAAAGGGAAAAAGACAAAAAAAAATATATATATACACACATATATACATATCTGCATAAATATAAATACATACACATACATACACTCGCACACACATATATACATACATACACAAACACACGTGCACATACACACACACAAACATACATACACATACACACACATACGCTCATATACACATACATACACACGTGCACATGCACACACATACACAATGATATCAGAGCTGAAATCATAACCCCAAATATGACCCACCCACTCCCTGGATCCAGGACTCCAAACCTCAGTCACATGTTACACCTGAAACCCATGGAGGGTAGTTTTTATTGCCGACTCCTTAGCCCCGTGGACTCTGGCAATCGACAACCCAGATAAACAATGTCCAAATATGTCAAAACCCAGACTCGGAAAGAACGTGAGTGTGGAGGTTTCCAACGTGTAGCAACTAGTTTTTTCGCAGCTGTTAGTCCAGCCAACAGTGCTCTTCCCCAGCTAGCAGGGAATGTTCCCACAACATTGGCTAACATTCCCTACAAGTTCTTATTATGTTTTTTAAAAAAAGATTTTTATCTAATGTTCAGAGAACATATTAAGGATGTTTATCATTTCAAATAATGTTCCTATAACGTTAAATGTTAAGAAAGAAAGAATGTTTTAGGTGCCACATTCTGAAGATGTTTTGGTGATGTTGTTGAAGTAACAGATTATAGAATGTTCTTCCATAAAACATTCCAATAATGTTACAAAATAGCAAAGGAAGAACATTCTTAAGGCAACATTTAGAAAATGTTTTTGGTATGTTTTTAAGACCTCTGATTACACAACAGTTTTTATAAAACTTTCCTACAATGTTATATGATAACAAAGGAAGAACATTGTCATGGCAACATGCGGAAAATGTTTTCAGAATATTATGAAGGCATACAATCCCAAAACATTTTTCTAAAACGTTCCTGTAATGTGATATGTTAACAAAGGAAGGATGTTTTAGCTGTAACATTCTCGGGACATTTTGGGGATATGGGGGAGGTAACATATTATAGAATGTCCTTCTATAAAACATTACGAGAATGTTACACGAAAACAAAGGAAGAACATTCCGAAAGCAGCAGTTTGAAAATATTTTCAGGATGTTATTAGGGCATTTGTTATATAACATTTTTAAACAATGTTATATGATAACAAAGGAAAAACATTCTTTAAGCAACACTTGGAAAATGTTTTCGGGATGTTGTGAAGGCCTCAGTTCACAAAACATTTTTTCTACAACATTCCTGTGATGTGATATGTTAACAAAGGTGGAACACTTTGTCTGCAACATTCTGAAAATGTTTTGGTGATGTTGTTGAGTTAACATATATTGAATGTTCTTCTTTAAAACATTCCCCTAATGTTATATGGTAACAAGGGAAGCACATTCTGTAAGCAACACTTGGAAAATGTTTTCAGGGTGTTATGAGGGCCTCAGTTCACAAAACATTTTTTCTACAACATTCCTGTAATGTGATATGTTAACAAAGGTAGAACATTTTTTCTGCAACATTCTGGGAATGTTTTGGTGATGTTTTTCAGTTAACAGATTATAGAATGTTATTCTTTAAAACATTCCCACAATGTTAGTGTTTTACAGTACGTTTTACATTATTGTTGTTGCCAAAAAGTTAAGTTTAAAGTTTAGGTTTAAAGTGCACATGTCTGGGGGATTTGCCAGTTTTTGTTGATTTTTTTGTCTTTTTAGTTCTAGCAGAATGTCTATTGGGGAAAGTGCAATTGAAAAAATGTAACCCTAACCCTTGTTTTAACTAAAAGAATATAAATGAATAACTCTGTTGAAAGACTTTTGAATATTGATGTTATCAAACTTTTACATGTATTAATAGTCCAATAGAAATAGTTTATAAAATTATCAGTGATCCTAGTAAGGACATTTTTGTCTTAAGATGAAGTAGGAATGTTGTCATAATGTTTTAATGTTTAAATATTTTAATGAAAAGTTACTGCAAAACATTTATAGATTTTTTTTCAACTCTAAAATAATATCTTTCCAGGAAAATTTTAAAACTTTCATCTAAAAATGTTTTAAGAACATTTGGGCATAATGTTATAACGGGGCTTTTAGTAAACATTTTAAGGATATCACTAAACATATTTGTAATGTTTTTAGAGAACGTTATCCTCACACATTCATACACCATCAGTGTATGAATGTGTGTGTGAATGGGTGAATGTGGCAAGTACTGTGAAGTGCTTTGAGTACTGGAATGCATGTCCATTTAAAGAAAACATCCCGCTGAGAACATTTTCAAGAACATTAGGGCATAACATTCAAACAATGTCGTCAGTGAACATTTTAAGGAGGTTATCACAAAACATTTTTGGAATGTTTTAGAGAACGTTATCCTCGAACACTCTGGGAACTTAACGAAAACTTCCCGCTGAGAACGTTTTCAAGAACATTAGGGCCTAACGTTCAAGTAATGTTGTCACTGCACATTTTAATGAGGTTATCACAAAACATTTTTGGAATGTTTTTAGAGAATTTTATCCTCAAACATTCTGGGAACTTAACGAAAACTTCCCACTGAGAACGTTTTCAAGAACATTAGGGCATTACGTTCAAGCAATGTTGTCACTGAACATTTCAAGGAGGTTATCACAAAACGTTTTTGGAATGTTTTTAGAGAACGTTACCCTCGAACATTCTGGGAACTTAACAAAAGCTTCCCGCTGAAAACATTACGAGAACATTCTCGGTAACATTCTCAGAACATTTTTGGAACAATAAATTGCTAGCTGGCTCTCTTGTCCAGTGTCAAACCCAGCTCTGTCAAATCATTCAAAATTAGTGTAGCAGGTGAGCAGGGCAACCTGATCTTAAACCTGATCTGTGCTAGCGACTCGAGAGAAAGGGCAAATAACAGAGGGCTGAGAGGACAGCCCTGTCTCGAACCTCTCGAGACAGTGAAGGGAGGAGAGCTAGTTTTGCCTGTGAGCACTACGGCTGTTGGATTTTTATACAGTACTTTAATCATGTTAATGAACGGCATGCCAAACCCCATAAACTCAAGCACTGACCATAAAAAAGGCCACTCCAGGCGGTCAAAAGCCTCCATTGCGTCTAGTGAAAGGACAGCAGCAGGGGTACTTAAGCCTCGAGCGCCATCTATAACATGTAATAATCTTCTAACATTATCTGTGGCCAGTCTAGATTTTATAAACCCCGTCTGGTCACTGTGAACCAACTCTGTCATATGGCCTTGAAGCTGCCGGGCCAATACTTTCGCATAGATCTTTAGGTCTGCGTTTAATAGTGAGAGTGGCCTGTAGCTGGAGCACTCTACCGGGTCCTTTCCTTTTTTTAAGGGGAATGAGATTAGTGCCAAATTGACATCCCTAGAAAATGAGCCCTCTTTGATTGAATATTGAATCATATCCACTAGCAGTGGGCCAATCAAGGGCCAAAAAATGAGGTAGAATTCGGGTGGGATACCATCTGGCCCTGGTGATCTACCTTTACGCATGTCCTTAACAGCCGCCTCACACTCCTGCAATGTGATAGGGCCATCTAGTTTAGCAGAGTCATCATTGTTAAGGCGAGACAGTTTAGTGCTATCCAAGAAGTTATTACAAACATGTTTGTTGAAATTACTTTCGGAATTATATAACTCCTGATAAAAGGAGGTAAAGGAAGCGTTTACTTTTGGGTCAGATTGAAGAATGTCATCTTTATCTTCAATACAAAAACTATCAGCAAAATGCTCGTCAGTCCGAAGCTTCATTGCTAGTAGATGACTAGGTTTGGAGGAGTTGAAATAGTAAGTTTGCCTTGTTTTATGCATGAGAAACTCTGAGCGGCGCCTCAGAAGAGAGTTAATGTCTTTCTTGGTCAGTTCCTTCTGTAGGGCTATATGATCGTTAAAGTTAAGTTGCAAGCTCGCATCAAGGGTCGCATATTTTAATTCCAAAGCTTCTAATTTGGCTGCACGTTCCTTATTTCGTCACACAATAGAGAGGAATTAAATCGCCACCTAGGGGCTTTAGTGGAAGACGGATGAACAGTAATCGAACAATATATTGGCTTATGATCAGACCAGGTAACCAGGATATAATGCGTGTTATAAATATTTTGACACAGATCCCTCGAGACAAAGATAAAATCCAGCCTCGAGAAGGACCTGTGTCTCCCTGAGTAGAATGAAAAGTCCTTTAGAGAGGGGTTAAGCATACGCCAAATATCGACTATGCCTGTATCGGTTGCCCACTGGCGGAGCGCCTCAGACGCAAGACGTTGGTCCCTACTCTCGATGCCGCCTGATCTGTCCATGCTGCTGTCCCACACCGCATTGAAATCTGCCCCTAGAACTACATGAAATCCCGTGAGGTCAAGCAAAGATTTAGTTAGTAGTTCATAGAAAGCGACATCAAACACATTGGGAGCGTAAGCGGAAATAAGTGCAATGTTTTTCCCATCCATGCGGATTTTGTTTGGTAATAGCTATCCGACCCGCATCATCCACCCAAGAGCCAGTCACATCAAATTTTAGTTTGCGTTTGCACAGTACCATTACCCCTTTAGACTTAGTAGCTGCAGATGAAGTTGCAATAGGATGATAAATCTTATTGGCTAATCGACCCGCATCTTTGCACAATAAGTGTGATTCCTGAATCATAGCAAAATCTATGTTTTTCTTATGGAGATACTCTAGCACACTGGTTCTTTTGTGTGGAATGTTAAGACCCCTGGCATTGACTGAAATGAGATTGAGAGCTGTCATGTGCTGAGAGGAAAAGTAAAATGAGAAAAGGAGTTGCCCCAATAGCGGTAAGAGAGAAGTCTGGATCCAAAAAAGAAAAGCACCGCAAAACAAAAAACGACAAAAAAAAGCAAAAACAGCAAAAAGAACAGAGGAAGGTGAGCAAGCAACATACTATCAAACCATCCTGATAATCCACAACTGGATAACTAACTCAAGGAACTAAGAGTTTCTGGCCACTCAAGCGTGGCAGCGACACCACCAATTATCAAAAAGCTAAACAGTAGTAGTATGAGTATTTTCTTCAACAGTAAAGCATCTGCCTTATAACAGTAAGGGACACCTTCAGAAGACCGACACATCTGGACATGGCCCCCACCCCACCGGCAACTTAGGCATAACATGCTCACCTGTTAATAACACACATATGGTCTACAAAATATGATAAGGCGTGAGCCTATAAAAAACGACAAACATGATAATAACAATCTAAAGGATAAAGTGGAAGACCTTGTATTAAATCTTAAAAAAAATGAAATAAAAAAAAGATAGTTTACAGGTATGCAAGGCATGAGATCCATAGACCAGGCAAGAAAAATAAAAAAGCCATCTCCACTCTTCAGTGATATAGACCCGAAATGTTCATCTAGATGCCTGTCAGAGTGGGAGATGGAGAGAGAAAGTTACAATGTCTTACCCAGGTCACTCTGCAAGGTGCAAAATTAAAAGGGGGGGGGGGGGGGCGGGCGCATCACAATGCAAGGTCAATTAAATGTTTTGATGCACTTCGAAGCCTTCTTAGGATCTTCAAAGCGATGCTTTACCCCGTTTGGAGTTGTGAATGAAAGCACAGCAGGATAGCTGATGCCAAACGGGATTTTGGCGGAGTGAAGCAGACGTTTGCACTCCAAAAAAGAGTGTTGACGCTCCTGTGTAGCCTTGGAGAAGTCTTGATAGAAGCTAATCTTATGGTTCTGCCAGCGGACATCCCTGATCTCTCTAGCAAGTTGTCTCACCCTCTCCTTCCGCTGGAACCTCAGAAAACACACGATGAAAGGATTTCAGGGAGAGTAGCCCTCAGGAACGATATGGTGTCTTTATCTTCAACACGTTCTGGGAAACCATATATGCGTGATTTACTCGCCTCTCCGGTCTTCTTATTTGGTTAGTTTGGCGTTCAATTTTTCCACCTCGGAGGCCAAAGCCTGGGGGGAGTCGCAGCGCTGCCTCTCTGCTTCCTCCAGCATGTCCAGACGAGCCTCTGCGCTAGTCATTCTCGCTAGCATGTCGGCTAGCTTAGCCTCCATCGCCTCAACAGCTCTTCTTGTTTCTAGCACGTCCTTATGGACGTCTGCAAAGTGTTTGGCTTGATCATTCAGGATTCTCGTTTGGTCAGTTGCTAGTTTCTGAAGAAGTTCATGTATCTGGGCAGTGGAGATGGAGTCGCCCGAGGCCTCTCGAATCGCCGATACAGGAGAGGCCTGGCCAGCTCGGGAGCTAACAGAAGCCCTGACGCCTTGCTGTTGTTGAGACGCATTTGCATCATTTTTCCGAGAGCAGGAGAAGCGAACATTCGGCAACTTGCGAAAGAAAAAACAATGTGAAAAATAGCGAATGCCGGTATATTCACACAAAGTGTAAACTAGTGGTGCCGCAGCCTCCAACCTAAGCAGCCATCTTACTCGGCGCCATCACGTGACCCAGGAACAGCAATGTTTACAACAGCAAAGTCGCAATAAACTCAATATCTGAAAGAAGTTTAAGATTTATGGCAAGGTAAACAGCCGGCACAGACAGCTGTAATATTATTCTTAACTCTCATTAACAAGCAGTTAGCTTAACAAGCACAAATGGGCGCTTTTCGGAAATATGACAAATATTTAAGCACGTTGAACAAGTGGAAGGCGACTTGTTAGCCCCCACAAGGAAGTTATGTTAATGGTTTATAACTCACAAAGGTTCAAGTTGCTCCACAGTCACGTCTCATCTATGTGCGTGGTGGAGTTCTTGATGAGGCAGCAGCTTCTCTCATTCTTTGACTTCAAAATAAGAGCTTTACATTGCACCCCATTGGAGTTTAGAACAGGGTTCTTAGCGGGGGGCTTTTAATTTGAAAGTAGCGACCGTTTGTAGAGAGAGACAGAGCGGAGCCGCAGCGGACAGAGAAGCGGCTTTAGGCTCAACACACACACACTCACACTCGACACCATATTATGTACGAAATGCATACGGTAGATAACCGTGGTGTTTTTATACCACCGTTTTTTTGACTTCCCTTTGCACAACAGGAATGTATTCATTCATTTAAAAAACACACAAAAAGGCACTTTATAATAGGAGGCAAAAAGGGCAGGGGCTCAAGCACCCCTTGGGCCTTATGTGTGCATGTGCCTGTCCCCAACAGCGGCCATTTCTACATGGAAGAAGTTGAGAGCAGAGCCTTGATTACCCTCACAGATTCAGGTATGTGGACGACACCTGGGTCAAAAGCAGAGCAAGGGAAGTCGAAGCCTTCATAGAACATTTAAATGCTATAGACAATAACATCAAGTTCATGTAATTATAGGGAATTACTGGACCTGAGAGGATCCAAGATCGTGGAGTAGAGCTTCTTTTGCCCAAACCTCCCCAGACTTTTCTGCTACAAAACCTTTTGATATGATCTCTTTTGAGTCTATCAAACTGGCAAAATTTCTGCCTGCCTTGCCTATTATAATGTCGATGCGATCCTACAATTTCAAACCCAAAGAGACGATTGACAAACAACAAACAATGGATGACAATGAAAAGTTCTTCAGACCATGCAAGAATCTTTATCCGAGCATGCTGATTATATCAAGGCCCAGCGCACAATAACTACAACGCTGCAGGCACGAACCAATACCGCTGAGGATACCGCATCACAACACAGCCAAATACTGAACCACCTTGAGAACAAATTGGTATCTCTAGAGGACAGAAGCAGACGAGATAACCTACGCCTCATCTTCCTGAAAGAGGGAGGCAAATTGACTCGCAAGTTCAGTCCTTCATAGCTTCATGTATACTCTGCATGTATGTAGGGAGGTCGGTGTTCAGCAAGATGGCGACTACTATGTACGATATGATATGCGCTGTTACCAAGTTGATATTCCATCATAAGTTGTTGAAGTAAGCGACACTTGTTATGAATCCAGCTTTTCATTCTTGTTGAGTCTACACCACACTGTGGAAGTTGCCAGTCACACTATTGGATTTGCACCAGACTATAGCGACTGCACTGCCAGGCAGAGGGATCCCTGCTACCCACTCATGAACCTGGCTTGGGGGCTGGGCTTTGAGGCTTTCCTGCTGTACCCAGCCATCATCAAACTGGTCCATGGGGCTGAGCAACATCTTTTCGCCAAACAGTCAGAGGCGGAGCAGTTTCTCAATTCCCTCGAACCCACGAAGAATAGTTCCCTCTCATTGTAACTGGTTAGGCTTATAACCTTTTTTTTATTTTCTCTTTATTTCATTATTATATTACTGCCTTGAGGTGTGCCAATTTTGCCCTGGTTTGTTTCTGTTAAACAATGTTTCACTAAGATAAGGGATCAATTTAAGGGGAGGGGTTGAGGTGAACAACCCATATTCCAAACTGTGTTCCTCACAGTCAGAGTTATTTTTAAGTGGGGTGGGTAGGGATTTCGTTTTTTGTAAGGACTCTTCTCTTTTCTTCAAGGAGAACAGGGTTGGGAACAAGAGGAGACTGGGGGACATGGTAGAGATGAATATAGGACTGGGTCTGAGGAATCAACCTTATTCGTCTTTATTAAACAGTTGTATTTCTTTCATTGAGCAAACTTTGGTAGCACTGCAGTTTCTTCTACATATCCATGACTAGCATCTCTCCACTATCTTGGAATGGGTGAGGCCTTAACATCCCTCAAAAATGAATAAGCATTAGGGGAAACTGGGGTAAGTTGAGCCAAAGGGTAAGTTGAGCCACCCCTTGTTGCTGGGAAATGGTAAAAAACATTGATCATGTGACCAAATATTTAGGAGGAAGGCATCATTTCATGGAGTCTGTGAAGGTAGGAACTACATCGGTAAAGTGGTTAGACATTTATTTCCAAAAAAACATTTTTCACTCTTGAAAGTGAATTTAGTAACATATCATATCATAAGTTTGATAATAATTGTGTTTAGACCAAAATAGATAAATTTACATTTGTTTTATACATCAGGGTTTTATGAGCTACAACATGAGGTCATAAACCTAGCATAAAAGTGCACCATTTTAGCTGTGGAGACTAATAAAGTCAAAATGGTAGCTCTGGGGTAAGTGGAGCCACGCAACAGAGGTGGGAGATGGATGGCTCAAGGGAGAGATGGGGATAGATGGAACGAGAGGAAGATAGAGAGAGGAGTTTAACGAAGATGGAGAAAAGAGGATAGATAGAGGAAGGAAGGAAGGGCAATGAGAGGATGACGTTGCAACTTACCCTACTCCTATGCTCAACTTACCCCATACACGGGACCACTTTTTTTGGACATGCTATATTATTGAAACAGTTATGTTTACACTTATTCTGTTTGTTTAAAGGGATGCACAACATTCTGAAATATATGCAGATATGTTAGTGACAAAACAATGATTGCCTTGATGTAGTGATCCTAAATATGAAAAATGGCTCATCTTACCCCAGTCTCCCCTATGGGTTTACTACGAAGGAAAAAAGTAGAGATGGCTTTTTTTCCAAGAAACTCATTTATTGGAAAAAGATGTTGTTAGATTGCAGAATAGATTTTACCATTTAATTGCATCTTCTTCAAACATAAAGAGGTGTAATAATCCTGGCAGAATGCACTTTTCAATATACGGATCTGGGAGAGATACAGAAGGGAGAGTTGCTTATATAAAAACATTAATTAATGGTTCCAAAATAACATTTCTCTCGGTATATATGCAGCTAAAGTTTTAGATGCTGAATTCTATGATTACTTCTATAACCAATACTATACTTGAACTAGCTGAATTTTCTCTTATAATAGAGGTGACTTTAATGCTGTCTGGCTACAATGTTTGGACAGAACTGGGATTACTGAATCACGAGAACAATGTCTAGCTTCTAACGCATTATGGAAATGGACTACAAAATGTTCGGTTGTGGATGCTTGGCAAATGTCAAACCCATCGGTAAGAGAATTTACCTGTTTCTTTCTGTGACATCAGTCTCTCTCGAGTATTGATACATGATTGTTTCTATACAGCTATACAATAACATTTTAGCAGTGACAGGTAAAATAACCATTCTCTCTACCCCAGAGCGTGCAGCACGTTGGAGCTTTATCTCTACACTACTGCAGAATGAAATCTTCCTAAAAGAAATGAAAGAACATTTAGATAAGTTTATAGCAATGAATAAACCATCAGTGAATGATCCTGGTATTCTGTGGGAGGCATTAAAGGGATGCATCAGGGATAAAACAATACGGTTTGCTTCCAATCTTAATAAATCTAGACTGCAGCATATTCAGAAATTAGAAAAAGACATCTCTGAGGTAGAAAATATGATGATCCTGAATGTTACACCTGAGCTGGTACTTACGAGGGAGTTACTCAGAATAGACCTAAATAATTTACTTACACATAGAGCGGACTTCCTCGTGCATTCAACAAGACTAAATTATTATATACACAGTGCACAACCAAGTCGCTTGCTGGCACTAAAACTTAAAACAGCGAAAAACTAGCAAATATAACCTCTAATAAATTGTACAGACCCAACTGAAATCAATTATAACTTTATGGTCTTCTATTCATCTCCAGTGTTGGGAAGATTACTTTGGAAATGTAGTTGGTTACAATTACAAGTTACCCTGTTGAAAATGTAATAGTAGTGTAACTATTTCAATTACTTTCTCAAAGTAATGTAACTAATTACATTTGATTACATTTTGATTACTTTTCTTAATTTTGAATGAAATCTCTCTACTGCTAACCATTTTCACATTTTAAGACCTATAGTGTGATAAGCCTTTCAGTTCAAAGGTTTAACCATATATTATGAGTCTGACCTTAGGCCTGTACTGCGAAGAGGCTCACTTCCTCACTAAGTGGAGCGACAACGGGCTGATTTCAGCCAAGAGGAGCAGGTTGTTTTAATGGAGAGAGTATGAGCGATACAAAAAAGCCTGATCACAGCCTGAAGCAACAGTGTTGCTCCAAATATGACAAGAGGAGGCTGATTTTAATTTCTGACAGCTCTACATTGAGCTGCTTTTAAATATGAAGCTTTAGAGCAACAACAACTGTTGTTTTGAACTGTGTTTTATATTGTTTTCATATATTTCACTGATCGCAATTATAAAATGCCAGTGTGTGTTTTATTGAAAGCGAGGCAGGGTGTGCGTATGAAAATAGGTTACAGTGGGTTTTTTAGGTGCTGTAGCTACAAGCAAATCTCATGTTGTCTCTGTACAAAGACCTTCTTAAATGTGAGAAAACAGAGTAGACCTACTCAAGATTTGCGTTTGGGCAACACATAACAGGCGAAACAATTAATTTATTCATCGCCACGACATTAAGTTAAAGTATCTGTCCCGCTGCGAGCGCACAACTTCTTTCAGTGGTGACTGACTGTATATAAAAGTAAATAAATGACCTTCTGACGCGAGTCGGATCATTAGCTGAGCAGCGTATCCCCTCAGCTGAACATCTGTAGGAGGAGACGCTCAGAGAGAAAGTAAACAGCAGCGGATCAGCGCGATCTCTCCCTCCGCACAAATGCTCCGTTCTGATCCAGCTCGACTGGACTTTCAAAGTAAAGGTGACGTCAGCTGTAAATGAATTGAATAGTGAAATAGCGGCGCTTTTATAACCGATTTTATGATTAAACTCTGAACAGAACCTGGTCGGGACCAGGTTATGAGCTAAGCATAAGTTACCATGGTGATCTAGCCGGGTAAAAAGAGAGCCACCTTTGTAATACGGGGAAGCCTGGCTTCTGTCTGTATTAAGTGTTTTTTGTATTTCCAGCCCAGGAACATCTTGTGCGCCGCCGACACTGTTGCTGCTGAGTCTGACTGCCGCCGTACGGTTTGTTGGTTGAGTCGAATGGCACATGACCAGAGAGAGCCAATCATAAGCGTCAGTTTTGGAAGGAGGATGTTGATATGAAAAAAACTAAAAACAAACATGAATCCAGGGGGGCGAAAAACTATTTGATAAATCCGAGCTTTGGCGGCGATTTTTCAAATGTAACTTAAGTTGTAATCATTGAAATTTCCAAAAGCAACTGTAATTTAATTACATATTTTCTCCCAGTAATGTAACGGATTACAATTACGTACATTTTGTAATTAAATTACGTAACGTCGTTACATGTAATTCGTTACTCCCCAACACTGTTCATCTCTATATACATAAAGATAAATTATGATGCCAATGCCAATCATGCTCCACAACTCTCTCAGGAGGATTGCATTGATCTTGCTGCTCCTTTGTCTCTACCTGAACTCCATAAATCTCTTCTGTCAATGAACAAAGGCAAATCACCAGGCTTAGACAGCTTACCTCCAGAGATCTATTTAGCATTCTGGCCCAAAGGAGGACCTCTCTTACTTGATAAGATTATATAATATATAATATTTAAAGGGTTGTTCTGTAAAAATAAATAATACAACCCTTATCATGCTTCTTCTAAAAAAAGGGACGGATCCACTGGATCGCTCAAATTATTTACCATTATCACTACTTAATACTGATATCAAGCTTTGTGCCAAAGCACTAGCCACTTGATTGGAACTGCTTATGAATTATCTAATTCATGAGGATCAGACAGGCTTCATCAAAAACCACCTTGCCTCAGACAATGTACGCCGTCTTCTTCATATCATTGAGTTTTCAAATAACACAGATTCTTCAACAGCTATCCTTTCTCTTGATGCGGAGAAGGCTTTTGATCGCCTTGAGTGGCCTTTTCTATGGTCAGTACTACGCCGCATGGGCTTTGGTAATCATTTTGTCACTATGATTCAAGTTCTTTTCTCAAATCCCACTGCTACGGTTCTGGTACGGCTTCTTGGGTGTCTTGGAGGCCAATGGAAGAGATATAGTCCACCCTCACAGGCTCCAATAACTAATATATTCAGATTTTTCACTTAAACATTCCCAAGAAAAATTTGGCTCAATTATAACCAAAGAAATCTCTACCTGGAGTCACTGCAAAAGCACTGCAAAATTCTGATCAACTGGTACCTCCACTTTCTCATTTTCAATAATACTAACCTCCAACTGGGGAATCAACCAATCTCATTTTCTCAATGGACTAGTAAAGAGGTGCACACTCTTGGTGACATCTATGGTCCTCAGGGCCTTCGAGCATTCCGAGACATCCAGAATTCAATTTAACTAGGGTTGTCTTGATCAGAACTGCACGATCGGGATGGGCCTTTTTTGACTGATCGGGATCGGCAATTTTGAACCAAAAGCCCAATTTTATTTATTTATTTATTTATCTTATGTCAGAGCAAAATTTGTGGCAGAACTCCTGTACATAAAATGTCTGCAGTCTAAAAATGAGTTAATTTAGAAAGTGAAAGCCGTCCAGTGGTGACATGTAACATCTGCAATCATCCGCTGCATGGAGGGTGAACAAAGAAAGCTGCATTTAATACTACACATTTGATACAGCATATAAAAAACAAATACACTCAAAGTTAAGGCAGGAACACACCAGCCCGACAGTTGGACTTCTGAAGTGTTTGGGGCAGGCCCGGTTCTAGACTGCGTTGATTGGGGGGGCAGTAGGAAATGTTGATGGGTCACCAACTGCTACTGTTTTGAGTGCCATAGAGATAACGTTTTTTTTGTATGCCTACCAGTCTATGATGCCAACCCAGACATAAGCATCACAGATTCGCCGTGGTTCCATCGGCAAAGCTCTAACGGGAATTCTTTTTCTGGATTGACGAAGAAAACAAATTCTGTGGCCAACAAATTATTGATGTCAGTCTACTAACATATTTTCTGTTTCAATTTGAAGCTACAATGTCATTGGCATTTTACATTTTAAGCCCACCTCCACCTCCCCGATGTAGGACAACTTTATCAATGCCCAATAAGAATTAGTTATCTAATATTAAATGGAATCTAAACCTAAATATTGCGCAACTGGCAGATAGAACTTTTGACGCATGGAAAGAACACATACTTTTGAGCCCCAGTGATGCTATAAACAAGTGCACCAAAACATGGACATATGAATGCATAACCCCAATGCATAAAAAAAAACTAAATCATCAGAGCCAGCCGTTCCATAATAAAAATGTCTTGCCATCATTCGTTATCCATGTTTACTTCTTCTAGATGAAGCTGCACTTGATTTTAAAAACAAATCAGTTGGTTTGCAGCATTTTTCACCGTCAGCCTACAGTGCTCTCAGATTTCTCTCTCTCTCTTTTCTCCGCTCACCCCTTGTGTCGCTTGATGCCTCGATTCTTTTTTTTGCTAGCTTAATCTCAGTCAGTTTCCAATTTTCAATCTCCAACTTCCAACAACCACGCAGACGCGGTCCACTCGATTCAGTCTTGAAATTCCCAGAAGGCATTGCTTCATTTTTAACTTTTGCAAACAAATAGACAAATAAAAAAATGGAGGTAGATTGTATTATTTCAAACCATGCACGTTTTTGAACATCTGAATAAGAAATTCGCTACAAAAGAATGCAGACTGATGTAAAAGTTTGTGACTGTAGAGGGTAACCATGACTGTGATATAGAGACTTCTATGTGGTATATAAATAGTGATTAGATTGTTGCCATAGCAGATGTGGAGGACTTGAAGAGACTAAATTGTCATTTAGCTTTTGAATAACACTAGACAGGGAACAGAGTGATTAGTCAGCCCGCCCATAAGGGCTTGTGGTTCCTCTGGCATCTGCCAATGTTTAAGATTGTCAGTCTGGCAAATACATTTTGCCCCACCACCAAATTTCCCAAACCTCCTGTCATATCTACCACAATGAATTTGGGAAATTTGGTGGTGTGGCAAAATGTAAGTTTCTTTATAATCTGTGACAAAGCAATTTTGTAAACAGCGCTATAAAAATAAATAAATAAATGAATCTTGTCTGATTGGTTGATGCTATATTATTGTGCACCACTTTCTCGCGCTTTGGAAAGTCCTGTGTGCCTGCCTGGGTTCCCTGTTTCTCCCTGCCAGATGCCAGCAGCCTCAGAGTAGCCGCTGTCGGAGGCTCTGGCCCCAGGAAGTAACGTTAAACAGTGGCCGGCGGCACTAACCTGAATTTACAGGTTATGGAGTCCCCTCTCACTAACGTGTGTTGTTTAATCCTGTCGGCGGGGGTGGGTGAGGCTCGTGGGCCAACAGGACTAACAGCGGGGCTGGCAAGGGTTGAAAGTTGAAACCCGCTTCACAACCGGTACGTAGCCTGCCCGTGTGATGCTTCCCATGCCGCGGAGCAGGACAGAGACAAACTCGGCAGCAGCCGCCGATGGGACTAGGCTACTACAAGCAGTTGCTAGCCAACATGCTAACAACTAACAAACCTGAAGTGTCCGTAGTATCTAATGTGATGCTAACTGAGAGAAGCTGCTACTTACTGTATGCACGCAGAGAGAGAGAGACACCGGCTCTGTTGGCAGAAGAGCCGTGGACTGTGATTACTCTGAGCAGCATTTATGGGAATACATTACAATATTATATATTTGAATATACTTTCTTTTTTTTTTTCGGAATGAAGCGGGGTCGGTTTGGTGGGGCAGCCGAAGCATTTGGGGGCCCGGTTCTAGGCATTGCCCCCCCATGCCCATGCCTAGAACCGGGCCCGGTTTGGGGACACTCGGACAAGGTGGGGAACAAATCTGTTCGGTGTGTTCAGCTGCGTTGGAAGCTTTTGGAGCCGTGTGGACGTTGTCTGCTCCGATTCAACATGCGAAGTCCGAGGAGGTTGGCTGTCGGCATTCTGAGCCATTGGATTCTCTGATTGGCTGTATGCCAGTGTGCTCGCGAATCAGCGCGGTGTTTGGGAGGATTGGAATACTGTGTGCGCTTTGTTTTTCTATGCACTCCCTTCCGTCATTCCCCGTTTTCATGTTTTGGAGTAACGTTACTGGCACGAGACTAGCTGCTATGTCCATTCAGGACAAATTAATCTGTGTTCATTTGGTAATGCCTCGCTGCATGTTTAGTATGCAGAGTTGCGTGCATAAAGCTTTCGTCCACTGTCTTTTTTATACACAACACTAGCGCCATCCGCTTATTGCATCTTGCGCAAGCGCAGAATGTACACGCTACTGTGGAATTGGCAGCACGTCGAAGCGGTGTGTTCAATGCAACTTTTCTGCTGAATGGGTCAGACAAGAGGCAACAGAGTGGTCGGAGAGTGGTTAGATAGGGCAGTTGGATGTCTGGGCAGTGTGTGAGGGCCTTTAAAGTTCACTCAAGCAATACAGACAAAGGCACTGAAGCAGCAAACACTCACGGATACTTTCAAAAGGAAATATCCTTGAGGGAATGTCATGGCCAAAAATATTACAGAGGTCACTGAATTAATCGCTCTGGCTAACAAGCTCATCTCCATGGTAGATGAGCTTGAGTTTTTAAATCCCCGGTATGCCCTATGATCTCGGCATAACATGACATTGACTCCACTTTCAAGTTACAATGTGCCGGTATGCACACTGGTTTTGTGGGTCTCATACAACAGAGCATGTAAGGGTGTTTTCACACCTGCCTTGTTTAGTTCGGTTGAATCGAACCCTGGAGCGTTTACCCCCTTGGTGCAGTTCGTTTGGGAAGGTGTGAACACGTCAATCGCACTTGGGTGCGGACCAAAACAACCGGACCGAGACCTTGTCGAAGAGGTGGTCTCGGTCCGGTTCCAAACAAACTCTGGTACAGTTCGTTTGTGGTGAGAACATGATTCAACTCGATCCGACCTAACTGCAGGAAGCATCAGTGCTTAACCCCAAATTTCCACTGGATACGTGTCCGCTGCGTTACGGCCCGATCAGGTGTTTTGCTCCGCCGTCTGGTAGCCCCTGGTTGCGTTTTGAGTCGGACATGGCGCAGTACAGTAGACAGCTGGCGTCTCGAGGCCGGAGAGTTTCCGCGATAATCACATGATCACTCGTGACCGCCGTTATAGGTCTGTATCATACAAAAAACAACACGAAGTGTTCCCAACCGAAGGATCAGCAGAAGAGCTTGTGTTTGTCTCTTTTTTGAGATTTGTGTGCTGGTGTAAACACGGAGTGTTTTATTTTGAAAAGCAACCGGATGTCATATTGTTGTTGTTTCAGTGCTTGACTTCCTGTCTGCTTGGTGCTAAATTCATCTGAACTGCTGCCTCGTTTTCGAAATTTAGACCAATTAGAGAGCACTTTCCTCGCGCATCACACATTTTGGTCCACTTGTAAATGCTGCTGTGTGAACACAAACCTAACTCAAGGTAATGTGCAACATTGTCCCTGATTCGGACCAGAGCAAATGAACTATAGGTGTGAAAACGCCCTAAAACAGGCAATCGAGGAGATGCTGAACGTGTGTGAAATAGACAAGCAACGTGTCCACGTCATTTTACATGACAACGTAAGGAATTTAAAAAAGCAATGGGTTATATGGAGGAACCAAGCGTGGGCTTCGTCTCGCACACACTTCAGCTGACTGTACACGAGGGTCTGCTGTCACAGTGCAGCATCACAGACTCACCTGCTAAAACAAGGAAGGTGGTAGGCCAATGTTGCAATGGCATATGCAGATAAGAAAGAGCCATATGAAAGTATATATTTTGTTTCAACAAAATAAAAAAAATCTATTAAGGAACAGCTTTGATGCAGGTATTTTTTTTTCTTAATGCAGCTGTCTTATCCAGGTAAATATTAGTTAAGGCTAAGTATCGGATCAAGACTTGGTATCGGCGTAAAAAAAACCTGATCGGTACATCCCTAATTTTAACCTACCTGGCACATCTTTCAACTCTGCACAGCAATGCGCACTTATGGTGTGCCTTGGAAAATACCTACCCCCATACATGCATTTCACAGGGCTCTGACCAGCCCCAGTTGACTGGTCTCGGAAATATATTCTATCTTGCATAAGGCCTCCTGTATGCCACTAACCATTGATAGAAAGAACTCTCTCCAAATAGCTCCAAACTAAACTAGAAAGTAATCTGGCAAAACATATAACTATTTTCCAGGAACCCAAACCACCATGTTATCCATTTCAATTTCATACACTATATTGACAAAATTATTCACTCACCCATCCAAATAATTGAAGGTTAATTGAAGGTGTTCCAATCACTTCCATGGCCACAGATTTATAAAAGCAAGCATCAAGGCATGCACACTGTTTCTACAAACATTTGTAAAAGAATGGGTTGCTCTCAGAAGCTCAGTCAATTTCAGTGAGGTACTGTGATAGGATGCCCCCTGTGCAACAAGTCCAGTCGGGAAATTTCCTCGCTCCTATATATTCCACAGTCAACTGTCTATTATAACAAAGTGAAAGCGATTGGGAATGACAGCAACTCAGCCACAAAGTGGTAGGCCACATAAAATGACGGAGCGTGGTCAGCAGATGCTGAGGTGCATAGTGCGCACAGGTTGCCAACTTACGGCAGAGTCAATCACTACAGACCTCAAAACTTCATGTGGCCCTCAGATTAGCTCAAGAACAGTGCATAGAGAGCTTCATGGAATGGGTTTCCAAGGCTGAGCAGCTGCATCCAAGCCATACATCAGCAAGTGCAATTCAAAGCGTCGGAAGCAGTGGTGTAAAGCATGCCGCCACTGGATTCTAGAGCAGTGGAGACTTGTTCTCTGGAGTGATGAATCATGCTTCTCCATCTGACAATCTGATGGACAAGTCTGGGTTTGGCGGTTGCCAGGAGAACGGTACTTGTCTGACTGCATTGTGCCAAGTGTCAAGTTTGGTGGAGGGGAATTATGGTGTGGGGTTGTTTTTCAGGGGCTGGGCTTGGCCCTTAGTAAAAGGAACTCTGATGCTTCAGCATACCAAGAGGTGTTGGACAATTCCATGCTCCCGACTTTGTGGGAACAGTTTGGGGATGGCCCCTTCCTGTTCCAACATGACTGCGCACCAGTGCACAAAGCAAGGTCCATAAAGACATGGATGAGAGAGTTTGGTGTCGATGAACTTGAGTCCTGACCTCAACCCGATAGAACACCTTTGGGATGAATTAGAGCGGAGACTGAGAGCCAGGCCTTCCCGTCTAACATCAGTGTGTTACCTCACAAATGCACTTCTTGAAGAATGGTCAGAAATTCACATAAACATACTCCTAAACCTTGTGGAAAGCCTTCCCAGAAGAGTTGAAGCTGTTATAGCTGCAAAGAGTGGACCGACGTCATATTAAACCCTATGGATTAAGAATGGGATGTCACTTAAGTTCATATGTGAGTCAAGGCAGGTGAGCAAATACTTTTGGAAATACAGTGTACATAGAACATATTTCAGCCCCGCATATTAAAAACATGGAAGCCGTACCATCATCAAACTGCACCTTATGCAATCAAAATACATTAGGCACTCTTCTTCATATGGTTTGGGGATGTCCGAGGGTTGCACAGTTCTGGAAGATGGTTGCAGAGACACTATCAAAATACCTGGCAAAAAATTTCCTTATTCACCATAAGTCCTGCTAATTAATGACAGCTCCAATCTAGATTTGCTTGATATAGCAGGTATGGAAGAATGGTATGCCAAAATATACCTGGCTAAAAAAGAAAATATATCTCACTGGAAACGAGCAATCATTACAATCAAATCTTTCATCTAATTGGTCTCCGTGTCGCCAAGGTCCAGGGTGGGTGGGATGGGAGGGATTTGGGGGGAGGGTGACGTAGACATTTTTATCTAAAATGCTTATTTGTTTTTGTTTGTATATGCCAGCGATCCTCAATAGGCGGCCCCCCGGCCGCATCCGGCCCGCCGGCCTCCTGTTTGTGGCCCCCAAACTTTTATTCCTTCACCATGTGTTTTGGTTGGGTCAGCACGTGTGCACCGGGACTTGTCTCCATGCCAACGATACAGAGACAGCTGGGTCACTCACCGCTGTGAGCGCAACTTTTAACTTTCACTTTCGTTTTCGAAGCAGTTCGTGAATTCACATTTTGCCGGTGGTAAAAGATTGAAAATGGCATGTTTCCAAGTAAATTGCTATTACAAAGCGAACAGTGAAAATCCGCGACTCAGAGAAATAGGGATTTAAAATTTGCATTCATTCTCCCTCTGACAGGACAAGCCCCACGTATCTGACAGTACAGCGGTAACAAAGACCAGACGTAGTTCAATTAATTCTACTCCGTCTCATCATGTATTTTCAATATTGTAACAGACAGGGAGTTTCTCCCAGCAAACACCCTTTCACTCACGGTGCCAAAATGTTTATCATCTTTGTTAAAACTCAACACCATTTAATCAAAGAACAAATGACGTGAATTAACCCACAATCATCTTACATATCATCTTATTCACAAACACATTCACGAACCATAATTACACCAACACCAACAGAATACCCAAGAGTCATTGCGCCACAGTCCACAAGGGGCGTTACAATATGCCAGGAGAAGCTGTGATGAAGATTTCCAATTTGAAACGGCATTATGAGACGAAGCATAGGAATTTTGAAGAGACATTTCTTAAAAATTCAGCGATAAGCAAAACACCAATAAATGCACTGAAATCGTCATATCAAGCTGCAAGCAGGATTCTTGTCACATCTATGTCACAATGAAATAAAATAATGCATGACTGAAGTGATGGACACAATGTTTGAAGGCAAACAAAAAGAGGAAATATTCAACTATGTATTTTAATGTATGTTAAAATGGGAAATACATTTTATTTTAGTTCGTATTTTGTTGTTTAGAATGAAAAGGACATTTTGTTTTGAATATTACAGTATTATTGCATGTGGCCTGACCGACCTCAATACATGGACCTTTGAGTTATTGAAAAAAATCTTTGTGGCCCTTTAAGATTTGTATTTGAGTACCCCAGGTATATGCTATTCCTGTCATTGTCTGCTTTGTTCTTTTTTTCCTTATCATTTTGTTTAATTTTAGTTTCTCCCTATAACTGCTTGCTAATTCTATATTGCATGGACATGTGATATTACTTTGTCTTACTTTTTTGATGATTCATCAATTTGTAACCTCACCCTGCACATTTATTTTTAAAAATGAAAAATAAAAAAAAGTGGAAAGATGTCAGAGGAGACAGTCAGCCCTTCTTGAACTGTGCAGTACACATTGAATAAGATGGAAACCTCATCATTGAGGTGAAAGATCCAGAGCAGACAGAGAGGACTAGACGAGAAAATGTAACATCGTCATTCCCTATGTCACAGGAACATCTGAGAAACTCAGGAGGATCTTTAATAAACATTATATCTTGGTTCAATTTAAACCTACCAACACACTGAGGCAGAAACTTGTCCATCCTAAGGACAAAACACCCAGACATAGACAGAGATATGTAGGTAATGCTGTTCAACCCAACCAGGACTGCACAGATTTGTCCATTGGGGAGACAAAACAACCTCCCCAGAAAACAAATGGAACAACACAGGAGGGCTAACTCCTCAGGTCAAGACTCTGCTGCACACTAACATCTGAAGGAGAAAAATCATTCATTTGAGGACAACAATGTGAACATCTTGTCCAGAGAAGACAGATGGTTTGAAAGAGGAGTAAAAGAATCCATCTGTGTCAAACTGGAACAACCGTCTTTGAACAGAGGTGGCCTAAGACATTACTTATCACCCACCTACAATGCTGTACTGAGTTCTCTCCAAAGACAGCTTAACAACCATTCATACCTGGGCTTACTTAGCCGTAGCAACTCACATGCAGGCGGGTTTTGCCAATGACCGACAAGTGGCCCTAACGACTCTCAAACTCAGAGACTCCCATGTGTCCTTAATGACTGCCACACAGAGTTTAATAGTCTACACCTCCCCTCCAGTCAGTCACAGCTGAGGAAGCCTCTTGGATGAGAGGAAATTGTCTTCAAGAAACTGAAACAAGTCCAGTTGCCTACGACACAGCACCTAGATTAACCATAGCCTGAATTACTGAGAACCTTCATCACCATAAATTCCTCTAACCCTAACCCCTCAAAGATGTTGTTCCAAGCACAAGCACTGACATTAATAATAATAATAATAATAATAATAATAATAATAATAATAATAACAATTATAATGCATTTTATTTAAATGCCCCTTTCAAAGCACACAAGAACTACTTATCAATACACACATAACACAACGACAGTACATCAAACAATATAAATTGGTAACACTAATGTGGAAGTAAGTGCAATTTTGCAAAGATAATGAATAAATATGAATGTAACTATATAGTGCAATAGTACAGTAAATAGACAAGAATGTGATTACATAGTGTGAAACAGAGTATGCCACTCGAAATAAGTGTGTTTTCAGGTGGGATTTGAAGGTGTCGGAAGTTCTAATGTCTGGTGAAAGAGAGTTCCAAAGGCTTAAATCTTAAAATCAATGGGTAGGGTAGGAGGGATGTGTTCAATAGAAGGAGTTCTGGTGAATATAGAGCGGCTGCGTTCTGGACTAGTTGGAGTTTATGAAGAGATTCCGGAGGAAGACCAAAGAGGAGGGAATAACAATAATCCTTACAAGATGTAATCAGGGTATTTACGAGGATAGGAGTGCAGGTTGGTGTAAGTGAGTGATGGAGACGATTGATGTTATGCAGATGGAAGTATGCAGGCCGAGTAACATTACTGATGTGGGGTTCAAAGGAAAGAGTGCTATCCAGGATGCCACCAAGGCTCATTACCTGAGGTGATGGAGGAACACAGGAATTGTTGTTGGACATGGAGAAAGTGTTGAGTGTAACTAAGGTGTATCTTTTACCAATGAGGAGGACCTCAGTTATGTCACTGTTGAGTTTAAGAAAGTTGAGTGAGAACCATGATTTCATTTTCAGTAAGCAGTTGGATAGAGCTGTGGTTGGCAAAGTGGAAGTAGGCTTAGTGGAAAGGTATTGTCGATGTAACAGTGGAATTGAATATGAAATTTCCTGATAATGTGACCAAGAGGCAGAAGGTAAATAATGAACAGGATGGGGCCAAGGACAGAGCCCTGGGGAACACCACTCGAGACTGGAGAGGAGCCAGATCTTTAGTTCTTGAGTTGAAAAACTGTGTGCGACTAGAGAGATATGATCTTAACCAAGCCAGAGGGATGTCAGTGATTCCAATGGAGACTAACCTCTCCAGGAGGATGTCATGAGAGACGGTGTTAAAGGCTACGCTCAGTTCAAGTAGAACCAGAATGGAGAGTAGACCAGATTCAGATCAGGAGGTTATTGGTTATATTCACCAGGGTTGTCCCAGTGTTGTGGAGGGGATGTAAACCAGACTGACTTTGTTCATAGAAATTGTTGTCAGACGGATAGGTGTTTACCTGAGCTGCAACAGTTCTTTCTAGTGAAATAGAGAGTTTGAGGTGGGACGAAAGTTGTACAGAGGCACCGTAATGGAGTACATTTTCCACTTTTTACTGTGTAGTATCGCCAGGCCGACCCCTCTGCCAGAGGTACGGGGTTGTGATGTGTAGACAAAACCAGGAGGAATAGTTTGAGGTGTGTAAAAGTCATGACTGCTGCCATGTCTCAGTCAAGCAAAAGAAATCAAACTTACAGTCATTCAGTAGATCATAGAGCAGAGGTTCCTTTTTGGTCAGCGAACAGAAGTTAAATAACCCAAATATTAGATTGCTGATGTGAGGTTTGGTGTTGACCTTGAGCTGACCTGGCTGGATTAACTAGCACACTATGAATGACAGTTCATCTACACTTGTGACTTTGCATTGATTTGAGATGTGAAATAACAAAAATTGGAAACTGTCACAGCTGGCTCTAGGCCATGACAAACAATAGAGACGCACCTCAAAGAAATAACAAAAAGATGTTTATTTAAATCGATAGTGAGGATAAATCAGATAATACAACATGAGGTGTGAGAGTTAGTATAATCAGTGGTGTTAGATGTGTAGGCATGGTAAATATGGTGTGTGTGAATGTAGTGTGGTGCATAAAAGAAAACCGAAGGAACCAAAGCTGCCGCATCATCCAGGGAGACAGGCGCCTGTCTGCAAGGAAGAGAGACACAATGAATGAGAACCTGCTTATATGGCCAACCAGATCACCAGCCCAGGTGTCCTCAGTTACCAGATTGCCAGGCTGGCCCAGCCCCCTGCCAACCAGCAGCCCACTGCAGACCCCACTGTCAAACACCAACAGGGGTCACATCCCCTGAAATGGAGAATTAAGAATCGGAGTCAGGACCAAAACCTGACCCCCTGGACTGAACTGATGTCGCTCGGCCCGACGATCGTACTGACTTTTCATTTTAGACTGAGTTACATTCAAATTCTCACGTGCCTGCTCAACAGCCAACGGTCCCACTCAGTCAATGACCAAATGCTCGAACGGCTGTCTTATAGGGATGGGACAAAGCGGTGCTGGTTTGATCGACTGACTAGTGAGTTGACAGGTATGGCATGACTTAATATACCTGGAAACATCACTCTTCAACTTATATATACCGTAAAACACGATCATAGGTTTTCCTCACTCCTAAATGACCCGAGTCATCATGCGCGATTTTCAAAACCATGTGGCGAAACTTTTCCGGTGCAACAACCTGGAACAATGGTTCCCCGACAAAATCACCTTCACATGGCACCCATTTCCGCACCAGCAAGCCCTTTTGGAGGAAATAGCCATGCGCAACCTCCTGCACCTGGTCTTCAGGAGGAACATCATCTAACAGAGCGGACAGAGTCGGTCAGACTGCTGACTTACAACCCACTCCTCCCAAGAAACAGACGTAGGCAGATCAGGCAAAGGCACCACAAACTCACAATCCCCGCCACCCCCACTTTCACGCTAGTCTGGAGAAGCTACAGCGCAAACAGGGAAAACCTCTGGAAACCTCCGGCCACTGTCATCTCGTGTCCCAGCCGACAACAGTCTAGCAGTAACCAGAGGAGGAGGCACATTAGCCCATACAGCACCGACAGCCCTATCGTTTCCCAAAATCATCACCACACCATCCACAGGCAACGCGTGGCGCAGTCCAACCGCAACAGTGCCCCGAACAAGCTCACAGTCAAGCACCATATTATGCCGTGGCACAGGAACCAGCCCCATCTCCATCCCACACATCACAATGTAATCCTCCGTTTCCATAGCGGACGAAAAAGGCAACACTGACCGCAAGATGAATGAGTGTTTCGCACCTGTGTCCGCAACAGCCTAATCTGCACTTTCATTTTAGACTGAGCTACATTCAAATTCTCACGTGCCTGCTCAACAGCTGTAAACAAGCGATGCCCAAATCCATTTACATAATCGATCAAATTTGTCGGTAGATCAACCTCAGCCAAATCATCCTGAAGGATCGCAAGCAGACTGCGCACTGTATGACCAAAAACTAGATTGTTTGGACTGAATCTGGTGCTCTCCTGCACGACCTCCAAGGCTGACAACATCAGCCATGATGTGAACAAGCTCACAGTCAAGCACCATATTATGCCGTGGCATAGGAACCAGGCCCATCTCCATCCCACGCATCACAATGTAATTCCCCGTTTCCGTAACGGACGAAAAAGGCAACACTGACCGCAAGATGAATGAGTGTTTCGCACCTGTGTCCCACAACAGCCTAATCTGCACTTTCATTTTAGACTGAGCTACATTCAAATTCTCACACGCTCTCACACGCTCATCGCTCTCGACTAAAGACAAGACAGCGCTAGTAATAAAGGGCTCAAAGCCAGCATCACAGCCCAGCTCCACACACCCCGGCTGCAGCCCCACGACACTGGAACAGGACAGCGCAGGTGCCGGTGCAGGCAAGAAAGGCTTTTGTCTATCCTTAGACCTCAAAATAGGACACTGGTCCTTCCAATGACCAGGTTCCTGACAGTAATTACACACTTTACTGCCGTCATCCCTACCATGTGAGTTCTTAAATGTAAGCGAGGGACCAGCCGCTGGAGACTGGTTACCATAACACAAGTTACCATAGCTACTAGCCCTATGTCTCGCATCCCCGCCAGAGCATATATCACTGTGGGTTAAAGCAAAATCATCCGCCAACTCGACTGCTCTAAGAACAGTGGTTGCTTTCTGCTCAGCCACATAAGTGGCTATGTGCTGAGGAATCAAGTTTTTGAACTGCTCTAACGCCATTAACTCCCACAAGTCCTCAAAATTGTCAACATCAGCAGCAGTACACCAACGGTTAAAATGACACAGCAAATCACGGGCCAACTCCACGTTAGTCTGCTTATCGCCCTTCCCCATCTTCAGAATTTTTGCTAATTAGCCTCGGGCACTAACTCATAAGTTTTCAGAACCCCAGATTTCACTTTAGCATACCTTACAGTCAGTCGCACTCAATGCAGAGTATGCCTCCTGAGCCCTACCCGTAAGAACACACTGGAGCATCAGAGTCTGGTCCATATCCTGCCACCCTCTCGCATCAGCAATGCGCTCGAACAGCGTATAGAGGGTATCAGAGTCCCTCTCATTAAACTTCGGCAATAAATGTAATTTGCGCCCATATCACAAGTATGTGGCACAGCACCAGAGACAGAGGCAGCCTCCGCTTCAGACTCATTTGACAGCTTTCCGTCTCTAATCAAGTCCAATTTACATTTCTGCAACTCCAATTTAATTTTTTCAGTTTCCTGCTGAACTTCCTCTAGCTCCATCCCACTTTCGATCTCCACTCTCAGTTTATGCTTTTCCTGATCAAACTGCAACAACATCGCCCGGCGCACCAGCTGAACCGACAGGTAGTGCAGCCATTTCCGACACAGGTTCTCCCTTCCCATAAGACACCTCGCTCTAGTAACGCGGACAAGATAACACACTTAATGTCATCCTTTCGCTTTTTGTCTGCAACCCTAATTTCTTAATGATCAGCTATTTGCAATAACTGCTTCTTAGTACAGCTACTCACAAACACCTCTGAAGGCGCAGCAACAAACTCCGACACGGAAGCCATAATAAATCAAAACCACCGGACCGAACAGATTGGACAGCTTTAACCACCCACAAGACGCACACATGAGGCAAAACTGGCCCCAGGAGTACTCCCCCTAACTGCCTAACCAAAGCTAAATAAACTTACCCCTAGTCTTTGTGTGGGTCCGCGGCGGGTATTTACGCACTAAAACCCACTAGGCCTTGAGAAGCGACCTAAACAGGCCACCCCACAAAATCTCCTGACACCAACCGCATCGCCACCACTTTAAACAAGAAAAACAACAAACGGACACTGCCCAAAGGCAGAAGTGCCCCTAAAGCCTAATGGGGAAACTCCGAAAACAGCGAGCAGGGCGGTAACACTTACAGTCTCTTGGATCACGGTGTGGCGGCACGAGGAGCGTGCTCTGGGCAACACTCTGTTAAGAAGACATTTTATACCGAACAACGCCACCCTGGGGGTTTCACCCAGGGACCTTTTTATCTTTTAAAAGACAACTTGTAAATTAAATAAGGCACTCAGGTCCATTTTACAATGAGGCAGAGACAGCATATCTGGGTACAAAACATTTATTGATTTTAGTTTAAACAGTCTTAAAAACGTATTAAGAAGTCACTCACTGGGACAAAAAGGGGGGACCAATCAGGGCTGAGACTTAGTGGGGGGGAGATGGGTCCAAAACAAAGGGGATCCCGGGAACACCACACGTGAAGTAAATAAAAGTGAAGCAAAATCAACCTAAAAAGTGCAAAACACAAGAGGGACACCACCACCAGGACACCAATCCACCACCCTAGGCTCAGCACCTGAATGGGGGAAATCAGAGGACAGCAGGTGAGTACAAACATTAAATGCAACTAATCACAAACACAAGAAATCAGGACTTAATTTATCACATCTCTAAAAATTAACACAATATCAAATCAAATAGAATTAAGATTTACATCAAATGAAATTCACCTGCAACCTGCAAAGACCAAAATAACCATAAAGCTAACAAATCAGAATTACAGGTTGCAGTGAAACCAATTGTTACAAAAGAAAATAAAGAAAAAGTCATAAACTACTAATCACAAAGAAAATGGGATAAACTCTCCCACTGTACTCTCTCATGCACACGCATGCACACACACACACACACACACACACACACAAAACAAGTGACAGGGTTGACAGTACACAGTTCAGTATGGCATTAGGCCACAGCAAAGCTTAAACAAAGCCTGGAAAAAGGCTAACACTTTCAGCCAGCTGTAGTGAGCAGCCAGGAGCCAGGCAGACAGCGTTGAAGCACCACAACCGCGGATGCAAATAAAAGTCTGTGTCAGCACAGTGTGAGGCCAAGCAATGAGTCAAAGCAATAGCTATGTAAAGCAAAGCAGCTAGCATTGAGCAGCAAGCAATGCAGCTGTTAGCAGTTAGCAGCACGGCAGCTAGCGGTGAGGCAAAGCAGCGAGGCAAAGCAGCGAGGCAAAGCAGCGAAGCAAAGCAACAAGGTAAAGCAAAGCAGCGAAGTAAAGCAAAGCAGCGAAGCGAAGCAAAGCAGCAGCGTTTTCTTGCAGGTTAGCGGTTGCTATGCTAAACTCAAACACAACTACCGAGCTCTTTAACATGCGGTGCATCTCACAAAATTCAGCAGAAACAAACAAAACAATTCAAGCAGTAAATGCGCACCAAAAGACACAGAGGTGCCAAACAAATCTGAGACTCTACAAACGATCCAATTAATCAAACTTTAACTTAAGACGAGCCCCCATTTGTCACAGCTGGCCCTAGGCCATGACAAACAATAGAGACGCACCTCAAAGGAATAACAAAAAGATGTTTATTTAAATCAATAGTAAGGATAAATCAGATAATACAATACCATGAGGTGTGAGAGTCAGTATAATCAGTGGTGTAAGATGTGCATGCATGGTAATTATGGTGTGTGTGAATGTTGTGTGGTGCATAAAAGAAAACCAAAGGAACCAAAGCTTAAGTCTGCCGCGTCATCCGGGGAAACAGGCGTCTGTCTCCAAGGAAGAGAGAAACACACTGAATGAGAATGCTTGTTATGGCCAACCAGATCACCGGCCCAGGTGTCCTTAGTTATCAGATTGCCAGGCTGGCCCAACCCCCTGCCAACCAGCAACCGACTCCAGACCCCACTGTCAAACACCAACAGGGGTCGCCTGACAACTGTCAGTAAATGGGTTGGTCGCTAGGGGGAGCTTGTGAGAGACACAGCACTGTGTGCTGCCACTCTGGCAGCCAGCAGTCAATCAAGCGCAGCAGCGGTCTGAACAGCTTGCTGGATGTTAGCTTCTAATACTCTGCCACCTAGCCTGTTGGGGTGAAGTCTGTCGGTCTGGAATAGGGAAAGACGGTTCCAAAATAGGTTGAAGCTGTCAATGAAACCAATGTTGCGGATTCTGCAGGCGGACTGGAGCCAAGAGTTAAGACTGAGGATTCTGGAGAAACACCCAGCTCCACTGGTGTGAGTTGACAGAGGTCTGCTGAGCAAGACATTGTCACTCCTGCACCTCCTGATGTTCAAACATGGACTGAAATAATTTCCCCTCATTCTTTGTGGAGAAGATTAGAGATGTCAGCACCAGTGTCACCCCCTCTTCCACTCCCAAAAATAAAAAAAATAAGGAACTGCCGTGGGTCAGACTACCTAGTAAGTTTTGAAATATGTTTCAGCACAGCATAGCTCTATTGGATCCAAACTCTATTGAGGGAACGAGCATTTTAAAAGTTGTTTGCTTGACATCTGGCAGACAAACCTGACACAGCATGAATTCAGGGTTTTTACAAGCATTATAGCCCCAATGCTGTGGATGTGTTTTGTGTTGTGTTTTGTTTGCACTCTTCAGGTGCCACCCTAATACTCCCCCCTCCTCCTCGCCAGTGTGTGGAGCACCTCACCTGAGGCTACTTGCGACTTAGGCCATGTCCACACGTACCAAAACAATAGTTTTCTCCCCTGTCTTTCTTGGCATCGTTTCAAGAATATTTGCGTTCAAACGGATCCATTGAAAACGACTAAACACGCTGTAGTTCATATTCTAGCCTATAGGTGGTGCTTGAAATTCACAAAAACAGAGAAGAAGTGACGCAGCATGCGCATAAAGCTTGCGCACTGTATACAAACAGACAGTAGAAGGAGAAACCAAACAGAAACACAACAAGAAGAAGACGAAAATGGCTAGTCGGTTGTCCATAATCCTTTGGCTCAGCGTAGTGGCAGAGGAGCATAATATTTTGCTCTAGTAACCCTATTAGGCTCAATATCTTCTGCGGCACGAACACAAGCATGTAGTCAGGCATTGTTGTTGTTGTTGTTATGAGACGTCGCAGGGTTAAGAGGTCGAAGACTAGAGATCGAGGGGTGGGGCAATGGCGCCATTGATACACAAAGTATGCAGATTCGCTGTCCACACGAGAACGCAAGGGCAGCGTTTTGGGATTTTTCAGAAGCGCAGAAGCGTTTCCATGTGGATGGCCCCTAGGCCGAGTAGTATTGTCGTAAAAAGACTTCTCTTTTCTCGGTTGGTCCAAAAGATTTCAAAGATCAAAAAGTCACCAGGAGTCTTCAAGGCTGAGTGCAGTAGGACTTTATTTGCCAGCAAAAAAGAACGGGATCAGACACAGACAAAATCCGTGAAAAAACCAAACTGACCCGAGGCTCAAAGCCCCGAACATCCTCTTTTAAACACAGAAAAGTGGGTGTGTCCGTTCGGACAACATGGCTTTAACCAATCATTAGTCTGCTTAATTTCTGCTGACACTGTTATTTCTCGATTGAAAAATACCATATTTCTTATGGAAAATTCCCGTACCTCTAGTGGAAAAACCCCGTACTCTAGTGGAAAAACCCCGTATTACCTTCTGCGCTTGCACGGAGATTGGCGTACGTGCAGAACTGCATGTCGACCAGTTGCACCTCGCCTCGCTTTGTTTTTTTACATTGGGGCTTGCTCTGTGCCGCTATCACCGGCTCTTAGAAACTCTGGCCTTGAGGCCTTCAGGTTTTTGATAATTCACTCCACTCCTTGATATATCCCATTATATCTGACCACTCTTGGCACTGCATTTTTAAACATAATGAAAGTGTTACATAATTGGTTATATGATGTTATTCTTAGATTTGTGGTTACATTTTCACACTTGACATCATCTGACTATAGCAGCTTTAAACAGTAGATGCACTTTTCAGTCAGCTGGTGCCCAGTAGTATGTTTCAGCAACTCTTTCACACTTGTTACCCTTTGTTTCTTACTTTTATCATTATAACATTATCAGTTACCATTAGTCACTTTTTACTAACTGTGGTTATTTTATACTGACCACTATCTACTAACTATGGTTATTTTACACTACAGTATAAGGTGCTGTGGATGCCAGTTGGCTGGGGCCATGATATGCAGAGCCAGAGCTACAGCTCACAGAGAAATTTCTTTTTTATGGGTTCATACCGAGTACCACAGCTTAAGATTGCTCGGTGCATTGGTTCCATGAACTGTACTGTCCAGACCAGTCTTAGTTCCATCCTAATCTCCCTAAAATGTCACATAGGTCCTCTGACCAGGGGTACTGGTTCTGCCCCGCTCTCGTCTAAAAACAAGAGGTGACTGTGCTCCTGAAGTGGTTGCTCTAACACTATAAAATGCTATTCCTATAGACCTATGCTATGCAGTCTCTGGTGATGCCCATAAAAAGCAACTGAAGACTTTCCATTTGTCTCACCTGCTGCTATCTTGTGTTTTAATCAAAATGCTTTTGTTTGTTATTTCCTCCTCTTGCTGTTTTTATTGTTTTTTAATTTAAAAAAAGCTTTTACTCTAGCCTCAGTAAATACCAAGTTTTGGCATAAGCCCTGGAATATGAATATCAGCCTTCAAAACTCTATATCGTTCAACAGCAGCAGGCTCTTCCTTAAATAGAAAAGGAGAGCATTGAAATGGAACATATTAGTAATGACAAACTGAGCCAACAGCCAGAGCACCATACATACTTGAAACACTCACGTGTTGCTTGAAAGTGGTGTTTTGATTAACTATAACTGAGAATGAATGGTTACAATCATCTCAGTGTGGGAAAGTGCCTCACCAATCCAGGCGAAACGTTTTTTTTTTTCATTATTGGTGGGAAAGTAGGCCGACTTGGACAGGAAATGGAAACTGCATAAGCGTAGCAGTGCAGCCATGGTCATCCAATTGCAGAAGGAAGTGCAGCTGCACTTATCGCACATGGCTGCATTTCAAACGTTTGGGAAAAGTAACTCAACTGAGTTAACAAACCTGGACAGTAAGGCTGTTGTGGGCAAACGTTTTATGTTCGATTGGATTTCATGATCTTCAACATGTTAAATTCATCACAGTTAAAATGAAAGAAAGAATGAGAGAGACGTCAGTTTTTCCATTCTCTCATTACATTGACCTCAGCCTTGCTGAACTAGGCGCCCATACTGTAATGTAGAACGAGTGGAGTGGAGCTGCTGGGGCTCAGGAGGGAAGGGGGAGGATACCACTCTTTGTCTTTGAATTCAGAGACTGTGTTAATTTTCAAACAAAATGGATAAAAACTAATCCACCAAACAACAACTATGACAAAAAATATTACAATCGTCATTGATAAAACGCTAAAAGAAAGAAGAATGGAAATATTAATTAAATAACATGATAATTGGGCTCTCTTGATGTGGGGTTGTATGAGGTACTCATCTGTAGTCAGTGTGTAACCTGCAGTAGATGACTGTCAGCTCTCCCCCTGTGTGGAGAAGCAGTGCATAGCACAGACAGCAAAAAAAAAAAAAAGGTCCCATCAAAGAGAATATAGACCCGTCTAAGTGTGTGCTATGTTTTGAAAATTTTTGGTGCTTTATATTGCTGTCAGACAGCCCTTTCCTTCAGGTCAACATTTCCTCCCTCATACAACATCTCTATTCCTACACACAAGCGCAGCTGTGCTTGCTTCGCACTGAATTATGCCGTGGATCAGCTGTTTGGACCTTCAGCAGCTGTCTGACAGCAATGTTCAAAATACAATATACACTTAAAACACATTTATATTTTTTATGTGTGCTTTCTTTTAGATGGCAGAAATACGTCTTGCTTTCAGTGCGACGCACTGCTTCTCGACACGGGAAGAGCTGACGGTTATCTGTGTGTGTATGTGAGGAATATGTCACAGACATGAGAATACACATAACAGGTGAGGGGTAGTTTCTTTCCTGTGAACTCTCTTTTTCAGTTTCACTTTTGAAAGACTAAAGTAAATCAAAGAATGAAGAGGTTAAAACAGATGGACTATGGACCCCTCAGTCAGGTAAGTTACGATAGCAGAGACCAGTGACCCTATGACTGTTTCTTTAGCTTGCTTGTAAAATTCCCTACAATTGCGTGGTGTCATGGCAGAACTATAGCAGTAGGATAAAGTGATCCAGGTGCAGGTTTCTTCTATTATGTCCGTGATGACTTGAAGAGAGACTTAAAGAGGGACAGCTTCAGTGTCTGCCAAACATTTTAAAAGTTTGCAGCATTATTCGAAAACAGGTATCATTAAGCAACATTTAACTGTTACATCTGCTACTTCTACATTTTTTGATGTACTCCTGGGCAAACCAGGAGTTCTTCTGTGGTAGACTGCTGGATTATGTCAGGAAGTGTTATAATATAATCATGCATGAGCAGTGTGGAGCTTTTTTTCTCTCAAAACCATAAACAGTGTAGCTTCTATCACCAGTTAACTTGTAAAGTTCAAAATAAAAATTAAAACTATTGCTGTGGCACAAAAATACAAGTGGAAGTTCAGACATATTTCTCACTTTAATATTTAATGTTCTAGCTTTGAATCCCAAATAGGTCATGCATACTTTTTCACACAAATAGTAGCTATGGTGGATTTTGCTGAAAGCTACAGATGGTTTGACTGTAGGATTGTGTGTTTCATGGAAAGACTATGTGGACTGGCATGCACTTTAGTTTCGGGTGGAACATTTTCTAAAAAATGTATTTGCTAAAGCTACACATATTTCATTAAATAAATATTTTTGATAGTCTGGCTAGACTGGCTAGTCCAGGCTGGATTTTGAAAGTATCCAGCCAGTTAACCCCACCCCCTGCACTCCAGCCTCTCTCCAAAGTCACTACCCCAAACCATGAACATGTAAATGTTTCATATGGCAGTAGTCTATCATAGCTAGCTAGCTAACATTAGCTACAAGCTGACAATTCTAACGATGTTAGTGTTGGGATTATTGAACGGCAGCAACATATGGAGCTACGTTGACTACATAATGCAGAATAATAATACATTTGCCCCAACCAAAACAAACCAGCTGTCCATCAGAGACACAGCTATCATGGAGTCCTTTTGGCCCTCGACTCAAGCAGTTGTCGCCATCGTTAAACAGCAAATCCGATGTTGACTCTTGTTTTACCTCTTAAGCTATCCAACATCTTTTTGTTTGTTGCCTTCTCCAGTTCGGTCTTTCTTTTCTTGCCGTGTTTGACAATATAAGCTGCTGTAAGTGTCAGGGTTGGGTTAAAGGGAAGACTATGGATAAGGGAAGGTGGACCCAAATGCAGTTAAGCACGGGAGGCAAGGATATGGGGAAACAAAAGCGAGCTTTATTATATCAAAGCTGATGCCAAAAACCAAAAGCAGACAAAATGGGAGCAAGAGGCAAAGTAGCAACACAACAGCAAACAAAGTAGCAAAATAAAACAGTTCAACAAAGTGCAAAGAAAAAGGCAAAGTACAAATCAAATATGGAAAACTCAAAACCAAAACATACCATGAGGGAAACTGAAACCTGAGCAGGCGCAGACGTGGACAAGCATGGACATAGACAGGGGCTGACAAGAACAGACAATGACCAAACAAGGAGTGAAGGGAACACAGAGACTAAATACACAGACACTGATGACAAGATGAGGAACAGGTGAGGTGGACCAACAGGTGAGGTAACGAAGGGGAGGAGCACATGAGAACATGAAGGGAACAAAGCAATAGACAGAGGGAGCCAGAGGGAACATAGGAAAATACACAGGGGAACTTAAAGGACACATGAGGGCATGGAAAAACAAAAGACACAAGACAAGATACAAAGACATGGAAATTAGACACAAAACAAAATCATGACAACCGATCACAAAACAAGGAACAGGAATCTACAGTCATGACAGTAAGTACAGGTAGTAATGAAAAATTGTGGCTGTACTTTCAGTTGTCATTCTTGTCATACAGTGAGCTCGCTCCACCACAACTCCAGCAGTGTGGTGTGTAGACTCCGGTAAAGTGGCGAGACTGATGGGCGGAGATAGCACAGGACAGGCAAGTAAGAACAGGTTGATAGACAGGTAGGCTGTCCATACAATAGCTTCGGGCTGCTAAAATTGATTGGATGAAGTTATTACAGCCCTGTCACTGCCAGAGACCATGGATTTTTTTTACTTCTTTCTCCATAGCATTTTATATTGAAATTACTGTCTGGATGTTAAGAGATGTTATACAAATAAAATAAGAAATGCTTCGGAACAGAATTACCAACCCTAGCTTTAAGTGTTTGATTCTATATATAGATATATTTTACCAATATGCATAGAATTGTTTCATCTTCTATCCTGTGAATTCTCCTTCAAGAACCTATATAGTGAAAATGGTATTAAACCCATCCTGAGGATGCAGTGGGCAGCTACGTCCCCCAAAGACCAACTCCAGATCTTTGCCAGTGCATTGGTCAAGTAAACTGACTGGAGAATCAAGCTGATGTGAATGTTGTGATGTGGGGACAACCGGAATACTCTGAAGACAACCAAGCAAACATGGGCAGAAGATGCAAACGCTGCAGGAATAGGCCCTGCCCAAGCTGGGATTCGATCCCAATACCCCTGAGTCAAGAAAGCCGTGTCTGCACATGTTTTTTTCTGCCTCCCCATGGCTCCCCCTAAATCCTGTTCCCTGACATGGAGACAATGTGTCGGGGAAGCTATGGCACCCAACGCCCACTTCATATAACACACATACTGCAGATTCCTCCTGTGTTCCTCCTTAACTTAATTTTCCCCTCATACCTGCTAGGTTATCATGTTCACTCTTAATGCTGATTTCATCACAAAAGCTGTCTGGAAGCAGTCTGGAAATCTGTCTGGAAAAGGATAAGTTGGAAAGGTGGCTGTGATGAACAGGACTAATGAGCATAGGCAAGACATCTGCTCTACAAGTGTCATGACTAACTTTTAGTCAGAGTTGGCACTATCTAAATTAAATTGACTTGAAATCTAATTTAATTATTGCATGTAGATGGTCGCTCCTCCAAATCATGATACAGTTGAGCATTTTTTTTTTATGTTAGCTTTATTCCTGAAACACAACCTGCCCATGGTAGAAAAACTGTCATCATCATTGGAGAAGATAGCAGGTGTTTTGGACACTATGAGCAGCAGACTTTGAGACCATCAAAGCCCACAGCATCTTTTGAGCGTTCCAACCTGACTGTTTGGACCTCAGAGACTGTTATGCCCACAGAGACATGTCTCCACCAGGTCATCTGATCAAGCTGTTGAACTTGATGGGTGGACCTTGTTCTGAGCCGACAGAGTGCAGGACTACGCTGGACGAGGAGAGGTGGACTCTGTGTTTATAACATCGATGCTTCATGCTCACACACAGTCCGAGTTGATGGACAATTTTTTTTCTTTTTTTTACCAGATGTCAAACTTTGCCAAGATGCCTACCACATATCATCACCATCTTGTTGCTGGTGTTTACATTCACCCAGATGCAGGTTCAAAAGACGCACTATATGCTCATGTATATTTGTATATAATAACTGCATATATATATATATATATATATATATATATATATATATATATATATATATATATATATATGTACACACTGAACAAAAATATAAACGCAACACTTTTGTTTTTGCTCCCATTTTTCACGACCTGAACTCAAAGATCTAAAACTTTTTCTATTTACACAAAAGATCAATTTCTCTCAAACATTGTTCATAAATCTGTCTAAATATGTGTTAGTGAGCACTTCTCCTTTGCTGAGATAATCCATCCCACCTCACAGGTGTGTCATATCAAGATGCTGATTAGACGGCATGATTATTGCACAGGGATGCCTTAGGCTGGCCACAATAAAAGGCCACTCTGAAATGTGCAGTTTTGTTTTATTGGGGGGTCTGGGGGGTTCAGAAAACCAGTCAGTATCTGGTGTGACTGTTGCCCGTGAATTGAATGTTCATTTCTCTACCATAAGCCATCTCCAAAGGCGTTTCGGACAATTTCGCAGTACATCTAACCGACCACATGTAACCACACCAGCCCAGGACCTCCACATCCAGCAAGTTCACCTCCAAGATCGTCTGAGACCAGCCACAAACAATCGGTTTGCATAACCTAAGAATTTCTGCACAAACTGTCAGAAACCGTCTCAGGCCAGCTCATCTGCATGCTCGTCGTCCTCATCGGGGTCTCGGCAAAGGAGAAGTGCTCGCCAACACAGATTTAGACAGCTTTGTGAACAATATTTGAGAGAAATGGATCTTTTGTGTATGTAGAAAAAGTGGGAAAGTGTTGCGTTTATTTTTTTGTTATATATATATGTATATATGTATATATGTATATATATATATATATATATATATATATATATAAATATATATATATATATAAATATATATATATATATATATATATATATATATATATATATATATATATATATATATATATATATATATATATATATATATATATATGTGTATGTATCCTGTATTTTGTGTAGAATGAAAGAGGTTACAAGCTTTCATTTTATCACATAACCCATGTACCATGTTAGGCATGCTGACCTTGCCTTAAGTTTCTGTGGTGGTTTCTGAGGTGGAAGGTATGTCCGACGCTCTAAGTTACAAATTAATTCAACTTGGTTGACAAAAATAAATTAACACTTGGAATGTTAAAATGGCTAACTGACTAGTATGTTTCAATAGTAGCTAATAGTTAGATGACTAGGTCACTTTTATGGATCGGTCACACAGATTTAGTATATGCTAGTAGAATATCATCAATGTTGGGTTTTTTTTTTATACTGCAATTATCTTGGCTGATAATACTTCAGTTCATCTTAATACATATTTTAAGACACAATTATGTTTTTGAAAAAATAAAACAGCAATTTGTGACAATCTTGTACAAACACTTTTTTTTGGTTTTGCAGCTGTGACTTGCATGGATCGTCGAAATGGATCTTAATCCCGCTACTTAACATCACACAGTGTATGTTTAGAGTACCCCAACCCTAATGTCTCCCTCTGCCTGCTATATATCAGTACCTTCTCAACAGTCCTTAACTACCACAGTCCTACCCCAACAGTCCTCTGGCCCCCCTCTGCCAGGTCGTTGGGTTTATCCCCAGCACAGCTCGTCATACTGATGGACAGGGGCAGTTGGGTTTCCTGGCACCAAATCAAGGCCAATGCTCGGCCTGAGAGACAACGCTCCATTCAATAAGGGGGTCCATTCCACAGGGGAGAGCTGGGAGTTATTCAATCTACTGCTGCCTCTCACATGGCCCTGCCCTAACAACACACGCACACATACACACACACACACACACACACACACAGAAAGGGAGAAGGAAAGAGTCGCATGCAGATGCATACAGCACAAATGCGCGCACATAGCATTCAGCTGAAGATCAGTAAAATAGAAGTTGGCTGAGCTACAAAGAGATGATATGTGACTGTGTTATGAGCTTTCCTTTTTTCTAGATTTAGATGAAAATGGTCCCCTCTCAGTTCCACTAATGTTCCATCTGCTCTGGCAGCAGCCTTATCTGCATTATGATGCAATCATCTCATTTAAGGGAAATTTCATGCAGAAATACTTTGTGCATTACTGCCACTAAGCTTGTGCCAGACTCATGTAATCAGGATGAGTCCAACAATGTCATGTTTTTTTGATAAGATTCAGGGATTCAAGTTCAAACTATATAATACTGAGGTTGTTGTTTTTTGTCCAGTTCAAGGGGCATAGTGCTGCAGCTGAGCCCTGGAGAACTGAAAGTGTTCTCAGTGTTCTCCACAAATACAGGACAATCACATTGACAGAAAAAAGGCTGTGGAATCATATCATTACTTAACACAATAATAATGCAATGACGCGAATTCCTCTTAACAGCATTAATTTTTTTGACTCACAATTAATGCAGGCATGTTTAGGCCCTCAGCCCGCGCCATAGTCTGCTAAAACAGGAAGCGGTGGAGCAGTATCGCTGTGGATGGCAAGCAGAAACAAACCAACATCTTTTGAAAGGCAAGTTCAGCTTCAAAGCTTCTGCCAGATGGTTTCCTCTGCAAGAACAAAGTTATTTACATTTACTGTCGATGTGAACTGAGTTTCCGTCCGAGTACGAGTCTCAAATACCACTTGCTGGCCAAGCACACAGCTGATGCAGAGAGCCCTCCTCCCTCTCGCCAAAGGCAGGCCATGCTGATAGTTTGCAGCGGAGACGCCTGAACAACTCAACATGAGACAAACTTTCAACAGTGATAGCTAAATGGGTGGCTACAGCGTGCAGGCCGATTAACATTGTTTAGTTAACCTTAATAAGTGTACAGTTGGACACTACATTGTGTAAGTATTACTAAGGGATGTTTCATTCAGGTCAGTATGCCCATCTGTTGTTGCTTGTTGAGCTTGAGTTTGCCATGTTATGCTTTCAGCATATTATTTGGGCATGCAGTACCTTTTTTTCTTTTTCCTCCACACGTCTTTATTCAGTTTCTGCAGACAAAACAGAAAAGTACAACAGTTTCACATTATGTCCGAGTGTCTGCATTGGAGTGAAAGAAAACCCCAACACTATCCCTCCTGACAGCCCATGTCAGATGTAGTCACAATAAACAACTAAATTGTTACATAGTTACATGTGAATAATTAAAGTACTGTAAGACAAAATAGAGTAAACATTACAAAAAGGAATAAATAAATAAATAAATAGGATGGAGTTCCTCTCTTTCCAACTGTTAAGAAGCGTCCTCGGCATCATCAGGAATACAGTAAGACTATTGCTAATAAGCCAGCAGTAGGTCCCAAGTTTTATGGAATGCTGTCAATGATCCCTTCTGCGAAAACCTTAACTTCTTTAACCGTAAACAATACGTAAATTTCACGTATCCAGCTGTTGTGAGTCGAGGGAGAAACATGTTTCCATTTGAGTAGAATGGTACGCCTGGCAAGCAGGATCGTAAATGCCATGACACGCTGTGTAGTACTGGGCACATTTTTAGTCGGAGGGAGACCAAAAAGAGCACTCAGGGGGTTTGGTTCTAAATTTGTGTTGAAAGCCGAAATTGGTCAGCCTCAGGCACGTCCAGAACATGTGTGCATGGTAGGCTGGGGACTGTTTACAGCAGTTACAAGTGTTACAAGTGTCCTAGGACTCTTGAAAAGCAAACACAGGTTCTTCTAAATCGGGGAGAAGAGCAGAGTTAAAAGACCATCAGGAGGATAACATTCATTTAAAAGGATTTATTACAATAAAAAAACATGGTACCACCTTAAACAATACTAAAAAATAGGAAGGGAAACCACTGTTGTGGTGATGCCTGCACGGTCTGTAATTGTCCATAAAATATTGTGTCCCTCGTGCACAGTCCACAGCCACCCAGCAGCTTTTGGTCTTCTCGCTCACACCAGCTAGCACACTAGCTCCTCCGCTGTCAAGTCGCCTTGCCTGTTCCTATCACGTGTCCAGACCCTCTCTCCTATGAGCAACGGTGTTGCATGGGCCTTGCGGTCATAGTGCTGTTTTGTCTGCTCAGCTACGCTCACCATTTTCTTACTTGCTAGCTTATACACATAGGAACGTTTTTGGTGGTGGTCGTGCACCCAGCCACTAAGGTCGCTTGTTGGCCTGACATCCACCACCCCCAACCCGACATCTACAGGAAGTCATAAGTGGCGTCCAAACATGAGGTAAGATGGAGCGAATCCTGTAGCACTATGAACTGTGTTGTTGTATGCTTGTAACAACTCTGGTAAGTGTTCAGGCCACCTATGCTGTTTTTCAGCTTCAAGGGTGCGTAGCAAACTTAGCAGTGTCTGATTCATTCTCTCCACTCTGCCATTACCTGCTGGGTGGTATGGGGTAGTGCGGCTTTTTGAGACGCCATACAAGTCACAAAGCTGCTCCATCAAATCGGATTCAAAGTTTGGACCCTGGTCTGAATGGAACCGTGTCGGACAACCAAAGGTTTGAATGATGTGCGACCAGATTGCACGTACAGTCTTTGCAGTTTGATCACAGCAGTTTGATTGCAGTGTTGCTGCCGCCCAGGCGTAGCGGGTGAACATATCGGTCATGACCAAAATGTTCTGATAGTTATCATTCAGTCTACCGAGGGAAAGGAAGTATAGCGCTACTACCTCTAAAGGATATGTAACTTCAATGAGGTTTAAAGGGGCTCGGGGCTCAGTGCGATCTTTCTGCAGGCTGCAGGTGACACACCCAGACTGAAACTCCCGTACCTCCTTATCCATGTCAATCCAGAAGAAATGTCGTCTCAGGCTGGTCAGTGTCCTCTCTGCTCCTGCATGTGCAGTGGCCTCATGATGTCGTCTCCACACCTCAGAACCTCTGGAAGCTGGGCACACAATCTGAAATTGTTGCTCATCTGTGTTAGGATTGATTACTTTACGACACAGGGCTCATCCTTAAATACACAGTCTCTTATATTGTCGCACCAGTCCAGCTGCACCAATAGAAAGTGTTATCCTTTCAGGTTCACTTGGCATTCTGCCCTGCTCCACATACTTTCGTACAACCTAAATGTCTGGGTCTGTCATCTGTGCGGTTTCCCACTCACACAGATCCTCAGGTGTATCATCTGGTCCAGCCGCTGTCACAGCCGAGATGCTAATCCTTTCCGAGGGTCCTGCAGATACAGGGAACCAGGAGAGTGCATCCACATTGGCGTTCTCCTTTCCTGCTCTGTACTTGACCTCAAAGTCGAAGGAGGCCAGCTGCGCCACCCATCGCTGTTCCACTGCTCCCAGCCTGGCAGACTGCAAATGAGCTACAGGATTATCGTCAGTGAACACCACAAACTTAGCTCCTGTCAGATAGTCTTTGTCCCCAATGGCCCACTTCAAAGCTAGAAGCTCCAGCTTAAAGGAACTATAGTTTGCATCATTACGTTCAGTGGGGTGCAGACTCCGGCTGGCATATGCAATTACTCATTCCTTACCCTCTTGAATCTGTGCCAATACTGCCCCAAACCCCTGATGGCTTGCATCGGTGTATACGATAAATGCTTGGGTAAAATCTGCATAGGCCAGTATGGGAGCTTGTGTCAATACTTGTTTCAAGGCCTCAAATGCGGTTTGGGCACTCAGCTGACCAGGGGCCAGGCGAGAACCAAGCTTCTTGTCGTTAGGTATACCAACCATCAATGTATTCAGGGGGCGGGCAATTTTTGCAAATCTGGACACAAAACGTCTGTATAACCGGCTAGGACCAAAAATGCTTTGAGCTGCTTTGCGGTAGTAGGGACTGGCCAATCAGCGACAGCAGACACCTTATCTGGGTCAGGCGGGACCCATTTTTGGTTGACTACGTGTCCCAAGAACTTTACCTGGCGATGGAACAGTTTACATTTGTCCGGTCTGAGCTTCAAGCCATGCTTCTAGAGGCGCTCAAAAACTTCATCCAGGTGTTTCAGGTGTGTAGCAAAATCTGGGGAGTAGACAACAATATCGTCAAGGTACACCAACAAGGACTCTGTTATTTGGCCACTAAGACATTGCTGCATCAAGCGCTGAAAGGTTGCTGGGGCGTTACAGAGACCAAATGGCATACCTGGATCTCAAATAAACCTAGGCAGTTTTCTCCCTGTCTCGTGGGTCTACCTCAGCCTACCAATAACCACTGGCAAGGTCTAAAGTTGAAAACCACTCTGCCTTTGTCATGGAACTTAGTGTCTCTTCAATTCTGGGGAGCGGAAAAGCATCCTTGTGAGTGACAGAATTGAGTTTTCTGTAATCCACACAAAACCGCCAACTTCCATCCTTCTTCCTTACCTTGACGATAGGGGCCGCCCAGGGGCTAGTGCTCTCTGTTATGATATCCCCCTGTAGCATATCTGACAACAGGGCTCTCATCTCCTTGTACAGCAATGGGGGCAGGGGTCGAAACCGCTCTCTTACTGGATTAGCGTTTCCTGTAGGAATCTGATGCTGAACAATATTAGTTCTGCCAAAATCTTCCTCATTTGTAGAGAAAACCTTTTCCCATTTTTGAAGGAGTACTGCAAACTTACCCTGTTCTTCTGTGGTGAGGTCAGGTCAGTTAGCTAGCCCCAACATGTCAAATATTGAGTCCTTCTCCACTTCAAACTGGCTTCCACCGCCCTATGGAAACTGGGAACTCATTGAGGTTACGAATACGGACAGGAACTCTACCTTGTCAGACAGGCGCCGTGTCTGCCCCCACACTACAACCTCGGTTCTGGCTGGGATTTTGACTCCTTTCTGTAAGGCTGGCCAGATATAGCCCAGAAATCCGTCTTCTGCAGTCACTGCTATTTTTCGGCACACCGCAAAGGCCTCCCTCCAGGCACGCTGGACCTTCGGATTCTGACAAGAAAAAGACACAGGGCCTTCTGGGCCCTTGAACACAACATCCCAGCATGCTCTCACCACATTCATGCCTATGATCAGGGGGTTAGTTTAGAATTCATCATCCACAATGAAGACACCTTCTTCGGCAATCCCTTCAATCTCAAAGTCCATCATAGCATAACCTATGCAGGGGATCTTAAGGCTGTTTGCCACCTTCAACTTTATAAAAGAAGGGAGTTCTTGGATATCATATCCTGTGAAACTGCCTAGTCAGCACACTCTGCCTCATTTAGGTGGTCTGGGAACCAGTGTTCAATAGGCCAGTCATTTTAACCCATCCCATTGCAACTTCGACCTATGCTGAGGTGGCCCCCTGTAATTCCTTCTCATACCCTAACCACACTGCTTGGGCCTCAGCAGCAGCACTGGAAAATTGCTGGCCACCCCACTGGCCCCCCCAGTGCTCCCACCAATTTCCCTGACTGACTGAGGCGCTGGCTCGATAGGGAACTGTAATTTAAATCTCCATCTGTGGGAGTGCTAATGTGCTGAAAGGCATGCAGTCTGACGTGAAGTCAGCGCAAGAAGCAGAAGAAGAAACAACAAAATTTTTGTGTTTTTCTGAAATGTTTGTGTGTTTCTTAAACTTGAGGTAAATGTGTTGGATGCATATTGTCTTTTTGATGAAAAAGAGTCAAGGGGAATGGAATACACAGCCACAGACTGGAGCTGAATCTGAGTTGCCACAAGAAGGACCATTTTGGTGTGCCACCCTAAGATTTTCACTGGCCCCATCAGGCCCCCCCCCATGAAAATGGGGGGGGGGGCCTTGTAACACAACAAATAATCATGCATGAAAACAGTATCTCAAAAAAACAAAAAGCATTCAAATGAACATGCACCAGAGTATTTCTGACCACACAAGCATCTCTTTGCCAATTTGGCATTGGTGAAAGGGGCTCTATGAAGCACCTTCCACTGCAATAGAATCAGGGTTCGTACACATTTTTTAAGGTCAAATTCAAGTACTTTTCAAGCACTTTAAGGGGCTTTTTCCAAACTTTTCCAGTACCTTATCGCTGGGGTAAAATGCATATCTACAAGAATATATATACTCATTATTATTTTTTTTTCATTTTTTATCACAATTATGTACATTGTATTATGCTGTAAACATCTAAAATGATGTTTCAAATAGCAAAAACTTTAGAAATTAAAGGAGAAAACAGTTTTATCCAAAAACAAGGGAAGCCACTTGGCGTTCTTCAGGCACACTTGCACCGAGACAAGGAGAGACCTGAGAACACCCTGTAATTTTCTTTTTTGACATAAACTTTTTTAAGCTGTTCGCTTATTCATCAAAGTTTATCAATACTGAACATGTCATCTGTCCAAATTGCATCAAATTCACCTTCTCCACAGCCATCCTTCTCTATTCCCACCTGCATGTGCATGTGTGATGATACAAACACACTGAGTTTATTTCTCCTTGTACTAAGCAAACTATCCAGTCTGATCCCAATTTTGTCAAGACACAGAGTTATAATGCAAGCACTTTCAAGCACTTAAACTAAAATCCAAGTACTTTTCAGACCTTGAAAATGCAACATTGAAATTCAAGCACTTTCAAGGATTTCAAGCACCCGTACGAACCCTGTAGAATGTGCATGGCACATATAGATGAAGAATGGATCAGTTTTAAAATGTCCCTCCACTGGACCTTGGTAATGTCTACCCCCAGTTCTTTTTCCTATGCATTTTTAGGTGATACAGTGGGGGCTGGACTCAGAAGTACAATCTTATTGTAAATGACAGATTTCAGTCATTTTTGCTGCAAGTTGAGAGATGGGAATTGGTCCATTTCAGCTTCAGAGGGGCGGTTTGGGAAATGTGGGAACTGCTTTTGGATAAAGTGTCTCATTTGAAGGTACCGAAAAAAGTTGCTATTGGGGAAGCTGTATTTCTCTGATAGAGATGCAAAGGACACGAAAAAAGCTTCATCATATAGGTCATTAAGTGTTTTGAGGCCCTTATCTGACCATACGCGAAAAGTAGGGATCAGAGCGGGAAGGGAGAAATGCATGATTATTCAAAACTGGAGCAAGAATCGAAGCCCTATGTAAGCCACGCTGCTTCCTGAACTGGATCCAAATTTTAATTGCATAGGTGATGACTGGATTAGGTGAGACCTTATGGGCACTTATGGGGAGCTGTGAGCAAATCATAAAATGCAGAGAACAGGAAGAAGATGTTATCTCAGTGTGAGCCCAGGGTGGACAGGTGTCTGTACTTTCATCGTGGAGCCAGTATAGACAATAACAATAACACCCATTATGAGGTAGAACTAGTTAAACGATGTAAACACATGTGGAGAAAGTAACAATGAAAGTAATTATGAGCCAACACAGGGCACTAAGACATCTTAAAGTAGGCAGGCCATGAAAGCTTTCCTTTACATCAATTAAGATTAACAAAACGCCTGCATGTATGATGTCCATTATGAGTTAGAACAATTAGGTTGCACTGATGCACTGATAATACATCAGTTTATGAAAAGTGTCAGACTTCAATGAAACCCTTCCCCATTGACTAAATGAGTAACTGAAAACAAGTATATGTTATCCAATTAGCATAACAATGGCTCATCCACAGTGGGATTGTAAGTCGCCAAGGGCTGTCAGGTCTCTTCCATGCGGATGAATGTTATGAAGCCTTTAGCCTTGGAGATCGAATAGAGTCTCTTCCTACCTCCATCCTTCATCACGATGACAAGCCTGGCAGGGAATAACAATGCAGGTTTGAAGCCCAGGTTGTAAAGCTCCAACATCACCTCCCAGTATTTCTGGCATTGTTCTACCACCTCTGTAGCATATTCCTCGCAAATGGAGATGGGGCAGCCTCGGGACTGTAGCTTGCCTGGCTCGGGCCTCGCGTATAATCTTCTCCTTCAGCTAGTACCTGTGCAGCCTGAAAATGATGGGCCCCTGCTTCTGTTTCTTGGATAGCGTACGGTGAGCTCTATCACATTCTGGCGGTGATTCCAGGAAGCCTTCACCAAAAACTTCCATGAGCAGCTCTGCAAAGAAACCCCATACCCCTCCACTGACTCAGGTATGCCAACCATTCTGATATTGTTTCGCCAACTCCAAGAATCAAGGATGCTAACTTTAGCTAACAACTTAGCGTTGCTCTCCGCTAGTGTAGCACAGGGTTAGCATTAGCCTCGAGAGAGCTTACTTTCTGAGCGTGGTCTGGCACTGTGGTGTGAATGTGGTCCAACCTAGCTTCGAGTGTTGAAATGGAAGCTTTAAAATCAGCGGAGAGGGCTTGGCGGTGTTCTTCCAAGAGGTTAGCAACGGTCACCATGCTAAACTTGTCACCTGCCTCATGTGAGGGACTGACTTTAGCACCCTGGTCTTTCAGAGTCTGTCTGGTTGCATATGTCAACATATTTTGGTGGTGTGTCAGTCAAAAGAGACGAAAACACTCAAATATTTCCGCTTTGTTGTGACTTTCGGGGTCTTAAAACGTGAAATTGTCAATAGTCGTGGGAGCGAGACTCGACGCGTGTCTACTCCATCTCAGCCAAACCACTGACATCCGTGCATGCAGTACCTTTGAGGTTATTCTGGAGGATATTCTGGACAGTATTTGTCATTGTTTTGGATTGTTGTAATGATAATAAACATACATTTGCATCAAGCAAGCATATATTTCCACTGCCATGTTGATAAGACTTGAAACAAATCTCTTTAAGGTTTACAACAGATAAAAAATTTGCGATTCATTTGCGAGTTATCGCAAGTTAACTATGGACTATCATGCGATTAATGGCAATTGAATATTTTAATTGATTGACAGCCCTATTTAAAATATTTTGATTAATTATGTATTACTGATTCATTTTGTCTTTTTTTTTGGAATTCTATTTTTATTTAGCGACAGTGAAGCACAATTAGTTTTTTATTATTACTTTTATAATTGTTATTATTATTACTAATGTAGACCACTCTTATAAAAACTCCCTGGGCAAATAGTTTGGTTGGGAACTCAGTGTTCAGGTCACAAACTCTGTCCTTCACTGTAACATGACCAGGGTGACATAACTGATCTTTCAAGTGAGGGCAAACTCCTTCACTCAGTTCTTTGCCAGTCCTACCTGGGTTTCTGTCCACCATGTGTATTGAAAACCCTCCATTTTCTGGTATCCTGTCCGACAGCCAATTATCCATAAAACACAGTCGAATGCTGTGTTGATTTGTTAATCATACTCAAATAACCGACCATAACCATGGACCCTTCCTCTGGGGCCTTGCTTTCTGTTGGTGTGCTTGAAGTAGACATATGAAGTTTGCTTAAAGTAGGTTCGGGAACTAAGACCACGCCTCAAACGCGTCCCAATTTCCGCACCAGAAGTACTTAAGCCCACCGCATCCGTTTCTTTCTCCTTGACTCAGTCTTCACATGATCGTGACAGATCGACAGCAAAAGAAAGAAAAAGAAAAGAACGCTTACCTTAACAATGGACCAGCTCCTTCTCTACCCGTCAGACAGCGACACATTGGAAGGAGACCACCACACTCCAGAAGTCCCAGAAACTTCTCCATCAATCACCGAAAATATCCAGCCTTTTCAGCTACCTCGGATGCGCTCCGTCATCCACATTCCCCGGTGCTCTTGGCACTCATCTTCCGACATCTCCGACATCGTCTGACCTTCGCCGTCCAGCAGCCCAAGGGGAAGATCCCGTCTCCGGCATCCGAGGGACACCGGTCGCTCCACACGGCCATCACCTACCCGCTTGTCATCCAGGCGCTCGAGCAACAGGCGAAGCTACTCCGGCCCGGATTCACCCTGTCATCTCTCCGACAGCGCCTCAGCAGCAAACATCTCCAACTGGACAGTCGCTCGCCTCAGGCACACACTCAGCCAACTCAACATCTCTTTCCATCGCTCCGACAAAAAGGCAAAACTTTTCCAACTCCTCACTGACTCTCAGCAACACACCACTCTCCCTCGCCGAGCTTCCCGAGCACTTCCGGGTTCGCAGCGCCGCGTCCGCAGCAACGTCGATGACGTCACAGCGCGTCGCACCGCCCGAGACGTACAGCCTTCAGCATCAGCCCTCTCAGAGGGCCAGGTCATATCCCACTCTGCACAGGCCCTTTCTGTCCCAGAGTCATCCCAACCTCCTTCACTTTTTCCTCAGCCCTCACAAACAACCCGAGCACACGCATCCTTCCATCCCAGCATCCTTTCCTCTTCTCTCGTTTCTACCTTTCCTGTCCAATCTTCCCTGACCACCTCAGCGCCTCCCACCTCGATACAGGCCACCACTGTCACCCAGACCGCACCTCCAACAGTGACTTACGCCTGCGCCGCTGGTCAAAATCCTCCATTTCCTCCTGTTTCTAATTTTCCCCAGCGCTTTTCCCACCCTTCTTCCTCCGCCCAACAACTTCACCTTAGCCACTGCACCACCCGTAGCACGTCCAGCCGCACCCGCTCGACCATCCCCCGTGTCACCCTCACTCAGGCATCAGATCCTTGCCGGTAACTACGTTGACCTCGCTCAACTCATTCACCACTCCTCATGTTATCCTCAGTTCCACAGGGAAGTGCTAACTCCACACGGCCCAGTCGAACTCAGTCACTCACCACTTGCTCAAAGTAACTCACAGCCGTCGAATTCGCCTTCACTTTCTCTCTCTACCGCGACATCATCTGTTCCACCTTCCCCGACCGCAGGTCAGAACTGGATGACTACATGTCTCTGATCCTTGACCTGGCCTTGCCGTTCGGCGGACATGGTTTTTACACCTACCACATTCTATTTGCTTCCCAAGCCGCCGGACGCCTGCAACAGTTCAACCAGGGAACTTACTGGGGCACATTAGACCCCGAGCTGCATTGCCGTGTCTTCGCAGCTCGCCCGTCCCTCAACTGCGACTCATGCGGCGCACCATCCCACCCGGCCACAGCATGCGGCCTCTCCGCCCCCTTGCCTTGCACCACCCCAGCCCAAAATAAACCTCGAAACCAGCCAGCACCCAGCCTACCCCCCTCGGCCCCCTTCCCAAAGACATGGAAAAGAGAGGAAGACCAATCCTCTACCAGGGCGGGAGGATGGTGTGCAATAATTTCAATGACCTGGGGTGCAGCGCCTCTAGCTGCCAATTCCTCCACACCTGTTCCTTCTGCGGCGGCGCCCACTCCAGACCCACCTGCCCTCATAGCCCCACCAAGCACAGCTTCTGTAAGTATCTCAATACACCAATCAAAATCAACACTCTCGCCACCGCCTAGAAAAAACATCCAGACCGCCAGTTCGTTAAATTCCTCATCCAGGGTCTTACACACGGCTTCCACCCAGGTTTACAGGTCACGCCAGATTCCTCCTACACATGCCACAATTTGCAGTCAGCAATCACCGAGCCCGATATAGTCGACAAACTCCTTGATAAGGAAGTTAAAGAATCCTTTATGATCGGCCCATTTTCCAGCCCACCCTTCCCTTCATACAGAATCAGTCCAATCGGCATAGCCACCAGAAAATACTCAGGAAAAAAGAGACTAATCTTAGACCTCTCATCCCCCCACGGATCGACCGTCCCAAGTATCAATAGCTTAATTCCCAGCCCAGATTTCTCAATGCAATATACTTCTATCGACCACGCCATCTCCCTCATCCGCCTAGCTGGCCAAGGAGCCTGGCTATCCAAGGCTGACATCACCAGCGCTTTTAAAGTCCTCCCCATCCACCCTGACTTCTGGGGTCTCTTCGGCGTCCTCTGGAAGGGCGCATACTACTTCGCAGTGCGTCTGACCTTCGGGTGCAAAAGCAGCCCGAAAATATTCGACTTTCTATCCGAAGCACTCTGCTGGATCTTGACTAACAACCACAAATTCCCCCACGTCCTCCACCTCCTCGGCGACTTTCTCGTCGTCACGCCACCATCTTCACCCCACTACACGGTCTCAATACTCTGACATCCACATTCCTCGAACTCGGAGTTCCCCTAGCCCCAGAGAAAACGGAAGGCCCCAGCACTTCCTTGGAGTTCCTGGGCATCACCCTGGACTCCGTTTCGCTCCAAGCATCCCTTACTCCCGAGAAAACCCACCGGATCGCCCTACTCATTTCCAACTTCCTTCTGGCCCACACATGCACCAAACGGCAATTACTCTCGCTGCTAGGCCACCTCAACTATGCCATCCGTATCATTCCCCAAGGTCGTTCCTTCTTGTCTCACCTCCTCTCCATAGCCGCTTCTGTCCCATCTCTCCATGCTCACGTCCCGCTGGACGAAGCATGTAAGATGGAGCTAAAACTGTGGCATCACTTCCTCTCGTCCTGGAACGGCATCTGATTCTTTTATGACGACCACGTCACCAAACAAGAAGACATCCAGCTGTTCACAGACGCAGCCCCTTCCGTCGGCTTCGGCGGCTATTATGGCGGCAGGTGGTTCTCAGCCACATGGCCGCCCGAATTCTCTTCCCTCATTCCTTCCTCCACCATATACGAAATGTACCCAGTCCTGATAGCAGCCATCCTTTGGGGCCATGAATGGTCAAAGGAGACCATCGCCATATATTCAGACAACAGCGCCGTCGTCGACATAATCAATAAAGGGCGGTCGCATTGCCTCGACATCATGCAGTTCATGCGAAGGCTCACGCTGGTCTCAGCCCAACACCAATTCCTCATCCGTGCCTCCCACATCCCAGGTCATAAAAACTCAGTCGCTGACTCACTTTCTCGTTTCTCTTTCCAGAGATTCAGACAATTGGCACCAGCCTCCGAACCTCTTCCAACCCCAGTCCCACCATTTTCAGCAACCATATTCAACTGACTCCGCCACTGGAACATCTAGTCTCCGCCTCCCGAGACGCCATCCTCAACAGCGTCGCCCCACGTACGCTCTCATCGTACCTGACTGGATGGAATTGTTATAAAACATTCCACTCCACTTACAGCCTCCCGTTCCCTTCTTTCGACGTCCTAACACTCTCCAACTTCATTACATTCGCCCATTCCATCCTCAAGATAAAATCATCCACCATCCAGGTTTACATCAGCGGCATTAACTTTTTCGCCAAACTATCCTCAGGGGCCCCCTGTCCAGCCTCGTCCCACTCACACATAAGCATGCTACTGAAAGGCCTACGTAAGGCCGAACCTCGCCCCACGACGAAACGTTTACCCCTCACTGCAGACCTCCTCGCCCGCTGCATCAGTACTCTCCGCGCCGGCTATCTGTCTCCACACATCGACAGAGTCCTAGAGTCCATGTTCTTGTTAGCTTTCTATGGCTTCCTACGCTGCTCAGAATTCACCGCTCCATCCTTCGTCTACCAACCAACTCGACACGCCTCTCTATCTGACATTTCCATCCAGTCCGCCGACACCCTCATCTTCCACCTCAAACTCAGCAAGACCAACCAGTCTGCTCAACCTCAACCCATTTACCTTTTCCGTCTAGACTCTTTCCTAAGTCCATATGAACCCATTCGCAACTACGTCACTTCAAGACTAGCCAACTGAGCTTCCCCCCAAGACCCTCTATTCGTCTCAGAAACCGGCCAAGTTGCCACACGATTCTGGTTTCACCACCATTTCCGTCAAATCCTCTTCAGATCTGGAATACCCCCGAGCTTTATTCCGGTCACTCATTCCGCATAGGAGCCGCCTCCACTGCTTCCAGACAAGGGATCCCTGACCACACCATAAAAATCCTCGGCCGTTGGTCTTCCCCCGCGTACCTCATGTACATCCGCCACAACCTGAACAACATCAGAAATGCCCATGTGCACTTTTCCACCTGAAGTCCTCTTGGGGATCATTCCCGAAAGAGGAAGCACGGAGACGGCTCCCCCACCCAGAGTCTCGGCTTCCCACATTCATCTACATCCCCCGCCACAAACCACGCCGGTCCGCCGACCTCCTCCCTCATCGTACACCCTACAACCTCGACCCCCCTTTTCATCCCTTCATCCCTCCATCCCTCGACCCCCATCCCTTCATCCCTCCATCCCTTGACCCCCATCCCTTCATCCCTTCATCCCTCCATCCCTCCATCCCTCGACCCCCATCCCTTCATCCCTCTACCCTCGACCCTTATCCCTCATCCCTCCTATCCTCCTCCCCTCCCCTCGAACCCTCTATCCATCCCCCTCACACATCGTCGATCCTACAAATTCATTCTGTTCAATAAACCTTTCTAAATTCACATCAGCATTTGCCGTGGTCTATGTTAGCAACAATATGTAATGCACCTGATGAAAGAGGTCACAGCTGAAGAAACTCCTACTGACTATAAGTGATGAGAGATGGGCCAGGTTTCTTTTTTTTATTATTTTTTTTATTTATTTATTTATTTAGCACAATTTAAAAAAAAATGCACAAGTACTGACAAAGAATACAAATAACATACAGTGCAGGAAGAGGCAGAAAACCCAGTGGGCTTATTTGAAGCCTCCACCTAAATAATGTTAAAATTTCACAATATTATAAGGAAACACAAAATTCACATACAAAAAATAAAAAAATAAAAGTTACATAAAGTAATAACAAGTTAATAGTAACAAATTATATGTAATAACAAAAAATAATAACATCAATATAAAAGCAGAGAAAGTGAGTATATAATATATAAATGGACAATGTGTAAAAAATGAACAACAATACATGAAAAAAACCTGTAGTGTTTGAGCAGCTCTTCAGTTGCTACTCAAAGCAACAGAAGGCAAACCAATGTGTGATTGTTTAGTGCAGCAACAATCATGTTGTCAATGATAAATCAAAATGCTTTAAAAAACATATAAATGTGAATCACTAGCCCTTTTTACACAGCGTCTCCGCATTATCCGGAGTGGTGGTTCGGCAATTCTCCACCGATGGTGATTCACACAGAGCGAAGCATCTCCGCCATACCGCCGTGTAATTCACACAGAAAGCTGGCGCTGCAGCTCCTAAAGAGGCGTGACAGTACACGTTATGTTGATGACGTCGGTGTTTTCCAGGTGTCCCTCCCGTTAATCTAAACCCGTGGACAGTTTACAATCATATGGATGCTGTTATAATGTGTAGTGATTGAGATCCTGACCCACTGAACATCCTGGAAAGTGACAAAGTTACATTTTTCGCGCTAAATTACATAATTACATAATCACCATCTGACTCCCTCACGCGCGGGGACGGAGGCAGTTTTCTGGGGGAAAGTTCCCTGAAGTCTCGGTCGGGGGGGGGCTGACCGTCGCTGTGATTTATTTTCATCACAAACATTTGGTGTGTTGGAATTTTTTTGTCGGTGACAGATGCCATTTTTCTGGCAGAAATGTGATGAAGAGTTGGTAGGACAGACAGGAGAACAGACACTTCTCCACGTACAGCTGTGGTATTTGTTTTCCTCATATAAGTTGCCAAAGACAGTTACAGTTACTACGTTACTTTTGTTTGGTCATGTAACGTTGTTTTGTGGGATATTTCTCTGTATTTAGTTGAGTGAGAGACCTGTACAGTTATCAGACTAGTCAGACCAACATGCCCCCGCTCCGCGCCTCCGGCTTATCCATTCACACTGGGACGGCTCACCAATTATGTGGCCCTGATACTACCTCCAGAGGCGGATCAGCGCCGGAGCGAAATTTCCCTCCTCTCCGCATCTGAAACTTTCACACAGAGGAGGGTGCGGAGAATTGGCACAGGATCCCCGCATGCAAACGGCAGTGTGAATAAAATAATTCAACGATTCCAGGTGATCCCCTTGGTAAAATAAATATTTTTTAAAGAGAATAGGGGAGATTGGGGTAAGTTGAGCCAAAGGTTAAGTTGAGCCACCCTTTGTTGTTGGGAAACAGTAAAAATCACTGATCGTGTGACCAAATATTTAGGAGGAAGGCATCATTTCATGGAGTCTGTGAATTTAAGAACCACATGGGTAAAGTGGTTAGACATTTATTTCCAAAAAAAGATTTTTGACTTTTGAAAGTGAATTGTGTTTGGACCAAAATAGATCATTTTAAATTTGTTTTATACACCAATTGTGGTATGTATGAGTTACAACATGAGGTCATAAACCTAGCGTAAATGTGCACCATTTTAACTGTGGGGACTTATAAAGTCAAAATGGTAGCTCTGGGGTAAGTTGAGCCATTTGGCCAGGGGTAAGTTGAGCCACCCAGCAGAGGTGGGAGATGGATGGCTCGAGGGAGAGATGGGCATAGATGGAATGAGAGGAAGATGGAGGGAGGAATTTAACGAAGATGGAGAAGAGAGGATAGATAGAGAAAGGAAGGGAGGATGATGAGAGGATGAGAGTTTCAGTTCAGATGGTTCAAATGTGCTACTAGTCCAAAACTGATCTTACTGTCAGCAAGGACACCAATAAACTATGATTCTGGACCAAGGATTCAGTTCTGGTGTTTTCTTTCCAAAAACACAGCTGTTCATGTTCTCTTCCCAAGCCCACTTTAAGGTATTCTCATGTTAAAATGTTTTTTTTTTTTTTTTTTACAAAACAGCTGTTTAGCAGTAATATGCAATAATAATTATAAAAAATATTGTACCTGTTGAATTGTGTATTATAAATAAAAATATACATGAATGTGAAGAAGTGACTGTTATTTAGGGAGGGAGAAGGTGAGGGAGGGGTGGGGAGGAGGGTGGGGGGGAGTAGGGATACGGCTCAACTTACCCCGCTCCTATGCTTAACTTACCCCATACATGCTATATTATCGAAACAGTTGTTTACACTCATTCTGTTTGTTTGAAGGGATGCACAACATCCTGAAATATATGCAGATATATTAGTTAGTGACAAAACAATGATTGCCTTGATGTAGTGATCCTAAATATGAAAAATGGCTCATCTTACCCCAGTCTCCCCTCCTGATTGGAACAGTGCATGACAAGTTCTTAATTGTGCTTATTTATTTCCTTTCTTTTTCTTAAATATTTTTCATGGAAGCATAAAGCTGGTCACTGGGCTGATTTCACACAAGGGTGGAATGATAACGTCACTGCTAAATCTGCAAAGGAAGCATCAAACATTATGCAGATCAGCAGGAGGACTATAAAGTGTCATGGCAGCACACCTGAGCAAGGCCTGGCCACTAATGCTGAGCAGGCAGAGCTTAGGCACTCTGCCGCCATCTCTCAACCCCCCACCAAAAAAGAAAAGAAAAAAGAAAACCCATAAAACTCTGGGAAATTCCCAGCCCTGTAATGTGACTGTGTAAAACATGATACTATGTGCAGGACTCTGACTGCATCCTGAGTCCTGAGCTACAACAGCCCAGATGTTTGAGCAGGCATCCAGGAACCCTGGCAAAGTCATTTGCTTGGAAAATAGGCAAAAAGTAAAGTGTGTGTGTGTGTGTGTGTGTGATTGTGTGCTTGTAAACCCTGCATAGTGAAGACTGGAACATGATTTTAATCTACAGAGTGAGGACATTTTGGCCAGTCATTAGCAATTCATAGTTTTTTCAATCAACATTTTCCAAAAGTCTTCAACAATGTTACAAAGTCAGAAATGTCATCAGAATTTTCCCTCTTGGTGGAGTGTAAATTGCATGGGGAAACTGGCACACACACACACACACACAGCAGCACAGCAGTGATGGACTGTGTGTTGGTGAAGCTGAAGCACGTGAGCAGGAGAGTGGAGTTTCCATTCAGCCATGTCATATTCCCCAACACTCTCTGTTTTTCCACAGCTCCTTTCTCTCCTTACACTGTATTTTCTGTCCTCTGCTGAGGAACACACTCCAAACTTTTTTTTCTTCCCATCATTAGCTCCTTAACAACATTTTTATATATTTTTTTATTCAACGGTACAATGGAACAACCTGCATCCCAAGTACAATTATTTGGGTAAACTTGATCACATATCGACCTTATTCCTAGCCCTTATGATATCTTGCAATAATTATTGGTGTGACTCCCCACATGTCTAGTCACGTACCCGGAACTTGCTTTTTCCATGGTAGCAGCACACTAATTCCAGATGGCAAAATTCATCAGGCTAACATACCATGTGGATGATGACACTTTGGCAGTGCGCTCCTGGCAGGCATGGCCAGATGTCAGTAAGATTGAACCAAATAACCCTGAACTAAAAACATAAACCCAGATCTGGGCCAGATCCAGCCCACCAGAATTGTGACCAAGATTTAGGCCAGTTCTGGTTTATTTGCTTTGTTCTTGGCCTGACCAGAAGGAGCAAACGGCCTAAGTCCATTCATTCCACCCCGGCTCGATGAACTTATCTGGTCAGTTCCAGATCTGATCTTGCTTCACCCACTTATCCAACATCTCTAAAGCCTTGAAGTGTCACGTCACACTAGTTCTGCTAAGTACCAGATGATAAGTCCATAGTAAAAAAAGAAATAATTCTGCCTGGATAACAATTTTGTCAATATATCAGGATGATAGATGTTCACAGCTAGTGTTTTATGGTTGGTTAATTGTTCAGTATCCACATCTTGTGACTACAGAAAGGTTACAACACATATTAATAATAATGCTGAATGAAAGTTGGGGTACTTCAAAGCTTGGATAGACATGAAACTGTCCCAGAGCAATAATCAGTCTAAAAATTGAACCTATCGGACTGTATTCTTGTGGCTATTCTCATCTTGCTGATTTCTCAAAGAGCTTTACAACAGAAGTCAGTATTCACCTATTCACACACGCACACAAACACACACACAAACACACAGCAGACACGCACGCACGCATGCACGCACGCACGCATATGGCGTTAAAAACGTTTCAAAAAGCGGGCGCACGTATCAACTGAACGTGTCACTCGCGCCTGCTTTGACGCTTGTCCAGCAAGCCGCGCCTGACGTGTAATGTAGTTTCCTCATTGACTTATAATGGCTCCCCGTTCACGCGCACGTTCACGCGTGATGACGGCTGCACGCCGGTAATCACTCGACGCGTAGTGACTACGCGTAACATTCATGTGTCTTTTTGAGAATGCACATGTTAACGCTCGCATGAAGATGATTGAACATTCTTGTCACGCGCTTACGCGTACGCGGAAATGATGTGCGCAAACTCTGTCACACGTAACAAGAAGCTGCGTACGTATGAAGCAGCGTGTGCACGTCTGTCTGTCACTGTTTGACAAATGTTGCTAGGCGTTCACAAACACGTGCGGTTGCCGATTCTGATGCTTCGCAGCCGGAAGTTGATCTGTATGGCGTTAAATCGATGTCAAAACAACCAGAGAGACACGCAGCAACGCACGCACGCATGCATGATTATTTTGTTATGTGTGTGTGCGTGCGTTGTTACGTGCAGATTGTATTTCACGCGTAACAAAAAGCTGCATACGTATGAAGCAGCGCGTGCACGTCTGTCTGTCACTGTTTGACAAATGTTGTTAGGCGTTCACACACACGTGCGGTCGCAGATTCTGATGCCACGCAACCGGAAGTTATGTATATGTCCGCGTACATGAACGCCTCACGTAGTTGGCCTTTTCATTTTAATCAACCAGGGGAGGCAGCAGTGAGCCATACTTTGCCTGTTGGAAATTCAAAGAAGAAGAAGAAGAAGAAGGAGGAGGATGAGAAAGGTGACTGGGAAATGGTTAATATTTACGTATAAATACATAGGTCATTTGTGTTGTGTAAGTTTAAAAGTAGAGTCTGGAGTATTGCTTGTTACAGTTTGTAAACAAAACTTTGAAACTGGGCCCCTCCTCTCGGGCTCAAGTGTGTAACGTTAGCCTCCTGCCTCTGACAGCAGCAGTTACCAGGACCACAAAGGTAAGGAAATACAGTCCGAGAGAAGCGCTGGTGCCTCCGTCACCAACACCGGGAGCCTCCGGTGTTATGTTGCCGTTGTGGTCAGCTGGGAAGACGGTGTTAGCAGCGGATGCTAACCGCTACCGCTAGCCAAAGTTAGCATCGAGTTAGCTCACCACCACAACAGTCTACAGTCTAGGCTTTAGTTGTCAGTGACGGGAATCGGCCCGCGGCTCCAGCGCTTCACTCAGGCTATATTTCTTTTTCTTTGCCGTCCTGACTGCTGCTGCTGAGAGAGAGAGACGTGCTAGCACCATGGGTGTATTGTTATGATAGATCCATGCCTAGCACTCAGCAGCATCAGAGACAGCTAGTGGGGCTAACGGGAGGGCTACACACAGCCACCACCACACAGGACTAGAAGCCAGGTGATGATTAAGACGGGTTTCATTTTTAAAAGTCTAGCGTTTATTTTGGGCAAAAACACAAGACTCAACCTTTTAACAGGGTTCATAAAACTCATTCTGTGCCTTAGACAAGATAATAAGGTATTAAGCACCAGAACTGCGCCCCCTGCTGTCGAAAAGAGCCTCCGCAGAGTGGGTTGATGCAGCAGGTGGAAAATTTATATTGTTAGTGCTGCTAATCAGTTAGCTCGTTAATGCTTATTAGTTGCTAATAGTAAGAACTCTCCTACATGTGCTTGTATTCTTGTTGTATATTGGCTGTTGTGAATTAAGCTGAATGATTCATTCTTATTTCTATTGGTTGTTTACCATTCCTGGTACTGTATAGTTAACCATGTACCTGCTGTTCTGATAACTGCTTTTTATTCTCTGTTACAGAACCACACAACTTTCATATACCTTCCACACACACATACTCATCTGTCACACTCACACTATCAACCATTCCTAATCAGCAATTGAGAAACTAAAAGGAACTAAAACTAAAAGGACTAAAAGGAACTAATTCTAACCCAGCAGCCATAAGTGATTCAGTCCAGTTTACCATACAGTCCTTAGAATAAATCTCCACAACACATTCGTAACATGTCTTACGAGAGAAGGCCACCAGATAACACAGTCACCAGTTAAACCCACCGGGGGATCATGACATTGTGGGAAGACTAGCTATCAGACTGCACATCAATTCTGAATCAGGTAAGCAGTATCTATGTGATCTTTGAACCCAAATCATGATTGTGAACTTTTAACATCCTAGTTTAACAACAGATCCACTCAGACACATGTCACACTGGTGAAAAGCACCTGTAGAACTGAGTTTTGAGAGCTTAAAAACATAGTGTTGCCTGTAACGTTGTGTCTGGTTTTCACCATTTTATATACCTACACTAAGCTTGTCCTTTTTCATGTCAGGTGTATTGTTGATACAGGGCTAAACCAGGGTTTGACATGAGTTGCCAGTGTCTGATTCTACACCGTAACACAGCAGAGTGGGCGGGGCCTGCAGACCGACCCAGTTACACCTGCAGCGAGCAGACAGAGGAAGAGGAGTGTGAGATCCACGGGGAAAGGAGCAGGAGAAAGAGAACGACAGCTGTTGCCAGCAGACGGGCATTGACTTTAGGACTAATTGAAATGTGAGTTTATACTCTGCCCTAGGGATGTAATGAGATCAAAATCTACAGTATTTGCCGTCATTTCATACCACTTCATAGACACTTTTGTTATCACGATATCGTGGTATTACCGATACGTTACATCCCTACTCTGCCTCCATTGTGCGAGTGATCCCTGGTCGTGGAAAGTTATTGCGAATGTGTGTAAAAGTACAGTGACTGAAGTCCTCCCCCCCCTCCCCACATGACAGCGTAATAGGCCGGCGCCCAAGGACGGTGTGACAGCAGTGGTGCCAATGACGAGAGTGATGTTGGCCCGAGGTGACAGTGAACAGTTGATACTCTGCCCCATCGTGTGAGCAACGATCTTAGGACGTAAATGAAGTGTTGTGCATGTATTGGGTTTAAAAGTGCAGTGACTGCCATCTCGTTTCCCCCACAGCTCCCGAGTCTGCGCCCGGCAGAGGACAGTGTGCAAGTGGAAGACCAGCGGTGGTCGTGGAGAATCGGTGTTACCAAGTCACCACAATAACGGACCCCTTCCCCCCAGACCCCATTCTATAATTTCTGTGAATAAATATTGTTTTAAATGCCCTTTACGGTCTCCCAGCACTTTGTTGGTTATCGAAACACACGTCATATACGTCAGCGTAGATGAGAGCCAATTAGGGCAAAGTCCTGACGTCATGAAGGTGGGTCTAGGATCGCACAGTACCTGGAGAGCAACTGCGCCACTGCTCAGCAGCGGCCTCGCTCCCGCGATAACTGAAGGTCATGTGACATCGGATGCGGAGCAGAAACCACTCCCATCCAGGTCAGCTGGATCTATGCAGCGCTGTGCTGCACTGCGCAGCGCAGCGCTGCGTGATCTTGAACTCGCCTATTGTCACCTGTGTCTCAACCCTGTCAGGATCAACACGCCACCTCCTGAGGTGATGAAGGCCCACCCTCAAACTCCAGCCCTCTCTCCTTTCCCGCCAGAGACCAGATAAAGGAACTGCAGACATATCATTACATGTGATGGCCACACAGCCATGAAACAGTAGTAACCCTCTGCACCCACACTATTTGTTAATTTATCTAAGTTAGCCGTATTTTGTTGTGTTCAATCCTTTATTATTTTCATTGGAGAAATTTTGTTACTTTGTACTTTGGGTAAATAAAAACCCCTTTCTTTGAAGGGTAGTTGTCCTGTTGTCCTCATTGCCAACTAACTCAGTCCTCCACACATTGTGGCAGTGGTGGGATCAGCCAGTTGGGGACACAAGGGTTTCTTTTTGCCCTTTTGTCTTTGTCTTGTGAAGACATGCACCGTGGAGGAAGAGTGACGAGGTGGTCAGACAGATCTCAGAAGGACACACACAGAGTTGGAAGTCCAGGTTGAGAGTGAGGAAGAGATTGCACTGGGGGTGAAGAGAGTAGAGAGCCAACACTGCCACACCCCCAACAGATATTTTTTTCAAACATTATTTATTTATTACTGTTCACAGTGGTTTATGGAAAATGACATAAGCGGAGTGGGAAACTCCCTTTTGTGTTTGCCCATGGTGCCAACCGCAACTATAATAATTAACTCGCATTAAATTCACAAAGAAGCACAGCTGGAGACGCTAACAAAGTCAGAGACAAGAGAGACAATGAATGAAATCCCGCGAAATGATGTGCGGTCAATATGACCGCTTATGGCCGAAATAGGTAAAACAAATCATATTTTCTTTTCCTTTTCTGTAATTTATATAAAAAATATTCTCAATTAAAATACAGACACTTTTAGAAAAATGGTTAGAAGTCTGTAATGTTTGCATTTTGTTATTTACATCACAGATTGATAACTTAATTGTGATAATGTTCAAAGTTATTATTATCATTATTATGTGCGCACCAGTCCGCGTACATGAATGTGTCGCGTCGTTGTTCTGTGTTCCATTTTCATCCAGTAGATGGTGCAATCGATCCAATGCGAGATACAGACATATAGGCTTTTGCATGACATGATTCATTTTAACCCCAGAGTGAGGGGACAGCCTTCCATTCCGACACACCCTTCCATTGCGAAACAGCCCCACTCCGAAACACAGCTGTTCCGACCCTCCCCTCAAAACGCTGCATTTCCAAAATTGATTTTCAAGTTTACATTACTTCCTACATCAAACACTGCCGTCCGCCCACACAACTCATTGTTTTTTTTATTGCTAATAGGCCTATGCCACTATCTTCATTTATTATGTATATTTTCGCTTGCAGCAAACACATTTAAACGTTTGTCAAATCTTTTTACACGTGCTATCCGTGGTGCTGGAATCCCCACTTCCAGCTGCACTCGCACAACTCTGAAATAAACTGTGGCCCATGGGTGCGATCTGCCGGGGAATGACCCCTCTGCTCGTTCGTTTTAACATAACTTGTCTTTGTGGAAGGTTAACACGGTATGAGTGGATTGAGCAGTGCTGCTCAGTTTTTTTTTTTTTGTTGTTTTTTTAAAGCAGAGGAGAAGACTACATGCTGACCCACAGCCCAGTCGCCCTGCAGCCTTTTTGGTTATTTTTTTTACAGTGGGACTATTTTATTAGATAATAGGCTACCTATGTATTTTTGATTCAATAAAAACTACATGAAATTGATTGTGTATCCATCTCTTATAGCCATGGAGGGGATTATCATGACCATGGGCCCCTGCCTACACACGCAAACTGTGCGCACGCAAAGGCTGTTACATTATTACATTGAATGTAATAATGTCCGCAAACGTAATAACCCTCAAACACCTACTAATACTGACCGTGCGTGCAAAATCCAGCTGCTGACCTTCCGCTCCACTGTCACGCAACGGATCCCTCTCTGTTGTAATTGTTTGCCCAAAAAATAATTTCTATGAAGAAAACATCACCTGATATTTAAATATAAATTCCCATTGACAATACAAATCTCAGGAAATCTGGATGTATTGCTCATTTGTACGATGTTGCAAGAATCAAGAATCTAAAGGTTTATTAATTCAATAAATTTCATATTCGATTTATTGCCATGAATGCCACAACGATATTGCTAAAGCAATAAAGAACTAACGAAAATAATACCTAGCACAGTACCGTTATACTTACTGTGTGTGTTTATGTGAAATAATAATAATAATAATAATAATAATAATAATGATAACTTTGAACATTATCAATTAAGTTATCAATCTGTGATGTAAATAACAAAATGCAAACATTACAGACTTCTAACCATTTTTCTAAAAGTGTCTGTATTTTAATTGAGAATATTTTTTTATATAAATTACAGAAAAGGAAAAGAAAATATGATTTGTTTCACCTATTTCGGCCATAAGCGGTCATCTTGACCGCACATCATTTCGCGGGATTTCATTCATTGTCTCTCTTTCATTATGTCCTGAGGTAGCTCTGACTTTCTCCTCCCACAGCATTAACCCTCTCATCACAGTCATCCTTACTCTTCAATTAGTGTTTTTACTGGTACTCATGTCACATATGTCTGCCCAACAACAAAGTACTGTTGTTACAATTGCTATGATTGCTATCAATTGTTTTACAAATGACTGTACAGCTGCTCCTGTAACGTATCGGTAATACCACGATATCGTGATAACAAAAGTGTCTCAATATTATTGTGAACATGTATGGTATGAAAGGACGGCAAATACTGTAGATTTTGATCTCATTACATCCCTAGGGCAGAGTATAAACTCACATTTCAATTAGTCCGACATTCAATGCCCGTCTGCTGGCAACAGCTGTCGTTCTCTTTCTCCTGCTCCTTTCACCGTGGATCTCACACTCCTCTTCCTCTGTCTGCTCGCTGCAGGTGTAACTGGGTCGGTCTGCAGGCCCCGCCCACTCTGCTGTGTTCGGGTGTAGAATCAGACACTGGCAACTCTTGTCAAACCCTGGTTTAGCCCTGTATCAACAATACACCTGAAATGAAAAAGGACAAGCTTAGTGTAGGTATATAAAATGGTGAAAACCAGACACAACGTTACAGGCAACACTATTTTTTCAAGCTCTCAAAACTCAGTTCTACAGGTGCTTTTCACCAGTGTGACATGTGTCTGAGTGGATCTGTTGTTAAACTAGGATGTTAAAAGTTCAAAATCATGATTTGGGTTCAAAGATTATGGAAGCAAATTTGTACCATAATTCAAATTAAAATGCATTTACAGAAATGCTTTTTCATTTTAAGAATGTAGCTGCATTTTTTGACTCATAAATAAAATTAGTAATAAATCATCCAAATTGCATTTTCATTTTCTTCTTCAAGACTGCTTATTATGTAACTTAATTCAAATGATAAGGAAAAGGACATTTAAGATATAATTTTCAAAAGATGACCCAGCAAATAGGTACCAAAATTCAATTTGAAATGTCAAATTTGAAAATTAAAATGCATTAGCCGAAATTCTTTCTCATTTCAAAGTCAGAGCTGCATTTTTGACTCATAAATAAAATTAGTAATAAATCATCCAGATTGCATTTTCATTTTCTTCTGCAAAACTGCTCATTTTGTTACACAAAGACAAAGAAAACTGCTTTTTCGTTTTGAAGCCCTCCCCCCGCAAAAAAAGGTCCAAAATTCAATTTGAATTCGCAATCCCAAGCGGCGCAGGAGCGTGACGTCAGCGGCCTCTCTTCTTCAGTCTTCTTCAACATGGCAACTGTCTCACTAGACTTAGCGACTTTTCAGTCCCTCTAAGCGACGTTATTTCGAAAAAGCGACCAGCGACAAATTTAGCGACTTATTCAGATCATCGGGGGAAAGGCGAGAAACAGATTATATTGTAATTCACATGCTGCTTAAAGTCATCGCAGTCCACGGCTCCTCTGCAGCAGCGCCGGGGTCTCTCCTGTCCCCTCCCACGCGGCTGCGCAGGCGACAGGCCGGTGTGTGGGGGCTGGCTGGGGCAGGCAGGACCGTGGATCTGATGTCGGATAGCTGCCGTTTACTCTGTTTTGATCTGTTAATGTTAGGTGTCTTTAGCAAAGGTGAGACCCAGAAGCGGACAGGAGGCTGTAGCTGGATGCATGGAGTGTTTATTGTAACACGGACAAAGTCAGAGTAGGAGGAGGTGTGCACGGGGAAGCACGCTCTGGGGCGCCGGAGAGCTGGTAGTCCTGTCGGCACTCGGAGGAGCGCCGGGCGGGTGGAGCTGGAGCGGATTGAGTGGATTGAGCAGTGCTGCTCAGTTTGTCTTTGAAAAAAAAAAAAAGCAGAGGAGAAGACAATAGGCTACCTATGTATTTTTGATTCAATAAAAACTACATGAAATTGATTGTGTATCCATCTCTTATAGCCATAGACGGATTATCATGACCACGGGCCTACACACGCAAACTATGCGCACGCAAATGCTGTCCGCAAACGCAATAAACCTCAAACACTTACTAATACTGACCGTGCGTGCAAAATCCAGCTGCTGACCCTCCGCTCCGCTGTCACACAACGGATCCCCCGCTCCCTCTCTCTCTTATAATTGTTTGCCCGAAAAAATAATTTCCATGAAGAAAACATCGCCTGACATTTAAATTTAAATTCCCATTGACAATACAAATCTCAAGAAATCTGGATGTATTGCTCATTTGTAAACACAACACTTATCAGTCTATAGGCAAGAATCTAAAGGTTTATTAATTCAATTCATTTCAAATTCGCTTTATTGGCATGAATGCCACAACAACAATATTGCTCCAAGCACCAAGAACCACGAAAAAAATACCTAGCACAGTACCATTATACTTGCTGTGTGTGTGTTTATGTGAAATAATAATAATAATAATAATAATTATAATAATAATAATAATAATAATAACTTTGAACATTATCACAATTAAGTTATCAATCTGCGATGTAAAGAAAATGCAAACATTACAGACTTCTAACCATTTTCTAAAAGTGTCTGTATTTTAATTGAGAATAGTTTTTTATATAAATTACACAAAAGGAAAAGAAAATGTGATTTGTTTTACCTATTTCAGCCATAAGCGGTCATATTGACCGCACATCATTTCGCGGGATTTCATACATTGTCTCTCTTGTCTCTAACTTTGTTAGCGGTCTCCAGCTGTGCGACTGTAACACAGCTTTATATGAAGAAGGACTAACACTAATAGCCTAATTGATTCTTTTTTCTTCCACTTACAGAACTGTTTACGACTCGAAACAATGTTATTATATATGACGTTTCTAAACCAAATGTCGCGGCTTCAAATGCATCAAATTCCCACATCCAGTTACGCAGGCAGCTGTCCAGGGTGCTGAACCAGGTGACAGACAAAGGCTCCACTCTGCGTTCTGATGTTTGCTGGGCAGATCTGTCCCCCTTGGTTTCTCATCCACTCTGTTGTGGGAGATCTCCCACAGAGCAAAAGAAATACACAATTTTTCTCTCTCGGCTGAACTCTGGCTTGAGCCCAATTAACCCAGGCGCGAGCCTGCAGCCCCCGCTCCTGCTGACAACAGACCGGGGGAGAAAACAGACATTCCTTTGCTCAGAACCCATATCAGGCTGTGTCTGAATATGCACGAAGATCGGTATAACGCATTGGAGCAATTTTCATACAATTTCGGATATTTAGCATGATAAAATAATTTCAGTTCAACATAGCCATTTGTCCAGCTGAAGCATAATGAGCGTTATGTCATTAATATGAAGTAGGCTTGTTTTGCGGTTAATCAGCCACATGATCCGTTTGAACCCACAAAGCAAAAAGGGATAAATGCGCAGCCTCCGTTTCCTTTCTGATTGTGTCCGTTCGGAGTGGGGGTGGGGGGGTCGGAATGGAGGGTTTCCCCAATAGACTTTTCGGAATAGCGGGGTCTTCGAAAAAAAGGGAAACCCCGCCATTACGATGAATTGAAGTCTATGTTCGGAACAGCGGGGTTTCGGAAAGGCGGGGCTCCAGGCTATAAAGCGGCCGGTGATTTTGTGACCCGCTGCAGGTGCGTGGGTGTGGGGGAGAGAGAGACATTAGCTTATAGCACTTTGTAGAAGAAGCTTTATAAAGTTCACTCCATTGACTTGTATTAGTTCACGGGGCTGAGCTGCCACATCCAATATGGGGGCGACGTCGACGTACGGTCCAGCTGATACCTTCAGTTTATTACCGGGAATACTGACTGTAAAGTACCGTGTGGGTTTCATGGGTCTGACTGTGAGTCTGCAGTCTGACCCACCGTCACTGCCAGCAGCCCTTCAGAGCGGCTTCATTACGATCACCGTAAATGTTAGAGAATTTCGCACTGGAAAAAAAATGTGCGGCTGATTTAACCAAGCAAACGCGAACCATGGCTGGCTTGACCGCAGTACAGAACTGGACATGGTGGTGATTTCCCCGCTGTTTCTGAAAACATGTACCACAGTCTATGCTACCAACACAGCCTTCACACTCTCCTCTTGTCCCTTCTCTTCCTCCAGTGTTGAATAAGCACACCGCCGCCCCCTAACGTAGATGCGTAGCACGGTCGGTCAGAAGAAGAAGAGAGGCCGCTGACGTCACTCTCCTGCGCCGCTTGGGATTGCGAATTCAAATTGAATTTTGGACCTTTTTTTGCGGGGGGAGGGCTTCAAAACGAAAAAGCAGTTTTCTTTGTCTTTGTGTAACAAAATGAGCAGTTTTGAAGAAGAAAATGAAAATGCAATTTGGATGATTTATTACTAATTTTATTTATGAGTCAAAAATGCAGCTCTGACTTTGAAATGAGAAAGCATTTCGGCTAATGCATTTTAATTTTCAAATTTGACATTTCAAATTGAATTTTGGTACCTATTTGCTGGGTCATCTTTTGAAAATTATATCTTAAATGTCCTTTTCCTTATCATTTGAATTAAGTTACATAATAAGCTGTCTTGAAGAAGAAAATGAAAATGCAATTTGGATGATTTATTACTAATTTTATTTATGAGTCAAAAAATGCAGCTCTGACTTTGAAATGAAAAGCATTTCTGCTAATGCATTTTAATTTTCAAATTTGACATTTCAAATTGAATTTTGGTACCTATTTGCTGGGCCATCTTTTGAATATTAAATCTTAAATGTCCTTTTCTTTATCATTTGAATTAAGTTACAAAATGAGCAGTCTTGAAGAAGAAAATGAAAATGCAATTTGGATGATTTATTACTAATTTTATTTATGAGTCAAAAAATGCAGCTACATTCTTAAAATGAAAAAGCATTTCTGTAAATGCATTTTAATTTGAATTATGGTACAAATTTGCTTCCATAAAAGATCACATAGATACTGCTTACCTGATTCAGAATTGATGTGCAGTCTGATAGCTAGTCTTCCCACAATGTCATGATCCCCCGGTGGGTTTAACTGGCGACTGTGTTATCTGGTGGCCTTCTCTCGTTGTAAGACATGTTACGAATGTGTTGTGGAGATTTATTCTAAGGACTGTATGGTAAACTGGACTGAATCACTTATGGCCTCTGGGTTAGAATTAGTTCCTTTTAGTTTCTCAATTGCTGATTAGGAATGGTTGATGGTGTGAGTGTGACAGATGAGTATGTGTGTGTGGAAGGTATATGAAAGTTGTGTGGTTCTGTAACAGAGAATAAAAAGCAGTTATCAGAACAGCAGGTACATGGTTAACTATACAGTACCAGGAATGGTAAACAACCAATAGAAATAAGAATGAATCATTCAGCTTAATTCACAACAGCCAATATACAACAAGAATACAAGCACATGTAGGAGAGTTCTTACTATTAGCAACTAATAAGCATTAACGAGCTAACTGATTAGCAGCACTAACAATATAAATTTTCCACCTGCCGCATCAACCCACTCTGCGGAGGCTCTTTTCGACAGCAGGGGGCGCAGTTCTGGTGCTTAATTCCTTATTATCTTGTCTAAGGCAGAGAATGAGTTTTATGAACCCTGTTAAAAGGTTGAGTCTTGAGTTTTTTGCCCAAAATAAACGCTAGACTTTTAAAAATGAAACCCGTCTTAATCATCATCTGGCTTCTAGTCCTGTGTGGTGGTGGCTGTGTGTGGCCCTCCCGTTAGCCCCACTAGCTGTCTCTGATGCTGCTGAGTGCTAGGCATGGATCTATCATAACAATACATCCATGGTGCTAGCACGTCTCTCTGTCTCAGCAGCAGCAGTCAGGACGGCAAAGCTCTTCCCAGCTGACCACAACGGCAACATAACACCGGAGGCTCCCGGTGTTGATGACGGAGACACCAGCGCTTCTCTCGGACTGTATTTCCTTACCTTTGTGGTCCTGGTAACTGCTGCTGTCAGGGGCAGGAGGCTAAAGTTACACACTTGAGCCCGAGAGGAGGGGCCCAGTTTCAGTGTTTTGTTTACAAACTGTAACAAGCAATACTCCAGACTCTACTTTTAAACTTACACAACACAAATGACCTATGAATTTATATGTAAATATTAACCATTTCCCAGTCACCTTTCTCATCCTCCTCCTCCTTCTTCTTCTTCTTCTTCTTCTTTTGAATTTCCAACAGGCAAAGTATGGCTCACTGCTGCCTCCCCTGGTTGATTAAAATGAAAAGGCCAACTACGTGAGGCGTTCATGTACGCGGACTGGTGTGCGTGTTGCAGATCAACTTCCGGTTGCGTAGCATCAGAATCTGCGACCGCACGTGTGTGTGAACGCCTAACAACATTTTTCCAACAGTGACAGACAGACGTGCACACGCTGCTTCATATGTACGCAGCTTTTTGTTACGCGTGAAATACAATCTGCACGTAACAACACATGCACGCATAACAAAATAATCATGCGTGCGTGCATGCGTTGCTGCGTGTCTCTCTGGTTGTTTTGACATCGATTTAACGCCATAGCATGCACACACACACACACACACACACACATTCATATTGGTGGAATAGGTTACCATGCAAGGTGCCAACTGCTCAACAGGAGTGATAACCACTCATACAGACACTCACACACAGACTACAGCTCCCTTTCTTAACCAGGTACATGTAGACTACAGGAGCTGTGGACTGGAACAAACAATCCTCCAATAAGTGGAAGAGCCCTCCACCTGCAAAGCCTCAGATGCCCCTTTTACCATAAGATATAAAGTAAAGGAGTATAAACCAGTGGATGTAAAAACTCAAGTGCAGACTTTGTCACTGATCATCAGATTTACTGCTAAATTCAGCCAAGCCATGCATGAGAGGAACCTGCTCTGGGGAAGGGCCAAAGTGCACGGCCCCATCTCCAAGTGGGCCGCGGTAACGGCTTGTGTCCATGGCCAACTCTTGATGACCCCTGTCTCTCCCTCAAACAAGCGTTGTTCAGACTCAACTGATGTCAGTGCAGGAAACCTGATTGAAATAGTTTTTTTCTCTGGTGTCCCTGTTTGTACTTTCAGTTTCATTTTACTGTTTCACGTTCACTTTCAACTGTTTCAGGAGTCATGTTTAGGAACTGCTGGTGAAAACCAAATTTCCTGATTTTGCTGCTTCATAACTAAATAATGGACAACTTTTATTGGGAATTTTTTAATTAAAGGGATATTCCGGCCTAAGTTCAATCCATGGTCTAACACACCGTGACACCGAGTAAGACCTCCCCTCGAGAGATCAAGTTTTCCGACCGCTAACTTACGGTATGTAGTTTTAGCAACCTCAGAAAAGACCGCATAATAACAATACACTGCAGTCTATGCCTCCACCAAGAAACCGCCATCAAAAAGCCACTCATAGCCAGAAATAATGCTCAGAACAGCACCAAACTTCAGCAACAGTACAAATAGGGTCCCAGCACATAGTTCGAGGCATCAAACATCTGCTAGCTTTGTCGGATTACAATTGAAAAGAGAACACAACTCACCACTCTCCTGCAGCAGCTTGCTCGTTGTGGGGAAGCCCTGACGAGTCGATTACCAAGTGCAGTAGAGTTCCGCTGCTATTGTGACAGGTCGTCTCCCTCCCTGCCACTATATGGCACTGTGCCAACTGACTGGGCATCCTAAATGAGGGGCGGCACAATGCACCCTTACATATAGAGGTGCAGACACACCTGTCTCTTCCTCTTTCCTCCGGTGGCTGCTGCCTGTCCATTGCGGTGGTTCAGCGTGGCCGCTGCAGGTGTACAATCCTCCTCATTCAGCGCAAGTGGCTGCGGAGACTGTGGGAGACGAAGCGCTCTGCCAGAAGCCCTCCCTGGATGCGCTCACCTGTTCCTTTCACTGAGTGATTGACCCGCGGCACAAGCCATCGTTCCGCCGTAGCTCTGGGGCGTCACTGTAGCTTCACGGAGTGGCCGTGGTGAATGGTTGACCTGTGTTCAGCCATCTTTCCCAGGATCTACGCTGCTGTTTTGGCTCTATTAAATTATTGGACTTCCTGGCTCTTACTGATGACTTTCAGTTTGTTAATCAGCCGTGTGGCTACCCTATGAATGTGTTTTATCCTGGGCTTGTCAATTGAGCTACTGTTGGCGTGGGCCCGGCTCCTCAGCACATGACCACTCTATTAATAAGGCTGCCCACTTCTGAGCCATTTAAAGGGCATTTCACTGTTTTCATTCATTTGTGCTTTAATAATTAGTTTCTATTTTCGTTATTTAGTGTTCTTTGTATTCTGTATTTTGTTTTCATTGTTTTGGTCACACCAGCTCTGTGTAGCACTCGGTTGCATGTTTTAACTTGTTTTTGTGTGCTTTGGTTAGGTGCTGTGGTCCAAGGCGGCAGTTCAGTTCCTGGTGGTGGTCCCCCTTCACGAGTGTCCAGTGTGTGTGTGAGTGCGGTTTCACAGGTGTTTTAATTTATAGACCTCCCTACTTTGGTTTGGCCCTGCCGCCGTAAACTACAGCCCTGCCTTTTAATCTGTTATTGCAGGGTGCTAATTTTTAGGTGTCATTAACGTGTGTGTGTGTGTGTGTGTGCGCGCGTGTGTGAGCCTTTGATTATTTTCTTTGTTGATTTACTTATGTTAAATAAAGTGTGCTCTTTAAGTGGAAAACTGTCTCTTGCCCCCGTGGTATATTGAACCTGTGTGACCTCATTCATTAAAAGGTATCTTAGAATTTCCTGGGGGTGAAATTACCCCAGGTGGCGTTGTTGCAACTATAACTCCTTCACCACCACGCCACATACTGGCGTTGTTGGCAGGATTCCACATAAAAAAAAAAAAAAAAGAGGGGCAGAGACGTGTTTTTTTCTTTTTTTTGTTTTGTTTTTTTGTGCTTTGTAAATATAGGTTTTCTTTTTTTGTTGTTGTGCTAAACTTCCCATCAGTAGGTGTATTGTTGTTTTTGTACATGTTAGTTGTTGAGCCAAAACAGCAGTGTTCGTTCTAGGGACGTAACTCTTCATACATACGTGAGGCTTTGGTGCAGTTTCCTTTAGTCAGCATGGAGGACGAGGTGCAGCAGCTCATGGAGCTCGTTTCACAGCTTAAAGCGGACAATGAGCGACTTCGTCAGGAGCGGGCTGCTTCTCCGGGGGGCTCTGGTGGGGCTGCTTCCTCTGCTCCACCTAGTCAAGCCCCACATGCAGGTATGGCCGCTGCTGTCACAGAGCGATTGGTTGTCGTACCGAGAGATCGTAGGTGCCCAATGTTCAATGGTAGGACTGGCATTGGGATAGCCGAGTGGGTAGAGGAAGTACAGGCATGTGTGCGTGCCCGCCATCTGGGTGCTGCTGACCAGGCTCTCTTAATATTTGATCATCTGGAAGGAGAAGCAAAGGAAGAGATCAAGTTTCGCTCTGCTGCAGAGCGAGCAGACACCGGTAAGGTTTTCACCATTTTAAAGGAGCTTTATGGCTGTGCCCAGCCTTATGTAACTTTGCAGCAGCCGTTCTTTTCTCGGCACCAACTTGAAGGGGAGACACTGCACGAGTTTTCTTTAGCCCTTATGGCTTTAATGGCACAGGTCAAACAGTGCGCTCCTGATGGGGTACCAAATGCTGACGTTCTCCTTCGGGACCAATTTATTGAGCATGTGCTCGACTGTTCTCTTCGGCGAGAGCTCAAGCAGTTTGTTCGCCGTCAGCCAACTGTCACCCTGTTGGAGCTACGCAGTGAGGCAATTCGCTGGGAGAGGGAGGGTCTTCCAGGGGGCGCTAGGGGGCGTAGTGCTTCTTGCCAGCAGCTTACGGCCTGCAGTACAGGGTACAGGGCCACGCCCAGCCTCCCCCTAACATCACTCCTCCTGGGCCAGGGTTCAGTGAACTGATGGATCTTTTGAAGAGCCAGCAGGAGCAGCTTGACCGGTTGACCCAGACTGTTGCCTCCCTCCAGGCCCCTCGTCCCCAAGGTCAAATTTCTCGCAATGGCCCTTTAATCTGCAGAAGGTGCCAGCAGCCTGGCCCTTTTGCTCGAGAGTGTGATGGCGTACGGGCCCCCTATAGACGCCGTGTTAATTCGGTGGCTGGCTTGAGCTCAAACGCCGCAGGGTTAATCTCTTCTCCTCACCCGTCGGAAAACTGAAGCCCACTGAGCTGCTGAGCCACAGTTCAGTTGGGGAGTCCATAGGCTCACAGGAAGGTGCAGCAGTTGACTTAATTGCTCCTTGTCCAAACGTTGATGCCTCCATCGGAGGGGTCTCTGTGTCATGCTTGGTGGACACTGGTTCCATGGTGTCCACTATTACAGAAAGTTTCTTCCTGGAGCAGTTTGCACCTTGGGGTCATGATCGCCTCCAATCTTGTCACTGGCTACAGCTGCGAGCGGCTAACGGCCTAGCGATTCCATACATCGGCTATTTGGAGCTTGATGTGGAACTCTGTGGTAAGGTGATGCCCCACTGTGTGTGGTTAAGGACCCCCCTGGCATCGCGTCTTCTGTCCCATGGATCCTGGGGATGAATGTGATTCGACGCTGCTACCGTGAACTTTTTGGTGCATACGGTCCTTCTTTTGTTGATTCGCCTTTCGTTTCACAGGCCCCTGGCCCAGTTGTTACAGCCTTACAGAGGTGCCACCAGTCCTCCACCCAAGCTCCTGGGGGCCCTACTGGCACTGTGAGGGTGCGGGGCAAGCAGGTGGTACGCATTCCTGGTGGGGTGATGAAGTTGGTTGCTGGCACCTGTTCCCAGCAGTTTTCCGGTCAGGGTGTACTTTTTGAGCCCCCTGAATCAGGTCTACCAGCTGGGCTGCTAGCCTCTCCTTGCCTGGTACAGGTTGTCCGGGGTACTGTGTATGTCCCTGTAGTTAATGTCGGGACCACAGAAGTTCTCCTTTACCCACGGACCAGCCTTGGCATCCTGGGTGTTGCCCAGGTCGTCAGCCTGCCTGCTGGTGTGACTGAGGTGGAGCCCACTTTGGTGACCATCTCGTCCCTAGCAGCTGTCCCCTCAATATCGGATAGGATAGAATCCCTTGATTTGTCTGCGTTGCCTGATCAGGAGCAGACAGGCGTAAGGTCACTGCTGTACAAGTACCAATCGGTCTTTTCAGCCCATGATGGTGACTTGGGCTGCACTAACCTCATCTCGCATGACATACCACTGCTTGATGATGTCCCGGTAAGGCAGAGGTAGCGACGTATCCCTCCGTCGGAGTACGAGGCAGTGAAGGCACATATCAATCAGCTCCTGGAGTCGCAGGTCATTAGGGAGAGCAGTAGCCCCTACGCATCTCCCATTGTCTTGGTGCGGAAAAAGGACGGGAGTTTGCGTATGTGCGTGGACTATCGCCCCCTAAATGGCAAGACCAGGAAGGATGCCTTCCCTTTGCCTCGTATTGAGGAGAGCCTGGATGCACTTTCTGGGGCCCGCTGGTTCTCCACAATCGATCTGGCCAGTGGCTACAATCAGGTTCCGGTGTTGGAGAAGGACCGGCCGAAAACCGCCTTCTGTACACCGTTCGGCCTCTTTGAGTTCAATCGCATGCCTTTTGGTTTGTGTAATGCCCCAAGCACCTTCCAGCGGCTCATGCAGAGGATGTTTGGCGATCAGCAGGGTCAGTCCTTATTACTCTATCTGGACGACATTGTCATCTATTCCTCCTCTGTTGAGCAACATCTCCAGCGGCTGGAAATGGTGCTTGGCCGCCTCCAGAAGGAGGGCCTCAAGGCAAAACTCGAGAAGTGCGCATTTTTCCAACAGGAGGTTGGCTATTTGGGGCATGTCATCTCAAGCCAGGGAGTTTCCACGGACCCCAAGAAGATCGAAGCTGTGGCTAACTGGCGGCGCCCCAGTCAGGTCTCAGAGTTGCGTTCCTTTCTGGGCTTTGCCAGCTACTACCGGCGCTTTGTAAATGGCTTTGCCAAACTTGCAGGTCCTCTACACCAGCTAGTAGCTGAGCTGGCAGGCACCAAGCCAAGGAAAGGGTCAGGTCAGGCTCTGGGTGCTGCATGGACACCACAGTGTGAAGAGAGCTTTGAGGCCTTGAAATCAAGGTTGGTCTCAGCCCCAGTGCTAGCTTACGCTGACTTTTCGCGTCCATTTATTCTGGAAATCGACGCCAGCTATAGTGGCCTTGGGGCTGTCTCTCTCAGTAGACGGACAGCGGTATTAGACCGGTGGCCTATGCCAGCCGAGGTCTTCGCCCTACTGAGCGCAATATGTCAAACTACAGCTCTATGAAGCTGGAATTCCTTGGGCTCAAGTGGGCCATGACAGAGAAGTTCCGGGAGTATTTATTGGGGCATAAGTGCATTGTCTTCACTGACAATAACCCCCTGAGCTATCTCCAGTCTTCCAAACTAGGAGCCACTGAACATCGGTGGGTTGCCCAACTTGCCAGTTTTGATTTCGATATTAAGTACTGGTCCGGCCGCAGCAACAGAAATGCGGATGCACTTTCACGTCAGCATGCGCCTGGGTCCCACCAACTTTCTGTGTCCTTACTAGGCACCTCGGTCCCCATCAGCCTCCAGCAAGAGCTACCTCCAGCTCTTTTGACATCGGCCACTCAGTCTGTGGTCTCAGTTCTTCCCTCTCACTCTGTTGCTGATCTTCGTTCCTTGCAGGAGGTTGACCCCCTCCTGAAGGAGGTACTTGTGTTCTGGCAGCGGCAGAGTCCTCCTACCTCTGTGGAAAGGCAGCAGCTTCCCAAGTCAGCCTTGGCACTTTTGCGGCAATGGGGCCGTCTAGTGGAGAAAGACGGTGTTCTTTTCCGCAAGGTTTTCTGCTCAGATGGGGGGGAAGAGTTTCTCCAGCTCATTTTGCCTGCCGCCCTTAAACAGGAGACTTTGAGTCAGCTTCATCATGAACATGGCCACCAGGGCATAGAGCGAACCACGGAGTTAGTCCGGCAACGCTGCTATTGGCCAGGAATGTCTTTGGACATAAAGCAGTGGGTCTTGGGGTGCCAGCGTTGCCAAGTCGCCAAAGACTCTGGACATGGGTCACACAGCTTCATGGGCCACCTGCTTGCCTCACGACCTAATGAGATCTTGGCCATCGTTTTCACACTGTTGGAGCCTTCTCGGAATGGGTACGAGAACGTCCTGATCATGACGGACGTGTTCAGTAAATTTACGGTAGCAGTTCCTACTCGGGATCAACGGGCCTCCACCGTGGCCCAGGTCTTGATCTCGGAGTGGTTTTATAAGTTTGGTGTTCCGAGCCGTCTGCACTCAGACCAAGGCAGGAGCTTCGAGAGTTCACTGATTCACCAGCTCTGTCTTTTGTACGGTGTTGCAAAATCCCGTACAACTCCATACCACCCGGCGGGTAATGGTCAATGCGAGCGTTTTAACCGAACTCTGCATAACCTCCTCCGTACCCTTCCAGTCTCCCGGAAATGGGATTGGGCCGCCTGTATGCCACAAGTGTTGTATTGTTATAACACGACCCCTCATCAGGGCACAGGCGAGTCCCCTTTCTTTCTCCTATTTGGACAGGAGCCCCGTCTTCCAATTGACTTTCTCCTGGGACGCGTCCAGGATCCGATACCAGGCCAGGTGCAGGACTGGGTGGCTGAGCACCAAGCGAGACTCAAAGTTGCTTTTGAGGGTGCCCGCAAAAGGATGTTGGCTGCTGCTGGCCGACGGAAAGAGCGGCATGATCAGCAGGTCCGGGAGGCACCTCTGGTAGTGGGCCAGTTGATCTACTTGAAGGACCACAGTGTTAGGGGGCGCCAGCAAATACAAGATCTCTGGAGCTCGGTGGTCTATCAAGTTGTGAAGGCCCCTGCTGGTGAAGGAGCAGTTTACACTGTTGCTCCTGTAAGTGACCTGCATAAGGTTCGGAATGTGCATCGGGAAATGCTGAAGGCTGTGATTCAGCCTGAAGCTGCCGGCCTTCCACCAAGGCTGTCCTCTCCACCGGCCCTGGCAGCACCGGATGGTGAGTCTTCCAGTGACAGCGAGCTGTGGTTCTTGGTCTCTGAATCACCTTGCCTGCCACCTGCAGCTGCCTCAGGTGCCACTTGTCCTACAGGCTCTCCCATTGTGACCCCTAGGCTGGTCAGTCTTCCTCCGGCAACATCTCCAGCACCTGATAGGGCCGCACCACCAGCCTTATTGTTGTCCCCAACTGACCAGCCAAGTACTAGTCAGCAGGCATTGCGTAGAACAGCTCGCCCTACTGCTGGCCAGCACTCTAATGTCAACCATCTCCCTCAGCCTGTTAGCCATTGGAACACTGCTGGCAGAGGCCCAGACCCTGCGTCTAATGCCCAGGTCGCCATTTTCAGGCCTTGGAGTTAGTTTTCTATGGTTTCCTGTCCACCGTCGAGCCAACGATGCAAAAAAAAAAAAAAAGGGGGGTAGATGTGACAGGTCGTCTCCCTCCCTGCCACTATATGGCACTGTGCCAACTGACTGGGCATCCTAAATGAGGGGCGGCACAATGCACCCTTACATATAGAGGTGCAGACACACCTGTCTCTTCCTCTTTCCTCCGGTGGCTGCTGCCTGTCCATTGCGGTGGTTCAGCGTGGCCGCTGCAGGTGTACAATCCTCCTCATTCAGCGCAAGCGGCTGCGGAAACTGTGGGAGACGAAGCGCTTTGCCAGAAGCCCTCCCTGGATGCGCTCAACTGTTCCTTTCACTGAGTGATTGACCCGCGGCACAAGCCATCATTCCGCCGTAGCTCTGGGGCGTCACTGTAGCTTCACGGAATGGCCGTGGTGAATGGTTGACCTGTGTTCAGCCATCTTTCCCAGGATCTACGCTGCTGTTTTGGCTCTATTAAATTATTGGACGTCCTGGCTCTTACTGATGACTTTCAGTTTGTTAATCAGCCGTGTGGCTACCCTATGAATGTGTTTTGTCTTGGGCTTGTAATAAGGCTGCCCACTTCTGAGCCATTTAAAGGGCATTTCACTGTTTTCATTCATTTGTGCTTTAATAATTAGTTTCTATTTTCGTTATTTAGTGTTCTTTGTATTCTGTATTTTGTTTTCATTGTTTTGGTCACACCAGCTCTGTGTAGCACCCGGTTGCATGTTTTAACTTGTTTTTGTGTGCTTTGGTTAGGTGCTGTGGTCCAAGGCGGCAGTTCAGTTCCTGGTGGTGGTCCCCCTTCACGAGTGTCCAGTGTGTGTGTGAGTGCGGTTTCACAGGTGTTTTAATTTATAGACCTCCCTACTTTGGTTTGGCCCTGCCGCCGTAAACTACAGCCCTGCCTTTTAATCTGTTATTGCAGGGTGCTAATTTTTAGGTGTCATTAACGTGTGTGTGTGTGTGTGTGTGTGTGTGCGCGCGTGTGTGAGCTTTTGATTATTTTCTTTGTTGATTTACTTATGTTAAATAAAGTGTGCTCTTTAAGTGGAAAACTGTCTCTTGCCCCCGTGATATATCGAACCTGTGTGACCTCATTCATTAAAAGGTATCTTAGAATTTCCTGGGGGTGAAATTACCCCCGGTGGCGTTGTTGCAACTATAACTCCTTCACCACCACGCCACACTATGTTAGCAGCTGTTGAGAGATGACAGTGCAGGGTTCTCCCCAGAAATTCTTTGTATAGCGGCGCACCGTCTGGGGGGGGGGGGGGGGGGGGGATGCGCGACCGCTCGTCAACGTCAGTCCGGGGGGGGGGCGACCGCTCGTCAACGTCAGTCCGGGGGGGGAGACACGGACGTACAGACAGCCGGTCATCAACTCCGTCGGCCGGGGGACGGACGGACGCTCATCGCCGTCAGCCGGGAGCTCCTAGCCGTCAACCGGGGGACGGCGGACGGACGCTCGACACTGTCACGCGTGGAGTATAGCGGCGCTGACCGAGCGGTAGAGCGGCGCAGCGCCGCTGTTCCACCGTCTGGGGAGAACCCTGCAGTGTAACGAACAGAATTGAGCATTTCTAACTACACTCAGTAATCGGCTCGCCGGGCTTCCCCACAATGAGCAAGCTGCCGCAGGAGAGTGGTGAGATGTGTTCCCTTTTCAATAGAAATCTAATCGTGCTGTCTTTTCTGAGGTTGCTAAAACTACGTAAGCTAGCGGTCGAAAAACTTGATCTCTTGAGGGGGGGTCTTACTCGGTGTCACGGCGTGTTAGACCATGGATTAAATTTACGTCGGAAAATCCCTTTAAACATGCTGCAACATTTGCTGTCACATATCTGGAGCAGCTTGATTTGACAGTACTGCAGGACGAAGAGTGTTTACAGCCACACCTCTGACCACTTCACAAGACAAGTGGATCATCAGTTAAAGACATGCCCTCAAACAGGCACCCTTGTTGTAATGGAAATACAAATACAAATGTGCTGAGTCAAACCGGGCAAGGCCAAGCTGGCAGATGTAATGGAAAATGGTATTGCTATAGAAGGCTGTTTTTACACTATTGCCCAAAGCGTAAATTTTGAGCTCATTGAAAACTGAATTCAAGAGGAGGGCCTGTAAGCATGTGTAGCAGTATGAAGTAGTGTTTGATGGGTTTCAGCTGTGTGGCTCTTCCCAGCCAATCGCTGTGGGGGAGCACCTTATAAAGGGACGCAGAAGGCACCTGGTTGTCCTTTTGCCTGACGGAGCCGGGGTCACGTCACTTCCTGGCGCCCTTCACTTCCGCCTTTGCTTGGTGGCAGGTAGGCTGGCAGCGGCGACTACAGTCTGGTCTCACGCTGCCCCTCCAGTTTCATTCTGGTTATTGTATTTCAGCGGCGCACTTGGGTGTTGCTGCTGGCTGCACGTTGCTCACTGCTGCTTTGCTTCGCTGCTTTGCCTCGTGGCTCCGCTGCTTTGCCTCACCGCTAGCTGCTCTGCTGCTAACCGCTAACAGCTGCGTTGCTTTGCTGCTCACTGCTAGCTGCTTTGCCTCGAAGCTATTGCTTTGACTGAATGCTTGGTTTCACACTGCGTTGACACAGACTTATATTTGCACCCGCGGTTGCGGTGCTCTAACACTGCCTGCCTGGCTGCTCACTACAGCTGGCTGAGCGTTAGCCTACATCCAGGGGCGGATTTAGTCATTTGGGGGCCTAAGGCAAACCCAGTCATTGGGGCCCTACACGTCCTCGTACTGCACTGACAAAAGTTTTATTCTCACCTCAACACAAGGTCTTCAATGCGGGCAGCAGCAAGTAGGTTCAGCCTGGATATTGTTGTATCTTGTGTTACTACTTAGTTAAGCTAGAGCAGGGGTCACCAACACGGTGCCCACGGGCACCAGGTAGCCCCCAAGGACCACATGAGTAGCCCTCAGGCCTGTTCTAAAAATGAAAATTGAATATTGATATTGTCTGTTTCCCACCTTGTTAAGTCACTGTTGATAATTATTGCGAGAAATAACTAACATGATCAGTGTCTTCACATAGATGAGTATCATTAATCATTAATAATCATATATAACTAAAGGCAAACTGAGCAAATTTGTTATTTCAGAAGAGTGTATCAAACTGGTAGCCCTTCGTATGACTTAGTACCCATGAAGTAGCTCTCATTTTCAAAAAGGTTGGTGACCCCTGAGCTAGATAGTCCTTAGAAGAGACTGAATTCCAACACTACTAGAATGGCTGTAAGTCTTTTTGACCGCTAGATTTTAAACTCTATAATCTCTCATGTAAATACCCAACTGAGTGATGAAGGCATTCATTGTGTCATGATATTTTCTTTTTAAAAAAACAAAATAATACCAAAATGTAAATTTTAACAAGTTTAATTATACATTTATCAATATTCATATCATCGCACATAGTAGACCGTAATTATATTTATACAAGATTTTAAAAGAGAAAACTCAGAACAAGAAAATTAACTATTAAAAGTAGCCTAACTTATTTGATTATGAAACATTTTATTTTAACACAAGTTAATCTAAAACAAAAACAAAGAGCCGTTGTGATCACTGGTCACAGTCTGCAGATTACCTCCGCTCTCCTCACAGTTACCACACACTGGCTTGTGGCATTTCAAGTGTCCGACGTTTGGTTCCGTTTGCAGCTCTTTTGGACCGGCACTGCCTCTGTTTCTGCTGCTGCTGCCCACACACACACACAGACTCATTATCTCATAAAAACTGATTTAATAAAGTTGTCTTCGATTGAAAGCAATGACTATTGTTTAAGTCTCAATTCGCGCACTTAAAAATACATAAAAATGCTTAATCTATCATGATTGTTTCGACTGCTCCCCCCTCCCTTCTCATGCAATGGACTATTCCATGTTACTGCGCATGTGCAGGCTTGATTCAGGAAGAAGGTAGCAAAACAAACGTGAAGGGTCTAACTGCAGAGCCGGAGCGCCCCGAAGGCCACGCCCCCGGCAGTTCTAGACGCAGCCGTTTTAGACGTACGCATGCGCGACTGCCACCGTTTTAGACGTACGCATGCGCGAGTTGAAATTGAAAAGTAATTCTGAGAAAGATGGCAGTACAGCGAACGGTAAAATCTGTGTAAAATACTAGTGAATATTAAGTATATTATGTTACGTCTACTCTTTGTTGGTGACTACGTTGTATCTTTTGAGTTTTAATGTTAACGTTTTGATAACTGTAAGCAGTGGTAAAATTTACCTTAGTTAGCTTTAATGTTATTAAGCAAACGTTAGCTAACGTTACCTTCAATGAATAACGTTAATGTCAGCCTATCCTTTCTAACGCCCGGGAGCCAGCTATAACATGGGATAGCTGTCAAACTTAAGCATTAATTCATGAATTTAATCAGTAGTAATGATATAGCGGTAAAGATTTTATTCATTTACTGTTAACAGTCGAAATTGTGAAATGTACCTTTATGACTGTGTACTGTGTTGCCTAGATACGAGAGAGCAACGTCATCAGATAGCGCCTTGTATTTGTTGTGCTAACGTCAGTTGAGCGGCGCACATGCTACGGACGGACGCCTATTTTTATATTTTTGTTCATGTATGATAAAATAGTAGCCGTACAACCGGGCATAGTAAGTTAATGTTTATGTTAGTAATAAACGTCAAGCATTGTGGAAACCCCAGTACGAGTGTGGCGGTACAAACCATAGACATATATACACCTCATTGAGCACTGGATCCTACGTCGACGTCGCCGCCATATTGGATGTGGCAGATCAGCCTCGTAAGCTAATGGAGTGAACTTTATAAAGCTCCTTCTACCAAGTGCTATAAGTTAATGTCTCTCATTTACACATTCACACACGTTAGGATATATTCAGGAAACAGAGAGGAACCAAAAACAACGTCTGTTAACGTTCTCTGATGATTATAAACGTTAACTACTCCTCATATGTTCAGTATACAGGTCTGCACCAAACCATTTTATAATGTTTTTTATGAGTGTTTACCGCTGCTAATGTATGTAACGCTGTTTTGATGATACATGACAGTTGAATACTGAATCCGTGTTATGATAACCAGATCCTTACATGTAAATGAGACATCTGTCTACCATACTGTCAACTTGGTTAATGTAATTTAACTTTAAATATGGACAACTGACTGCATAATATATGAATCAGAATCAGAAATACTTTATTGATCCCCGATGGGAAATTGCAGCATTACAGCTGCTCTTTGAAAGTCAAGAATATGCAGAAAAATAGTAGTACTCCTACTACTACTACTGCTGCTACTACCACTTCTACTAATGATAATAATAATGATAATGAAAACTATATATGGTGCATATTTATAATAGTAGCCTGCTGCAACTTTACTTTTATTTATTTTTTAACCATGAAATGTTATTGTATATATTATCATATGTTATAATGTTCTGTCATGGAGTATATCTCTTCACTGCTGAAAGAAAAGACAGCAGGCTCACTGCTGCTGCAGGTTCTGATCTTGATTTGCAGACTTTGTAAAGTTTTTTGTTGCCATGATTGTTATTATTAGTACTTAGATCTTAAAAAAATCACTTTATTTATAAAAATGACATTGGTGTTTTTTACTTACACAGATGCCACATTTACATGTAAGGATCTGGTTATTATAACACAGATTCAATATTTAACTGTCATGTATCATCACATCAGCGTTACATACATTAGCAGCTGTAAGCACTCATAAAAACATTATAAATTGGTTTGGTGCCGACCTGTATACTGAACATATGTGGAGTAGGCAACGTTTATAATCATCAAAAGGTTACACCCCGCCTTTCCGAAACCCCGCTGTTCCGAACATAGACTTCAATTCATCGTAATGGCGGGGTTTCCCTCTTTTTTCAAAGACCCCGCTATTCCGAAAAGTCTATTGGGGAAACCCCTCCATTCCGAAACCCCCCACTCCGAACTAACCCTTACCTTAACCCACTTCAGAAATGTGTGGGCGGCTGGAAGTGGGGATGTCAGCACCACGCATAGCGGTGTTTAATTTTGGAACAGCGGTGTGTCAGAGTGGGGGGGGTTTCGGAATGGAGGGGTGTTGCAATGGAGTTGTGTCGGAATGTCACAGCGTCCCCTCATCAAAAAAAGTTACAGACGGTCAACCCGGTCAATGAGGAATCTACGTATATATTTCTATGGTGCAAATTACCCCAACCAAGAAACACGGACCCAAACTGTTACACACTGTTCCGTCTGGATGAATAAACTGATCTACATTCATTTTGTTGATAAGCAGTGCTTTACGTATATGGATAACATGTTGGTGAAAAAGCACTTGGCAAATCACAATGTTTTAATCTCACTGTGTTATCCTCTGTCGTTTTAGACCCACATTACTTTTGCGGATCCACGACCTATCCAGAATGGGACATTGTTTAACTGCCCGTTCTGTAATGAAAGGCAATTTAAGCCAGCAAGGTAGAGGACCATTTAGAGGGCCATCTTAATAGGGCTGTTGTCCTGGAAGGTAACATACATTTAACTACAAATACATATAACTTTGCATGCAATTACTAACTTTATATCTCTCAATTATGTAGGCATGACCATTCACCGATGTGGGCTGGGATGCCAGGAGAAGCTTTTTAACTCATCTGCTGAAGCACAAATCCTCAGTGTCATCTTCCTGTTCACCTGGTCCCGCCAGTTTTCCCCCTCTGCTCTCTGGCCCAGCCTCAGCACCGTCAGTTGGCCATTCACCTGGTCCCACCAGTTTCCCCCCTCTGCAATATTATTTGTCAATAAAAATCCATGTTCTGTGTGTGTATGTGTGTGTATATATATATATATATATGTGTGTGTATATATATATATATATATATACATATATATATATATATATATATATATATATATGTGTGTGTGTATATGTATGTATATATATATATATATATATATATATATATATATATATATATATATATACATATATATATATATATATATATATATATATATATATATATATACATATACATATATATATATATATAGATAGATAGATAGAATTACTTTAATGATCCCAGACTGGAAAATTATTTTGTTACAGCAGTAGTGGGTCCGCAAAGAAAACATTTCATACATAAAATAAATAGAATCCAATTTATACATAGTGTATATATACAGTGCACAGTGTGCTATAAACAGTAAACAATAATAATATATACAACAAAACAAAATATGCAAAATATACTATAACAATAATAATATATACAACAAAACAGTAGAGAGACCAGAGTTCTCTGTCAGGCAGAGGTGAGAGAGTTGTTGTATAAAGTGATGGATTGTGGCAGGAAAGATTTCCTGTATCTATTGCTACGACAGCAAAGCTGCTATGGCGCCGTACTAGGTGGCAGCCGTACTAGGTGGCAGCCTGTAACAGCAGCTCCCGTGGGTTTTTAAGTTTTTTCGTAGTTTTTGTTGTATTTCTGTACTGATTTTCACAGAACTTTTGGCAACTCTTCTCCAGAGAGTGAGAGAAGACGAACACCTTTCTTTTTTTAAACTTTTACGGCACTTTTTTTGTGATGGTTTTGCCAGCCCTAGCAACGGAGGGTCAGGAGCGCATCACTGAGCGCATTGTTTACACACGCGACCAGCTGATTGCGCTGTGTGAACCTGCACTGCTGCCCGGAACCAGGCCTGAGGTCCTGAAGGAGCTGCGGAGGAGACGCCGTGGCTGCAGAGCTGGAGTCAAACGGAGGGTGAAGAGGAGGAGACACAGACCGGCTGTACCGGCGATCGTCATGGGAAACGTGAGGTCTCTGGGGAACAAGACGGACGAGCTCGCCGCGCTGATAAAGGCTCAGAGTGAATATCGTGATTGCAGTGTGTTGTGTTTCACGGAGACATGGCTTCACTCAAACATCCCGGACCACAGCGTGGTGATTCCCGGCTTCAGCACTGTTCGGGCAGACAGGGACGTGACAAGCAGCGGAAAGAAGAAAGGAGGAGGGATTGCACTGTATGTGAGTGAGAGGTGGTGTAATCCCGGACATGTTCACGTGAAGAAACGTCTCTGTACCCCGGACATTGAACTGTTGACTGTGGGGATGAGGCCTTATTATTTGCCCCGGGAATTCACGTCCACCGTCATTATCGGTGTGTACGTTCCTCCTTCAGCTGATGCAGCGCTGGCCTGTGACGTCATCCACTCCGCTGTTGCCCAGATACAGACGCAGCATCCTAATGCATTTATTGTCATCACTGGGGATTTTAATCACGTCTCACTGGACAAAACCCTTCCAACATTTCACCAGTATGTTGACTGCCCCACCAGAGACTGTAACACACTAGATCTGTTGTATGCAAATGCTAAGGATGCATACAGTCCCACAGCCCCCCCCCCCCTCTTGGAAGATCTGACCACAACCTGGTTCTGCTGACCCCTAAGTATATGCCTCTTGTTCAGCGGCAGCCTGTCCACACTAGGAGCGTGAGGAGGTGGACTCAGGAGGCTGCTGACGCACTACAGGACTGCTTTGAGTCGACAGACTGGGATGCACTTGTTGAGCCACATGGAGTGGATCTCGACAGCATGACCGACTGCATCACTGAATACATCAGGTTCTGTGAACACACCACCATGCCAACCCGGGCCGTGGATCACCACTGACCTGAAAGTCCTTCTTAACAAGAAGAAGAGGGCGTTCAGGTCTGGAGACAGGGAAGAACTGAGGAGAGTGCAGCATGAACTCAGGGATATGCTGAGGGCCTGTAAAGACGCCTACAGGAGGAAGCTGGAGGCCAAACTCCAGCAGAACAATGTGAGGGATGTGTGGACTGGTATGAAGCAGATCACTGGGTGTAAGGTGAGCGGCAGACAGTCATTGGGCAGCCTGGAGAGGGCAAATGAGCTGAACAGATTCTTCAATAGGTTCAGCTCACAGCCTTCTGTCGTCTCCCTGACACCTCCAGACCCCCACACACCCTCCCTGCCCCAAATGCTTCCTCCCCTCCCCCCTCACTCCCCTGCTGTGAGCTCTCCTGTGCAGCACCTCTCCTCCTCCTCCTCCTCCACCTCCTCCTCCTCCACCTTCACCTCCTCCTCCACCTCCTCGTCCTCCACTGAAGACACCGGCAGCCTCCCCCGCATGACTGTGACTGCAGGCCAGGTTAGGAGACAGCTGGAGAGACTCCACCAGCAGAAGGCTGCAGGCCCTGACGGTATCAGCCCCAGGATCCTGAAGACATGTGCCAGCCAGCTGTCTCCTGTCCTACAACACCTCTACAACCTGAGCCTGGGTCAGGAGAGAATACCGGTGCTTTGGAAGACTTCCTGCCTGGTTCCTGTTCCAAAGAAGTCGACACCATCAGACCTCAATGACTATCGACCAGTGGCCCTCACATCTTACGTCATGAAGGTGCTGGAGAGACTGGTTTTGGCCAACCTGAGGCCGCAGGTGAGAGCCCTGCTAGACCCTCTGCAATTTGCTTACCAGCCCCACTTGGGAGTTGATGACGCTGTCATCTACCTGCTGCAACGAGCCCATTCGCACCTGGATGGTGGAGGAGGCACTGTGAGAATCACATTCTTTGATTTCTCTAGTGCTTTTAACACCATTCAGCCACTGCTACTGGGGGAGAAGTTGCGGGTGATGAGTGTAGACGACACAATGATCTCCTGGATTACTGACTACCTGACAGGCAGGCCACAGTTTGTCCGTATGGGCAGTGTTCTGTCTGATGCGGTGGTTAGTGATACAGGAGCTCCACAGGGGACTGTACTGTCTCCTTTCCTGTTCACCTTATACACCACTGACTTTCAGTACAACACCGGGTCGTGTCACCTGCAAAAGTTTTCTGACGACGGCTGTTGTTGGGTGTATAAGTGAGGGACAGGAGGAGGAGTACAGGGCACTGGTGGACAACTTTGTGGAGTGGACTGGACAGAATCACCTGCGGCTGAACATCAGCAAGACCAGAGAGATGGTGATAGATTTCAGGAAGAAGAGGAAGACGGCTTTCCAACCTCTGTGCATTCTGGGAAAGGATGTGGAGGTAGTCGAGGATTACAAGTACCTGGGTGTTACCATCAACCACAGACTGGACTGTAGATCTAACACTGAAGCTGTTTACAAGAAGGGGATGAGCAGACTTTACTTCCTGAGAAAGCTGAGATCCTTCAATGTGTGCAGCAAGATGTTGGAGATCTTTTATCAGTCTGTGGTGGCCAGTGTACTTTTCTTTGCTGTGGTTTGTTGGGGAAGCAGCATCGGAGCCAGCGACACCAACAGACTCAACAAACTGATCAGGAAGGCTGGCTCTGTGATTGGCTGCAAACAGGACACTCTGGAGGCTGTGGTGGAGAGGAGGACACTGAAAAAACTGTTATCCATCATGGATCATCCTCTCCACCCTCTCCAACTCACACTGGTCAGACATATATATATTTTTACATATATACATATATATATTTTTACATATATACATACATATATATATATATATATATATATATATATATATATATATGTATATATGTAAAAATATATATATGTAAAAATATATTTATTTATATACATATATTTGTACAATATTATTTGTCAATAAAAAACGTATCACAAAAAGATTCATGTTTATATATATATATATATATATATATATATATATATATATATATATATATATATATAGATATTTATATAGCTTTAGCTGATGGTTAAATGTTCTGCACTGAATACAATATACACACATTAAAGACTAGAAAAGTGGAGTATTATCTTGATAATGTTAGCTGGTGGTTAAGTGTTCTGCGGGTTTCCGCACATGCGTACATCTACAATGGTGGCAGTCGCGCATGCGTACGGCTAAAACAGTGGCAGCCGCGCATGCATATGTCTAAAACAGTGGCAGCCGTGCATGCGTACGTCTAAAACAGCTGCATCTAGAACTGCGGGGGTGGGGCCTTCGGGGCGCTGCAGCTCGATGATATTAAAACAAACTAGTTGGCGCGGTTTTGAGTTGAGAAAAATGAAGCGGAGTTATGCTAGTGGAGCGGAGAGGAGAAGGCGAGAGGAAAGCAAACAGTTTTTTATCAAAACTACCAAAGGTGTCAACCTTTTTTCGTGTGACACCGAATGTAGCCGTAGGTACTCGTCAACAGCAAAAGCCAGAAGCTGCTGTCAGTGTCAGCCGAGGAGGAGATGAAGTGGAGAGTGACACGAGTGACGCTTTTCATCACAAAGATGTGAGTATTAAAGCGGTCGAAATGGTATACTATATTAAATATTGATTAATGTTCTTATCAATTACAGTAAAAGCGTTGAGATGATTCACTTGTAAGATAATAATCCTCAAGAAGGATTTTATCACTAGAACGGCCGAGAAGGTCATTGACCGTTTTCAAATGTATATGTTTATATGTGCAATAACTTTGTTGAATGAAAAAATGCAGTACTGCTGTTAACTTACCTGACTTTTCCTAAAAGTGTCTGTATTTGAATTTAGAAGAGTTTTTCTATAAATTACACAAAACACAAAGAAAATATGATATGATTTACCTATTTCAGCCATAAGTGGTCATATTGACCACACATCATTTCTCGCGGTTTGCTGCTTTCATTGTCTCTCTAGTCTCTAACTTTTTTAGCGGTCTCCAGCTGCGCTTCTTTGCGAATTTACTTGTAAGTTAAATATTATATAGTTGTATTATATAGCCTGGTTGCCACCATGGGCAAACAAAAACGGGAGTTCCCCCTCCATGAAACAGCAAGCGGAGCTGTTGCGAGTTGCGACTCTGACTGTGTACCAGGGAAAGCCGAGGAAGAATGTTTGCATCCTGAGCACCGTGCACACAGGTGTGGGCAGCTTTAGTGGGGCGAAGGCAAAACCTGAGTCTGTGATTTACTCCAAAAACACAAAGTACGGTGTGGACGACCTGGACCCGATGGCGAGGGCGTACTGCGTCAAAGGCGGTACGGAAGATGGCCAGTGGCGGTCTTCTATAACATCCTCCTCGACCTGGCTGGGATCAATGCCCGCATCTTATTCAAGGAGCACCAGCAGCAGAGAGAGCCCGGAGGAAAGTCCTGCAGCAGCTGGCAGAGGAGCTGAGGGCAGAATACATGGAGAGGAAAGAGGCCGCGGCAGTCGGCAAAAGGTGGGCAGCAGCAGCAGACACGGAGGCAGAGCCGGTCCAAAAGAGCTGCAACAGAACCAAACGTCGGACACTTGAAATGCCACAAGCCAGTGTGTGGTAACTGTGAGGAGAGCGGAGGTAATCTGCAGACTGTGACCTGTGATCACAACGGCTCTTTGTTTTTGTTTTAGATCAACTCGTTTCCAGCTTTTTAGATTATTATTATTCATTTTATTATATATTAAGTGTTAAAATAAAATGTTTCATAATCAAATAAGTTAGGCTACTTTTAATAGTTAATTTTCTTGTTCTGAGTTTTCTCTATTAAAATCTTGTATAAATATAATTACGGTCTACTATGTGCGATGATATGAATATTGATAAATGTATGATTAAACTTGTTAAAATGTACATTTTGGTATTATTTTGTTTTTTAAAAAGAAAATATCATGACACAATGAATGCCTTCATCACTCAGTTGGGTATTTACATGAGAGATTATAGAGTTTAAAATCTAGCGGTCAAAATGACTTACAGCCGCTCTAGTAGTGTTGGAATTCAGTCTCTTCTAAGGACTATCTAGCTCAGGGGTCACCAACCTTTTTGAAACTGAGAGCTACTTCATGGGTACTAAGTCATACGAAGGGCTACCAGTTTGATACACTCTTCTGAAATAACAAATTTGCTCAGTTTGCCTTTAGTTATGTATGATTATTAATATTAATGATACTCATCTATGTGAAGACACTGATCACGTTAATTATTTCTCACAATAATTATCAACAATGACTTAACAAGGTGGGAAACAGATAATATCAATATTCAATTTTCATTTTTAGAACAGGCCTGAGGGCTACTCATGTGGTCCTTGGGGGCTACCTGGTGCCCGTGGGCACCGTGTTGGTGACCCCTGCTCTAGCTCAACTAAGTAGTAACACAAGATACAACAATATCCAGGCTGAACCTACTTGCTTCTGCCCGCATTGAAGACCTTGTGTTGAAGTGAGAATAAAACTTTTGTCAGGGCAGTACAAGGACATGTAGGGCCCCAATGACTGGGTTTGCCTTGGGCCCCCAAATGACTAAATCCGCCCCTGCTTGGGTCTGTACATTGTTAATGGCAGAGTCAGAGGAGACTCTCTGGGCAGACTCACACAATGCTCTGTGTTAGGTAGTAGTGTTGGAGATTATGCCATTACTGACATTGAACCACAATATATAAATGCATTCACTGTATCACCGCAACAGCCCCTTTCAGACCATAGCCAAATAACCTTATTTCTGAAAAAGTCATTGTCAACCACTGTGAATCCAAACCCTGAGCCAAGGCTGTTTTATGGAGCCAGAACGGTGACTTTAAAATTTGGCATCCAAAAAAAAAATTGGCATTGAAAACAAAACCAGTACTGAAAAAAGAAACATTGTCATTGAAACATTTGTATTGAAAACAGTTGTATTGGCATTGAAACAAGTATTGGCACTGAAAAAAGAAAGTAATTCAAATAATTCAAATCCGAAAAATCTTATTTTATTTTATTTGGATTTTTTGGTATTTTTCAATGACAATCTTCAGATTTTTTCTTCATGTCACTTTTTTTTCAGTGACAGATTTTTTTACAATGTCAGTTTTTTTTCAGTATCACTGATTTTCAGTTTCAACTTTCTGTCACTGTTTTGGCGTCGAGAGGGAGGGGCCTGAGGGGAGGGGCAAGTAGAGCGTGGTTTGCATATCATTTGAGAAGGTAATGGCAGCAGCCTGCGGGAAGGTGGGGCTGGACGGTCCAGCCATAATACACCATTTTAGGGCCCGTGTGCCGGCCGTCTCTGGGCAACACAGAGTCCAACTACCTCGCGGACTCTTCTTCAAGCTCTTTCCTGATGTGTCCAAGTCTCTGTGTATCTGGTTCTGTCCCGCAGCTCCCGAGCTCCGGTCTCTATGCATATGGAGTGTGGTGGTAGTACCGGGGCGCCGAGCACAGAGCATTAGCCACAGTTAGCACAACAGTAGAACAGCCTGTTGCTCCGAGTCGGGGCTGCAGCGCCGACAGCAGCGCTCTGGTCTGCTCCCCGAGCTCTATGCCACCGCACCGCTACCGGAGACCAGAGACCAGAGCTCCCCTATAAACGTCAGTGTCAGTGTGCGGGGAAAGTCAGCTGTGATTGTGCTACTGTGGTTCATAGTAAAGTACAACAGACGGCTGTTATCAAGTAACAGACACATATTTTCATAACTGACTGACTTTTCTCCAAGCACTCTCCTTTATTGTCCGGTCTCTGTATGCGTGTGCAGCGGTGCGGTGGCACAGAGCTCGGGGAGCAGACGGAGCGCTGCAGTCGGCGCTGCAGCCCCGGCTCGGAGCGACACAGCTGGGGCTAATGCTCGTTAGCTCCGTACTACTACCACACTCCATACACATATAGATACCGGAGCTCCTGAGCTCCGGTCTCCGGTAGCGGTGCGGTGGCACAGAGCTCGGAGAGCAGACCAGAGCGCTGCTGTCGGCGCTGCAGCCCCGGCTCGGAGCAACAGGCTGTTCTACTGTTGTGCTAACTGTGGCTAATGCACCGTGCTCGGCGCCCCGGTACTACTACCACACTCCATACGCATATAGAGACCGAAGCTCAGGAGCTCCGGGACAGAACCAGATACACAGAGACTTGGACACATCAGGAGTCAGACCTGCAATTTTCAGGGAGTTTGTTCCAAATATGTGGCGCATAGTAACTGAAAGCTGCTTCTCCATGTTTACTTCTGACTCTGGGGACTGAAAGCAGAACGGTACCTGACGATCTCAGAGGTCAGGATGGTTCATAACGCGGCAGCAGATCAGAAATGTATTTTGGCCCGAAACCATTCAATGCTTTATAAACCAACAACAGGACTTTGAAATCTATTCTTTAATAGACAGGAAGCCAGTGTAAAGATCTAAGAACTGGAGTGATGTGATCTACTTTTTTGGTTCTTGTTAGGACTCGAGCAGCAGCTGCAACTGTCTGATGGAGTTTTTAGGGAGTCCTGTAAGGACACCATTACAGTAGTCGAGTCTGCTGAAGATAAATGCGTGAACAAGTTTCTCCAGATCCTGCCGAGACATAAGCCCTCTTATCATGGATATATTCTTAAGGCGATAGTAGGCTGATTTTGTAACTGTCTTAATATGGCTGCTGAAAGTCATGTCTGAGTCCATAATTACACCGAGGTTTCTGGCTTGGTCTGTAGTTTTCAACATTACAGACTGAAGCTGAGCAGGGACTTTAAGTCGTTCTTCCTTGGATCCAAAAACAATTATTTCAGTCTTATCTTTGTTTAACTGAAGAAAACTCTGACACATCCAATCATTGATTTGTTCAATGCATCTACTCAGGGTATGTATGGGATTATAGTCCCCTGGTGATATGGTTATATAAATTTGTGTGTCATCTGCATAACTATGGTAGCAAATTTCATTGTTTTCCATTATTTGAGCTAGAGGGAGCATGTAAATGTTGAATAGTAGAGGCCCCAGAATGGAGCCCTGGGGTACTCCACTTGTCATTTTCATCCGTTCAGATGTGAAATCACCAATAGACACAAAGTAATCTCTCTCATTTAGATAAGATTTAAACCACTTTAGTGTTGTACCAGAGAGTCCAACCCAGTTTTCCAGTCGGTCCAGTAGCATATTATGGTCGACTGTGTCAAACGCAGCACTGAGATCCAGTAATACTAAGACTGACATTTTTCCGCTGTCTGTGTTTGAATGAATGTCGTTGAGGACCTTAACAAGAGCCGTCTCAGTGCTGTGATGTGGTCAAAATCCTGATTGGAAAACATCAAAACAGCCATTTATTATTAAGTAATTGTTCAGCTGTTGAAAGACAGCTTTTTCAATTATTTTACTTAAAATTGGGAGGTTTGAAATGGGCCTATAGTTATTCATTACTAATGTGTCTAGAGTTCTCTTCTTCAGGAGTGGTTTAATGACTGCAGTCTTAATGGCTTGGGGGAAGACACCTGAGAGAAAAGACGTGTTAACAATCTGTAGCAGATCTAGAATCATGCAGTCTGAAACTTTTTTGAAGAACCCTGCTGGTAAAATATCCAGGCTGCAGGAGGAAGACTTCAAATGCTGTATAATGTCTTGCAGGTTTTTGTCATTGATTGGATCAAATTGTGTCAGAGTATTAGAGTTGGGTTTAGGTGGACAAAACGACAACACACCTCCAGTACCTGGTAGAGTGGCACTGACCGCTTGTCTAATGTTCTGAATTTTGGCAGTGAAGAATGATGCAAATTCATTACAGGCCCTGGTAGACAGATGTTCAGAGGCTACTGGCACAGGAGGGTTTGTTAGCTTGTCGACAGTAGCAAACAGGGCACGAGCATTATTTTTGTTCTTGGTGATAATGTCTGAGAAGAAGGACTGCCTTGACTTTTTCAATTCTAAATTAAAAATGTAAAGTCTCTTTTTATAAATGTCAAAATGAACCTGGAGATTTGTTTTTCGCCACCTGCGCTCAGCTTTTCGACATTCCCTTTTTCCCATCTTGACTAGCGTGGCACTTCTCCAAGGAGATTTTTTTCTTACCAGAGACTACCTTCACTTTAGTGGGTGCAATGGCGTTCATGACATTTGTAATTTTGGAATTAAAATGAAGTACAAGGTCATTGACAGAGAACCTAGAGAGGGGTGGTATGGAAGAGAAAGCATCAATGAATATGTCACCAGTGTTTTCAGTGATGTATCGCTTTGAGACAACCTGAGTTTGAACATTTGTGTGCACTGATATATCACTCTCAAAGAAAACACAGTAATGGTCAGAGAGAGCAACATCAGATACCAGAACCTTAGAAATGTTCAGAGCCTTTGAGATAACTAAGTCCAGGATGTGGCCCCTGTTGTGTGTGGGTTGTGTCACATGCTGAGTGAGTCCAAAGTTATCAAGGACACAGCACAGTTCTTTAGTCCATCTGTCCTTAAGCTTGTCGACATGGATGTTAAAGTCACCAACAATTAACACACAATCAAAGTCAGTGCAGATAAGAGACAGTAACTCAACAAGGTCATCAAAGAAATACGTACAGTATTTAGGTGGCCTGTAGATGTTTAGAAATTTAGCTCGAGAAGATGAGTTTACCTGAAGAGCAACATATTCAAAAGAAGTAAAATTTCCATAAAACATCTGCTTGCATTTGACTAACTCATCAAACAGAATACTAACACCTCCTCCTTTTTTATGCATTCTAGTTTCACTTATGAAAGAGAAATTTGGAGGACTTGATTCAATGTGAACAGCTGCACTATTATCCTGGTCTAACCAAGTTTCAGTTAAAAACATAAAAGTAAGATTGTGTTTGATGATAAAATCATGTCTTAAAAAAGATTTTCCTGCCAGAGATCTGATGTTTAATAGAGCTACAGTTACAGTATCAAAACCAACTGTGCAATTATTTGCGACAGTTAGTGACTGACGAGGAATGGGAGCTAAATTGAGTGGATTGGCACATTTAGTCCCACATTTCCTGTTTCTCAACAAATTCACAATTTTTCTATTACCTGTAAGCACAGGAATTGAGGAGGCTGCCTGAACTCCAAGGGCCCTGGTTTTTCTCGGGGGAAAACAGTAGTGATATCAACTTCGTAGCCCAGACCCGGCACATATCAGTAAGCGTTAATTGTACTGTCAGCAAGGACAGGATGTGCTTCGCTGTTTTCAGACTGTAGAGGCCAAAGATTATTCAGAGGGGGTGGAGGGGCACGATGACATTTTGGCGATGGTGGTTTCAAGCGTGGCAGATTTGGGCGGATGTGAGTCTTAGTCCAACATTGACCAGCTTTTTCATCTCATCCGTGAAATCGAGGAGGGGGGAAGAGGGGGAGAGGCTGAGGCTGGCTGGAGAGGGCAGAGAGTTGGTTGGGGTTGGTGGAGAGTGGATGTTCCCTCTTGTTGCGACTGGGGGGGACTCCTCCTTGGGGGGCGAAGATGGCAGCAAGGGACTCCTCCTCCTGGCACAGCTGACTTGCCTGTTCAAAGCTTATCTCAGGCACAAGTATTTCTCCTTCCAAGGGCTGTCTTATCAGTTGTTTTGGTTTGTCTCGCCTGCTGTCCTTGAAGGGAGGAACTGGTGTGTGGTGCACTGAGTAGAATATGTTGGAGGTTAACACCAGAAAACTGCATCGTCAAGTTGGCAAATTCATAGAAACTGTCAGTAACACACAAGTAGGCTCTCTATCTGGGAAGTTTTGAGCTAATGGTTATTCTAGACCAGGTAATGTGATGCATTCCTATTAAAATGAATGGTAATGTAGGCTATTACATGCATTACTTTTGTAGCTTGACATCCCCTGCACTGTTAGGTGCCACACTGGAGACACACAAGGCGGTAGCACTGCCATAAGTCAAGAGGATGAACGGTAGCTTGGCTGTTCAGCAGCACATTTCTTCTCATTGATCATTTCTGCTCCTGTGTTGTTTCTAATCCAGGTGGTCTTCATGATTAGCTCATGAATTTATAATATATAGACTTTTACTGTTGACGTTTTTTATTCTTCCAGATTGTGGTGTGAGAGTAGCAGGAAGATACAGGACGTCATTGAAACGACCTTTATTCCAACACCAATCAGACTCTTTAACACAAACATGCCATCAATGTAACACTGCTTCTCACTTGCTCTGTCACCATAAACCACCCTAAACCAACACTTGAACTCCAAGCTACCTTGCACTATATATCTCAGGGATATATTCTATTTATTTATATTCATAAAGTATAAATATGCATGCAGTACACACCTCAAATTTGCACTGTGCAACTATACTGTGCAATGTTGATGAAGGTTCTCAGTCATACAGGGCATGGTAAATCTAGGTGCGGTATCGTGACAACTGGACTTGTTTCAGTTTCTTGTAGAATCCAGTTTCCTGCGATACCGCACCTAGATATACTGTGCAATGTGCTGTTTGTGTCCTGTGCAATCTAATGTTTCAGTGCAATTATATTTATTCTTATATATTTTAATATATTACTACACGCCATGTGTGTATAACATTTATGGGGGACATCACCCTATTACACATGCAGTTGATTTCTAGCTGGACCCAAACGTGAACATCAAGACAGAGGGAAGGTATTTATTGAGATGCTGCAGATAGTTGGTGGTGAAGAAGGGCTGAGGCTCAGGTAGCTGGTTCAGCTGGTGGCTTGTGGCAAAGGTGCTTGAGGCTGGGTCATGATGTGGCACGGAGCTGGATCAAAAGCAAGTTTGTTCACTGGAGAGGCGAGGAAAAGGTACAATTAGTCGAAAGCCAAAGAAAAAAAACACAAGAAAAAGAGAAAACGTGTGCTAGCGAGGCCACCATGTATCACATCCAGTAGACAAAATCAGCAGGGAGTAGGGTGAAGATAGGTTTCTTAAGCAGGTGCTGACTGAACCAATGCTCTGCAGGTATGTGAGAAACCACACCCCTCCTCCCCCTCTGCTGGCAGGGTGGAAGAGGGTTGAAATTGACAAGTCAATTTGAGTCAACGATCATGCCCGAACACAATCTAAAATTATTCGCCACCTTAAGGTGTAATTAGCTCGAGTGGACAGGGCTCTAGCATTGTTCAAACTCACACACAGTCTGGTCTAACTGTTGAGGGATGGACTTCGCAAAGGCCAGACTCACAAGCACAGAGCAGTTTGGTTTGGATGCCAAACCTGCCCATCTAACTCCGATAGGAGGTCCAATCGAGATGGCAGTTGAGTTGCCGTGGGTGTCCCTGTGCCAGCCAAACCAAGTCTGCAAACCATCGCCATCCTGACCAGCATGGACTAACCAGTAGGCCTGTGTGATGGACCTCCCTGACCCTTCTGAGGACTTGATGTATCAGAGGGATTAGGGGGAAATCATATAACAAGAATAGAATCTCAAGGCCCAAACTGTTCCCCACCAGCCTCTCAGGGATTGCTGTTCCAGGCATAAGGTTGTTGCCCTGGATGCAAACCGAATGATTTGGGCTATGCCACATCAATCCTGGATTTGGGTCACTACAGCTGGGTGCAACTGCCACTCTTCCGGGACAGACCCTGTCCTGGAGATAATGGTTTGCGGCCCTGTTTGCTGCACCTTTGATGTGAGCTCCCCTCAAAGAGGTCAGTCAGTCCCTTGCCACCTGGAGATTGCAAAGTGACCTCAATCCAGCCTGGTGATTTATCTAGTATGCTGCAGTGGTGCTGTCTGTTCTTATTAAGACATGTCTCTGATGCATGGCAACAAACCAATGTTCTAGCAATCAAGGGGGCCTCCATGTGCCCCTCACTGTCCTACCTTCCCAGACAGCTCCTCAGTCGGTCAATGTTGTTTCTGTTGCTATCCTGTGGGGTGGATTCACCAGTGGGGTTCCTCCGTGAGGAAATTCAGAAAGATAACAGATTAAAGTCAAGTGTGTCACTATCAAGTTTTATATTTAGTTTCAATCAACTTTCCGCATTTATTACACACATTTTTTCTTTTCATGGTCTGTTTAAACATGTGAAGCTTCATTATTGAGCATCGGGTTTGATAAGTTACATCATTTCAGTTTCCCCCGAACATTTAACCTAAAGATAGTTTTCAGGAAAGAAATAATAATCACATTGTGGGTTAATAAATGATAATTCCACAATTAGAATCAGAGAAATTATGAATAAATAAATGCATTCTGCAAGTTCAAATGGTTCCTGTACCTGAGCATGACACAATACATAGTACTAATGAAGAAAAAAATATACAAAAATCCAGAGGAAGATGAGATCAGCAGATGCATCACATCCCGGCTTGTCCAATGAGTGACAAAACTGTGAGAATGATACACATAAACCACAAAACCAGACAGCAGAGTAGCTGTGTAGTTATCCCACATTTGTGTTCATTTCATAGCGACCTCTTGTGGTAGCAATTCCCCCTGCAGGTTATTTGGGGCGGATGTATTAACCAGCCGGATCTTCTTTTGATGCATGCCATTGTTTTGACTGGTGAAGCTGAGCTGGTGAGTTAAGAAATGTATATAATGTGATTACAACCTATGTTGAATACTATATATGTTCATGTGTGCTGATTATGCAGTGGAAATATGTCCGTGTCATTAACATTGTGGTTTTGTTTTATTTTGTGTCATTTCAGTTGATTACCTGGCTAACGGCACGATTACTGTACAGGTGTTAGCGAGCATAGCATGTGTTGGATATGAATGCTAATGCTAAATAAACACGTGAAAGACAATGATCGGTTGTCAGAGCTTGAGTGTGACACTGTGTCATCAGTTAAGAACACCCTTTACGGTGGGAGTTATTAGATTAAGGGAGTTAGTTTAATAAAACTGTACAGTAATCAACACTAAGCCAGCCCCGTGACGGAGAAGCGGAGGTCGGACAGTGTCAACTACAATGAACTGCAGGAGGCTAGCAAGCGGACGAGACCCGGCAGAGTGTCCCGGCCGATCAACAACGCCTCAGATTCAAATAAGGCCCTCAGCGAAGAGTATTGCTTGGTCTGTGACTGTCCTTGAGTGACTTTTATTGTGACTGTTTAGCGCGACGGCATAGGATAAGCCGATCGCCGTGAATTCGCAGTGTTAGCAAGCCGCTAAGCTAACGGAAGTGGGCCGCCGCCATCTTGGTCCGGGGACCGGAAGTACGTCAGCAAAACAGAGTGAGACAATAAAAGACTCCATGGCGGACTGTGGAGAATTATAGAAAAAACGTTCCTATGCACAAGGGTTTTTTAATAGAAAGGCAAATGCCATTGATTTTAACATAGACCTTTAAATGAACATGACCTCAAACTTGAACTGAGGGCACTCAAGGACAGTTATGAAGAGATCTGTAATAGCAGTTTTGATTACATTGCTGTTATAGAAGAGGTAGGTGCAAGTGAGCACGAAATGGCACGCTGCAGGATTGCCGAAAAAAGTATTATGACACAGAGATGAAGGTAAAAACGACATTGTGGTCCCGTTATGCATCGGGTCAATTTGGCAGTCAGATGGCGGACCTAAAAGACGTGTTTGGTCAGGCTGAAGCGCTCCAGTCAGGCCACTTGACCCATGAGCAGTATAATTTGGTGCACACAGCATTAGAGAGCAGAGTCGAAGCACTGGAGGAGTTTGTGCGGAGCTGGGACCGCTATGTTCCGGAAAAAGAAGTGGATGACATGCGGGCCTGCCTCAAAGACTACAAGGAGAAGAGAAGAATGACTATAGTTGCACTGACTAACTACATTCGCCAAAGCAAAAGGTCAGTGCATGGCGATCTTGGTGTCCTGGCAAGCGGTGAAGAGGACGAGGGGGACGTTGACGGCGGAGACGATGGTCAAGGTGGTGTGGACAGTGGCACAGCACAGGATGATGAGGTGCAAAGTGCAGGTGCAGGCTCAGCCACTAACTCAGCCGCAACTGTGACTGCAGTGCACTCGATGATGATGTGGACCATCCTGATGGAGCACAAGCCACGGACCCCCCGTCGGTGTCTCCCCAAGCGCCACCACAAAGGCATCCACCACAGTGGTCCATGAGCCCAACATTTGACCCCAGCTTCTCTAGCACACCTTGGCAGCAGCGAGGAGCACACGCTGTGCTACCGGGTAGTGTTGGGGCAGGACCAAGCATGTGGGGACATGTCACAAATAGCAGACGACATCGTACTGGAGTTACAGGATTTACCAGCTGTGCGCAACAACCAACCCAGGGAGGCATTGCAGTTGATCCGAGCGGTGGAAAGGGCGCTGTTGGACCTTATAGACTTGGGTTTTGAGGACGCCATAAAAAATCAGTTGGTGATCCGTTCACTTGAAAGTAAGCTGCCGGACAGTATGAAGGAAAGGTGGCTTTTGTACTGGTGTGACGCCACCAGCAACGTCAACACACGTAACCGGTTCGACAAACTATGGCAGTTCCTGAGAGATCAGAAAACGGTTCTGGTGCAACTGGAGCAGTTACAGATCACCAGACGACTGAACTCTGTCAGAGCGGGTGAACCGAGCCCCCGTGACAAGCCAAAGGAAAGACCAGGTGACCGAAAACCGGAGAGACGTTCATTTACCAAGGCCACAGCAAGCGAGGCGACAGGAGAATCATCACGAGATCCTTGCAGTATGTGTGGTGAGGAGGGGCATGCTGGGCATTTATACCGCTGTAGGGCTCAAGTAAAAAAGATGAAAGCCTGCCCCAAATGCCTGGATCTCCATGGTAGGGAAAGTCCGTGCAATAAAAACCTTCTGTGTCACAAAGACGAATGTAAAAAAGGTGACGCCCCTCCAGATCACCACTTCCTTTGCCTCAAATCACCCTCCAAAAAGGACACTGCCAGGGCGGAGACCAAGAGGGAAAACAGGAGAGAACCCCGTGGTCCGACTGAAGAACAAGAGGCTGTGTTTGCTAATATAGGTCTGACCCCAGAGCAGCTGGAGGCTGTTCGTAAGGCCTGCACAAATAAGGTGTCTTCAACAGTATGTGCTGGCAAAGATCTGGTGGACGAGAGTGGACCTAAGGAGCACCTGGTCCTCATGATGTTGGTGGAGGTCACGACTAAGAGAGGAGACTGGGTCGGAGCGCTAATCGATCTAGCCTCCGATACTAACTACATCACTCACCAAGCAGCAGAGAGGCTTGGATTGGTAGGTGAACCTATCAAACTGGTCGTGTACGGTGTAGGTGGTATGGAGGCGAGGATTGAGACAAAGAGGTACTGTGTGAGCATAAAAGTAGCCACGAAAAAGGGGACATGGCGGCTCCATGATATGTTCTGCTATGGACTGGAGGAGATCGCCAGAGTGAACCATGCAGTGGACTTAGAGCGCCTGGAGAAATTCTTCCCAGGTGTTGTCAAACCGGGGGAGCTGACCCGCCCGGAAAAGGTTGAGTTACTTATCAGTACCCGTGAAGGTCGCCTTGCCCCCCAGCGGATGATGAGGTGCGGCGATCTGGTGTTATGGGACGGTCCACTCAGAAAGACCGTCAGTGGCGTGCATTCGGACCTTTTTGAGGACATTGAGGTAACTGCGCGCCACTCATCAACCCACTTTGCATGCTCCATGAGGGCGGAGTCCAGGAGAGTAGAGGTTCTCCATAACTACTGCCCCAAGCTAATGAGCAGCGTGAAAGTAAGAACCACGGCTGCATGCAATGCAGAGATTGTCAAGTGGCTGCAGTGGGACAGCATTGGGGCCGCCTGTGACCCTGTGTGCGGTGGATGTCGGTGTGGAAAGTGCGCCCCTAGGGGGAAAGAGATGTCACTCGCTGACGAGAGGGAGTTAGAGATCATCAGGGGAGGTCTGACCTTCAAGTTAAGCGACATCCACAGCGACAAGCCCCACTGGGACGCCAGGTACCCCTGGAAAGAGAACCTTGCTACCCTGCCGAACAACCGTGAAGCTGTCAAGGCGCCGTTTCTGAAATCGGAGAAGCGCCTCGAGAAGGATCCGAAGTGGAAGGAGGCGTACGCGAGGCAGGTGCACGACATGGTAGCCAGGGGGGCTGCGATCAAGCTTTCCAGGGCTGTGATGGACAGTTGGAACGGAGCTGTGTGGTGGGTGAACCACCTGACAGCACCCAACCCACACTCTGTTTCCACTCCGGTGAGACTAGTCTGGGACAGCAGCCGGCAATTCAGGGGTGTTAGCCTGAATGGCATTCTGCTGAAGGGCCCAGATGTCTTGAACCCCATCCGGGCGTTCCTGCTCCGTTTCCGGGAGGGGGAGTATGTGGCGGTTGGAGTTGTGTCCAAAATGTACAACTCGGTGTGGTTAGAGGATCAGGAGGTGCATGTCCATTGCTTCCTGTGGAGGGATTCTCCGGCGGATGTCATCGAAGACTACGCCGTGGTATGGGTGAACATGGGCGATAAGCCAGCTGGTTGTCTCGCCCAGGTGGCCATGAGGGAGACCGCCCACCTGCCACAGTTCACTGACAAAGTGGAAGAAAGACATGTCATCGAAGAAAATGCCTACGTGGACAACATTCTGGTGTCCCACAATGACCCCCGAAGGCTGAGCAAGATCCTTCAGGGGGTTGAGGCCATTCTTGCAACTGGGGGGTTTTACCTTAAGCCATGGGTGTGGTCTGGCCAAAGTGGGAGGCAAGGCGGTGTTCCCATCAAAACAGAGACTATTATGTTACCCAACCAGTTACGCGACGAGGACAACAAGGCCCTGGGAGTGGGTTACCACGTGGGGGAGGACAAACTTTTCCTCATGGTGGCCGTTAATTTCTCCGCAAGCAAGAAAAAGATGCGCACTGAGCTCGATCTCACCATGGAGGACATAGAGGAGAAGACACCAGATCCCCTTACCCGTCGTATGTTACTGAGCCAGGTAGCTGGGCTTTATGACCACCTTGGTCTGGCGACGCCCCTGAAACAGAAGGGCGTCATTCTTGTCAGGAGGGCCTTTCAGGAGGCCGGAACATTGACTAAGGATACGTGGGACAAGCCACTGTCTGGTGAGCTGCGCGGGAGGGCGATCGAGCTCTTCAAAGATTATGCCCGGCTGAGTACCATCACTTTCCCCAGGAGTGGCTGGGTAAACCCTGGGGAATCACATTTTCCAATGAGACCTGTGACCCTTATGGGACAGTTCTCTACCTGCGCTGGGAGACTTCAGGGGGTGTTGTGACCCGACTCGTGGAGTCAAAGGCTAAATTGACCCCCCTCGACCAGAAGGGCGACGCAGTTAAAGCGGAGATCTGCAGAGCCGTCTTTGCTGTCTGGCTGAAGGGGTACATACTGAAGCATGGATGGTTGGAAGTGGATAGGTGGTACCACTTCGTCGACAGTCAGATGGTGTTGGGAGCCATCCAGTGGGAAAGTTATGGGTTCCAAACTTTCTTCGCTAACCGTGTTGGCAAGATCCAGAAAGCCGGACCTGTGACAGATTGGTGGTGGGTCCCCGGTCAGTACAATGTGGCTGAAGTCTGCTGCGGAGGTGGCCTCCGGCACCAGGGAGGTTGTGAGTAAGCTCCAAAGGAAAGCTTTCGCTGCCGTCATCACAAGGGCCCAGGCAAAGAAGTTGTCTGCTGCAGGCGGTCCTACCGGTGTGATTGCCATGGTCAGGGACGGGGCGATCACATGGCCTCCTACGGTCGATAGAAAGGGATCCTCACCAGGTGTTGCTATGGGGTCTTCTTCGGGAGCATTTGACACCTGCAGTACGAAGAGATTTTGGGGTTTGGCTCTTGTAGGACAGGTGAATCTTTCGAGGTTTGCTACACTAACCAAGCTCTGTGGGGCTGTGGGATACATCCTTGGAGCCGTGCACTCCTGGTTACTCGGCAGAAGCCGAACCGGCGAGCAGAAACAGTGGGAGGCTGTACTCACAGTCCAGGAGCGAGAGGAGGCGTTCAAGGACTTATGTCTCGCTGCCCAGACGGGGGTGACCTTCCCCACGACAACACTCAACCGTCTGGTTGTGAATAAGGACAATGCAACGGGTCTCTTGTTGTGCCACGGTCGGATCCAGTCCGTTGATGAAGTGGGACCCGGGGTCCCGCTGGTCCCTTATAAGGAGCGAATCAGCATCCTCCTTGCCGAAGAAGCCTGGGTGGTGCAAGGCCCTAGAGTCGCTCGCAAAGTTGTGGACTCGTGTATGCATTGCCGGAAGTGCAGAGCCAAGTTATGCTCGAAGTAATGAGCGATCTCCCTTCTGTACGCACTGGGCCAGCATCTCCTTTCGAGTATACAACGCTGGACCTGTTCGGTCCATACACAACCAGGGATGTTGTGAGGCGGCGCACGGTCTTTAGTTGTATGGCTTCAAGAGCAATCCATGCAGATTTGGTCGAGGACCTATCAACCGAGGGCTTTCTACAAACTTATCAGCGATTTACCGCCTTAAGGGGTCATCCCAAAAAGCTCTGGTCCGACCAGGGCACCAACTTCGTGGGGGCCAGACCTGCGCTGGAGGATCTCTACAGCTTCCTGGCTGGTATCAACAAGGAAAAAGTCCAAAGGAGAGCTGGTGTGGCTGGGACTGACTGGGTGTGGGAGTTCAGTCCGGCGGACTCCCCACATCGGAATGGGGCAGCAGAGGCAGCTGTCCGCGTGTTGAAGAGGTCATTGAGCAGTGTTGGTGAGGAGGGTGACTTGACCATTCTAGAGTTCCAAACCCTCCTCTATCTGGCTGCTAACCTTTCCAATGAGGGGCCAATCGGAGCCAGAGCTCAGGTTCAGGAGGAGACTGTAGACGTTGTGACTCCAAACTCTTTACTCTTGGGTTGGGCAGGGCCCAGAGGTGACACCCAGGGTTTTGATTTCCCCACCTACCCATTCAGTCGTCTGCGAGCAGTCCAGATGGAGGTGGATAAGTTTTGGAAACGTTGGAGCCAGTTGGCTGGACCTCACCTTTTCGTTCGGCAAAAGGGGCGGATGTATTAACCAGCCGGATCTTCTTTTGATGCATGCCATTGTTTTGACTGGTGAAGCTGAGCTGGTGAGTTAAGAAATGTATATAATGTGATTACAACCTATGTTGAATACTATATATGTTCATGTGTGCTGATTATGCAGTGGAAATATGTCCGTGTCATTAACATTGTGGTTTTGTTTTATTTTGTGTCATTTCAGTTGATTACCTGGCTAACGGCATGATTACTGTACAGGTGTTAGCGAGCATAGCATGTGTTGGATAGGAATGCTAATGCTAAATAAACACGTGAAAGACAGTGATCGGTTGTCAGAGCTTGAGTGTGACACTGTGTCATCAGTTAAGAACACCCTTTACGGTGGGAGTTATTAGATTAAGGTAGTTAGTTTAATAAAACCGTACAGTAGCTGTAGATCCAGCAGTTAGTTTCTCCAGAGATCATCCTTGAAATAATAAAGTGATCCTCCAGCAAAACTGTTTGCCGTCAGCTTTAAAGATTTTTGAACAGGTATAAAAGACAGGACGTATTATAATGTAGAGCACAGACAGCAGATGATATAATGTCAGGATAACTGCAATAAAATATGGTCTTTATTTTAAGCCATTCGTAAATTCAAGTTAATCAGTATGTATCAGTATAATTTCCAAAGTGTAGGCCCAAACTATATTCCTTGTATCTTTAATCTTGTAAATGTCTGAACTGATTACACTTCAAACTGCAGACATACATTCACTGTAGTGATGTATCACAGCTATATCCATGGACACCTTGGAAAATCTGTGGATTGGGCGGTCCAGGTCATAAAACTAAACACTGTGATTAATATCAGATGGGCTTCTTCTCATTAAAGAGGAAAACATTACATGACCTGCACTATGAGAAACAATATAAGTGCGCCTCTCCGTTAAAAGAGGATTGCGCAATTACGCATGGTACATCAGTTTAACTTTATTGATTATTTAAATCTCTCCACATTTATTAGTTCTGAGTTATGATTACAAAAAAATACATATATAGTGGCATTTTTGGTAGAAATTCATGTGACGCCTCTACGGCTGTTAAAGTCTTACTGATAGCTGATCCAGCTGTGATCAGATGCAGTCATCATCAGAAAGGGACATTGCTTCACCTGACGCTGCAGAGGAAAAGACCTCTCATTTCTCTTAAAACACATTCTTGTTTCCTCTCTCCTCCCATGGTGTCTTCTCGTCTTTCCACGAATCCTTGGTGGGAGGGAACCTAGAAATCAAGAAAAACAAGCAAATGAGGGAAATGTGGATGCAATTTAAGGAAAATTAGATGTACTCATATACTCCTCCAGATTGCATGTTGTGAGTAAGTTGACAGAGTGAACTCAATAGAACCCTGGAATCCTGATCCTTTCAGTCATCGTCTTTTGCAAGGCCTCCAAGGGCATTACCCATATGAGCCACTCATGTGGCAGCTTTAGATTAATGCAAAATCAGAAGGTCAACTTAGCACACTTCATTAGTAGCTCCAGCGCTGTCTATGACACTATTGCCTGTATGCACACTTACCCAGCAACAACCAACACTCAACCCAACCAACTGTGAACGGAGATATAGAAACAATAGGGGCTACAACATTCACCAACCATCTCAAATTAAAATATATTCCATAATATTTCACTGGTGAAAAACTAACAAAGAAAATAATATAATGTTAGTGTTAGAAACTGTAGGTTTGTTCCCCTTCATGTCAGTGGCTCGTGACAAGTAGACCAAGTGGAATAGTGGTGCAAGCACCTCCCACTCTATAAATAGAGGCCTGGATGAGGCCCTCCTCCTTTTTGTCTCCAAACTCTCACCAGACTGAGTGTGTGTTGGTGCTAATCTGAGTTGGCCACGTGTCTTTGAGAATCCCTCACTGTAAGTAGTAGGCAATCGGATTCATTTGGATTATGAAGTTTAAATATGATGAGGAACATTTGATATAATTTGCGATTGAAATATCTTCAGCTTATTATTATTATAGTTTGAAACTGTATGTCTAATTCGTTAGGGCAAAATATTGTAATTTGTTTCTTTTCTTTTCTTTTAGAACCATGGCAATCAACCAGGAGTGATTCTAATACCAACGTTCACATCATTCTGGCTATAATAAACAAATAATAATTGATTGCAACCTGCGTTTCCTGGTGGTTTGTGGCTCCAGTTCGAACCATTATATCCACAACAGTTAGCTTATATACTATGTAGCAATACACAGCAACACAATGCAACAAAATAAAATTTTTACAAGGCACCTGGAATACCTAGGTGATGAAACAATTGGCGGATAAGTGAGCAAAAATCACCTTCCAACCGTAACCTGCTCTCAGTTTGCTACCTGCACCTGGTCTGTGAGGCCAGGAAGGTAGACAACCCGGAAGTTATCTCCACTCTTATAGTGGGGGAAGTACTGATCCAGGGGTTATGGACATGACTTTGTTTACATAAGGTCTGAAGAGTTGGTGGAACAAAGGCTGTCATTCCATTGAGACCGTAGTGAAAGTCAGTGACCAATTGCAAATCTCAGGAACATGTTAGCAATGATCTATTGCAGAGGTCACTAATAGGGGGTGCTGTCCAATCCGGACAAGGACCTTTAATTGATAAAATATTGAGAGACTATTACATTTTGACAAAGCATTTCTTGTTGTGTTGAGAAACGTTGATACAACCACTAGGTTCAACATACAGTATATGGCAATCGTAATGCAAGAAAGATATTATGGTAGTCTGGGTCTGCTTTGGGAGATTTTTTCCAACCTAAAACTCTTTGAACTTTAATTGAATACCCCTGATCTATTGTTACATTTCCATCCAGTTTAAGACAAATTAAATGAGCTTTTAGCATGCTAGCTTAACCAAGAAAGCATCACAACACATCTCACCTGCTCAAAAGCTTACCCACTTTGCAGCTACATAGATCTATTGTGTGTCATTAACATAAGTCCCCCTGCAACAACAGGTAACCTGGAACAATGAAAACTGTTTTCATAGTTTTTCATAGTGCTTTAATACCACCCAGGCTGAAAGGATGAGAAAATTGGCATATGCTGTTTTAATACAGAAAAAAACCGGAGACAAATTCAATATCTACTGTAAAACAATAAACAGGTAATTCTAATAATAGAGGATGACACTGATTTCAAGATAAATTATCATTTTATTATTCTATACTGTGCTGTATATTAGCAGCACCCAATTTGAAAATGAAAAAATGTAAGTTTCATATATTGAAAGAACTGAAACAAATTCTTTACACATATTATTTTATATTTCTTTTAGACCATAAAAAAACAGTGCATACAATTATTAATGCAACAATGGTTTTACATAAACTTCCCCTGTCTGATTATACAATAATTTTGAACAGGCACATTTGTGGTAACCTTGGTTGACTGACAGGACCATTTTCACGCATTCACAGATGGGATCAGGCAGTCGGTGCAGGTCGATTAAATCTTTGTGTACCTTATTGTAAAGCGTCACCCAATTAATTTGTCCAACCACACTCACATAAAGTACCACAGGTTCCCCTCACAAACTTTGAGCTAGCCAACTAGGCTCATCATTCCTTATTGTGCTACTGAAAACTTTTTACACAAGAAAAAACTGTCTTCCAGCCAGGCCGAGGAAACGTGATTTTTCTTGGAAAATAGTTGACATCGCCAACTGCCTAAAAAGACTAAGAGTGTCAGTAAAACAAAAAAAATAAATTGACAGACATACAGAGATTCCTTCCTTTTTAGTGCAGAATTTAAAATGTTTTGTTTAAAATATTTAAAAAATGAACTAAAATTAACAATGTTTTGTCAAAGACATCTACATAGTGTGTTAAAGAGATGCCTTCCATCAGAGAAATACAAATCCAGGTGTCATGATCCTGGGTTTCGGGTTTTATATTGGCAGCCCTATCGACATCTGCCAGTGTCCAAGCAGACCAGCCCTGATGTTTCTCCATCGGCGTCCAGGCCAACAGCTACCAGTGACACAGGAATGCAGAATGCATGTAATAACATCTAAATATGTTCTGAATGAAAATTGCAAACACTTTTATTTAAAGCCATAAATACCATTTGTGTTTCCAACACAACAAAATGTGAGTCTTAGTTTAATATGTGGATTATTTTTTAAATATTAGTGTATGCATTGAAAATTATTGTTGTGGAGAGGTTCATTTATATATAATTCACAAAATAAAAGAAATTTTAAAAAATTAATCTTTCTGTGCCCATCCATTAATAATGAGACTGGTCTGATTCCATAAAGGAAGAACATTAGATGTGGTTGGACCTTTCACTAAGATTATTCGCCACAGTGAGAATATCCAGGTCTATTTCAACAAAGATTTCCTTTGAATTATTATTGGTTATAATCCTAACTGGGATTTTACATATAGATCTAGTTTTGCTCTTGGTCAATGAACTAGCATGTAATTACAGTTACTCAATTAGTTCTCATCCCTGTCCACACACACACACACACACACACACACACACACTGTACTATATATCATATTCAGCCTGGAGCTAAACCTCTGTTTCATAGACCACCCACACCACATCCACATGTTACACGCTGACTCACTAGGGAGAAGAATAATCTGGTCTCTATGACAGACCCCATCATATACTCAAAAAAAATGTACTTAAGGTTTTTACAACTGTAACTAACTTCCACAATCAAGGGTCAACAATCAAGGGGGGTATGTGGTTAAAGGAGTATGAGTCGTATGTACTGAAAGTAGTGTCAAAGAAAAGTATGTGTTTGATGACTGTTTGGGTTTAGGCACTGCCGTTTGTACATGTGGTGTGTAACACATGAGTGGGTGAGATCATCCATATGTTGGTGAGGAGAGATGAAGGACGAGGAGGGTGCAGTAGTTGGCCCAAGGCCTCAGCAATACTGCCAGGCTCCGAAGCCAATTTAACATAGTGGACAGACCTTTTAAGTACATCATCATGTGATGCACAGTTACCCAAAAAGGCTTTTTTTCCATACATTTCTGTTGTGAAAGAAGCAGCTGTAAAACATTGGATACATTTGGAGTGTCAAGAACCCTGTATTATCACATTATAAGAATTTGATCAATTCAGTCCAATAACATGGATCAAAGATTATTATACTACCCCTACTGAAGTTAGCAGAGGACTAAACTGGGTGTTAGCCACTTGGGCTGGCTGCATGCTCTTCAGACCTAATTTGTGAAAATTTGTACAGTAGTCAAGTCTTTGTACAAGAGACAAATACATTTTTGATCCCATTCGAATTGTGCCAAAAACACAATTTAGACAGTTTATTAAAAAATATCATTTTGCAAGTAAATAAAGTTGCAGTAAAGATAGCAAAGCATCATCTACTTTTGTGAAAAACCGATCAGTGAACTACGTCGCCTCATTCAATATACGTCACCAACACCAACATGGCCATCACAGAAAAAGTATTTTAAAAGGTGAAAATCTGGCCTTTATACTACTGCAGTTTTTTGAAAGGAAAGTTGGTCAGTTCTGTGAGCTGCTAATATACAGGAGCAGCTCTATGAGGTTTGATTTATGGGTTTCACTAAAATGACTGTTGGGTGTGTAGTCTTTATAATTAAGAATTTTCACAGTCTTGTACTTGATTAGTTTGATGATGAACTGCGACTCTATCGAGTTGAAAAAACATTTTTAAATAGAGAAATGTGTAATTGAAAAAACAATTCAACAGGATCAAAAAATTATTACGTATTATGTCTTGCGTTTCACTACCATATTTCAGTGACAGACCTGTATATAACACACTCAACCACAAAGCTATGACGTCACAAGATGTTAGTTTCAATGATAGTCCTGGAGCAACATTAATTATAATGTTTTGGGAACAACACAAGCACGGTGATGCATTGGTGAGTTCACAGACTGGATCCATGGGCTTCTCATGTTTTATTCTCATTTCAGAGCACTTTATCTCCAAGTGTTTTGTTCTCAGAACTTAATATAATAAAGTGAACTTTCCGAAAACATCAGACAGACAGACAGGCAGGCAGGCAGGCAGGCAGGCAGGCAGACTGGTACTGGAGAGATTGAATATCTCGGGCTGAATTCCTGTCTCTGTCTCTATCTTGATATCTCCAAGATGCCTGTTAAATTTTAGAGGGAGGCAGCATAGGAGAAAGAAAGAAAAAGGGAAAAAAACTCACTTTGCACTGAACTTGTGAGCGATACCTCTGGTTGCCTTTGTGCTCCCCTTTTTGAGTGAAACACAAAGAGAGTTGCTAATCCAGCGCTCAAAGAGGGCTGGCCTCTTGTGTAATTAAAACGCAATCCAACACTGCAGTGTTACTGCCGCCACATGAGATGCAGGGCAAGGGGAGTCAGAGGTGGGATGGGCAGGCACAGTGAACCAGACTGAGATGTATCAAGTTCGGTCAAATTGCTGTCAAAGGAATGCTTTGGCTGCGTGCATCCACACATACAAAGACACTGGCTCACACACACATTACGCGGTTAGAAATGTACTTTCTGTCAGAAGCCTAGCCTCTGAGATTTTCCTCTGCTAATGGGAGCCAGCACATTTCTGGATGCTGATGTCACGGTTGAAGTACCTCTCTCTGATTTTGTGTTATTGTGTTCCGCCAGCTGCAGCTGAGTAACCAAAATCTCTAAATCGCTTTTCTCCCTAAAGACAGTGAGCCCTTTCACCCTTCAAACCTGCACTGTCCTCTGCTGCACACTCACAGGACTCTCACAGGGCTGCGTGCTGCATGGCTGTGGACAGGGAGCCTTTCACAGGCTCTGTGCAACACCCAACAGGTCTTCACCTCACACTCAGATCAAACTTGTGCCGGTTATATACACAAGACAGATAGTGCTCTGATCACATTTCAAGTTTCTAACGTTTTTAACACTGAGCATAGAAGAATTTCAGCTATACAATAATGCCTCAAAGTTCTAATTTTCTCTTCTTACTATTCTATTTTCTAACCCAGCTGAGATCTAAGAGGGAATTAGGAGTTTTAAGAGACAATGTTGGTGTGATCTTTACCCAGTGTTAGAAATGTTATCAAGCTTGGATTTAAAGCTGCTCCTAGCTAATGTCTGAGCACAGGAAAGGGAAATGGACAAAATGGGACTTAGGCCGGCTCTCCGTATTTACGTTGTTGATGCTTGGTGTCGAAATGCAGTCATGGCTGGTGGACAGTGTTTACTTGATGTGGAACCTTTACTGTGATGTCACTATATTATCATCACCATGTTGTTGTTGCTGTTCATGTTCACTCAGATGCAGATTTATAAAGTGCACAACACATTTTTTTCCTGATTCTATATGTGATTATGTATGTATATGTCTTTACCCTAAAAAAAAGTGTACATATGATTTTCTAGCATGAAATAGTTAGAAACTGTCATTTCATTATGTCAACTTAAATCTTGGATGTAATATGTAACATTCCTGCATTAAAATGTCTAAAAACTAATAGACGTTTGCTATATATTAAGTTGTGTACATAGTACTTAATGTTTCGAACAATCATCTCATCATGCTGACTAACAGGGCTGATAGATCATCCAACTACATTCTTTCTTAACCCCAGGTCAGCAATTGTGTGTGTGAGATTGTGCAACTTTGCTCTTCCCAACGTGATCTCCACTGACCCAGATGATGACACACTTAAGTAGTCTCCAGCTGAGATGCTGACTTATAATTCGTGAAAGTCCAGGGTATGACTGGGAGCTAGTGCCAAGCTCTCCTCTGATCTTCTCCCCTGCGCAGAAACCTCCAGGAGCCAGGACCACATGGTCTTTATTTATCACTGGTCCACCACACACCTAATCCCTCATACTGTGCATGATGGAAAACCTCATTCCAGAGCTGACAACAACCCCCAACACTCTCTTAATGCTGCTCTCTCACTTCTGTTTCTTTTCACCCATCCCTCTTTCACACTGTCTGCATCATGGCACAGTGAGGGGTAAACACACCCCAACATGATTTACCTGGCTTTGCATTTTAAGGATTAGTTAGTCTTTATAGAGTTTAAGTTTTTAAACATAAGTGGTGTCACTCTCACACATGTCATTTTAGAATCCTAAAGATGTATTTTTTAAGTGGACATCCTGTGATATAGAAACCACCATCTTCCTCTTGGGCTTCACCAATCAGTCAGATTTTTAGGGTTGAAATCAAGTGGTAGGTCAAAATGTGTTATTATCCTCTACTGTAGTTGCAAAAAGGTTTTTCTGATTTGAAGTAGTACATTTGGAAGATATGCACGTCTTGGAAATCATTCCTCCAACAATATTTTTGAGAGCAGATTTAGAAGGATCAATCGACCGATCGAAGGATGATTACAGGAAAAAAATGTTCACATGGGCACCTGACGATTGTTTAAGACAATTGTAAACCCACACATATCGGTGACGTGTGACTTTTCTCACACGCCCAATGATTTAATGTCTTGTCTCATTGGGACATGCTTCTGTCCCATTTACCAATTTTAGAAAAACAACACTTTTATCACAGTTTTAGCACATGCTGACTGTAATCTGTACATGTGTGAGATGACTTTACCATGCGGAAAGACACACAGTATATCTGAGCTTTTCATAACATATTTAGTAGAACCCTTCTAAAATTGTGCCGGTTTGTTATTAGGGTTCTAACCCCGAAAGGGTAGAACCCTTCTAAAATTGTGCGGTTTATTATTAATAGGGTTCTAACCCCGAAGGGATAGAACCCTTCTGAAATTGTGCCGGTTTATTATTAGGGCTCTTGTAAATGATGTCCATCAACTTTTATTAAAATATGAGCCCAGTCAGCCAGATGGTGGCGCTGTAATTAAGGCTTGAAAATGCGCTTTTGAGAAGGCCACGCCCCTCACACCGTAAGTCTGATTGACTTGAAATTTGACACACAAGTTCAGCTCGATGTGCTCTACATAAAAGCCTCTTGGACCATGAAGCTCCGCCTACCTAGATTTTTTGCCAATTTGCATAATGTGAAAAACAGTAAAATGAATAGAACTTTTGAAAGATTGACTCTATCGACACCAAATTCGGTATGCGGCTTCGGGGGACAAAAAGACAAATTTCGTATAAATGAGCCAGATTGGTCAAAAAACATGGCCGCCACGGAGCAATGTCTCTTCGCAATGGGCGGGGCTTAAATATGATTGGCCATAACTCCCACACCCTTTGCCCTATCATCACAAAACTTGGTGGGTAGGTTCAACACAGGACTGGCAATCTGCATACGAAAGCATGTTGAGCTCAACCTATAGGGGGTGCTATAAATGCTACAAATGCATATCTCAAAGACCATTGGACGGAATCACCAAATTTGGTATGCATGTTCTAGGGGCAAGTATTAACTAATATCTTGAGTACCATGTTTATATGTGAAAGTGGGCGTGGCCTATTAGTCATTAACCATCATTGTTTGCGTTTTATTAATTTATGGCGAACTGGAAGAACCCAGAGACACGAAACTTGGTACGTTGAGTATAAATGAAGTCCAAATGCTGCTCCAAAAATTTGATCTCAATCCGTTGGATGGGGGCGCTATAACATAGGTTGCAAACTTCAAAAGGCTCTCCCTGCCAAGCCATAAGTGCTATTGACTTGAAATATTTTATACACGTCCTCCTCATAGTCCTCTACAAAAAAGCCTTTTGCACCATGAAAGCTGCTATTACAGATTTTTTGAAAATTTGCATAATGTGAAAAACAGTAAAATGAATAGAACTTTTGAAAGATTGACTCTATTGACACCAAATCTGGTATACGGCTTCGGGGGATGAAAAGACAAATTTCTATTATAAATTAGCCAGATTTGTCAAAAAACATGGCCGCCACGGACCAATGTATCTTTGCAATGGGCGGGGCTTAGAAATGATTGTCCATAACTCCCACACCCTTTGCCCTACGGGACTGGGAATCTGCCTACCAAAGCATGTTGAGCTCAACCTATAGGGGGCGCTATAACAAAGGGTGTAAACTTCCAAAGGCTCTCCCCGCCAAACCATAAGTGCTATTGACTTGAAATTTTTCATACACGTCCTCCTGATAGTCTTCTATAAAAAAGCTTCATGCACCATAAAAGCCGCTATTACAGATCTTTGGCTAATTTGCATAACTAGCCAGTAATTTCTCTTATTAATGAGCACGATCGGTCAAAAAACACGGCCGCCGTCAAGCAAAATGTCCTTGCAAAGGCCAGGCTTAGCGAATATTGGCCCTAAATCATTAACCATTTTTCCAATTATCACGAAACTCGGTTGATATCTTCATATATAAAGAAGGGGACTAGGAATACGCCCACCAAAACATTTTCAGCTCATCCCCTAGGGGCAGATTACAGGCACACGCTGCTATGTGCATGAGTGAATGTGAAAAAACCTTACACACCCCTCGCAACTAGAGCATCAGGTGTATACCTGAATGTTAATACGTTTCAATTACTTTAATTTCATATGTGGAAGAAGTTTTAATATCTTGTTTTAACTGATTTTGTTAAAAGGTTTTATAAACATCTCAGTTCCAAAAAATTTAGAATTTTCTGGCAATTTTTTGATGTGTCAGGCTTTATAGGGTTAAACATTATAATACCTATTGAAACTTTGAAATAGACATCAATAGGTACAATCTGAATTTATATTTTAATATTCAAATAAATACTCTATGTGAAAGTATAACACAAATGCCATGAGCATGTAGCTGAAAACCCAATTTGGAGAAATCTGGGGCTTATCATGGGTATGTGTTGCACCAATCTTTGAGGAACACGGCGGCCGATGTCATCAGCTGCGGGGGATGAGGGTCAGGGTGGCCGATTTGGGGCGAAAGAGGTTAGAACCCGCAGATTGCTGCTTGCGGCTATATTTCCTTCTGTTTTTGTTGAGCATTGTGAACATTATGTGTACCCACTGGAGACCATGCACATGTGTGTAATATATACATATTCAATATTAGGTTATCTATTATCAAATATGTATACATTATAAAAGTGTTGCATCCCTTCCTTGTCTCGAGTATTATTAGAGTAACCTCCTTTGATCATATATCATGTTATGAGGCATGATTGCATGACTAAAATGATGGGAACCTGACCCTCTTATTCATCTTTGTGGCTTTCCACAGTCAGAACAAATGAGAAGGAATTAGTTTCCAGAGGGGACAGGAGGACACACTGCAGCAGTCAGATTAAATATCACTTCAGACAAACATCCCACACAACCATTCATCGAATGTAACTAAGTACATTTACTCATTTACTTTACCACAATCTTTAACATCGATTTGTACTTTACTCAAGTATTTACATTGGATGCTGTATCACAGCCAAAGCAGTGCAATGTTAAATAAATTTATTGTATTAACAATCAGAGAGAAAAAACACTGTTCATCAGGAAAACGCTAAGAAGTCAGATCCAATAATCAGCCAGGCCATTAATCATTCAACCCATAGTATACATTAAGTACATAGATTAAACATATACATAAGGGTCAAAAAGGGGCGGCAAAAGCTCAGTCCGTAGGGACTTGGCTTGGGGACTTGAAGGTTGCTGGTTCAAGTTCCACCCGGACCAAAAAAGAATGATGTGGACTGGCAGTTGGAGAGTGTTGGTTCACATCCTGGGCATTGCCGAGGTGCCCTTGAGCAAGGCACCGACCTCTAACACTGCTCATTGGGCGCCGTAGCATGTGTGGCTGCCCCTTCGCTCATCTCCTCTACACTGCATGTGTGTGTTTGTGTGTGCGCACCTGTGTGTACTGTGAGTGGAAAAAAGAATTTCCCAATTTGGGATTATAATAATATATATAAAAAAAAAAAAGTCCAGACCTCAAGTCAAAATACGCTAATTTTGTATTTGATTCAAATGTGATACTGTTGTTTGAATAATAATATAGTAATACAAGTGAATAATGAATTTAATAACACCGAATTTCAGAATGTCTTAATATTTGGTATTATGTCCGCCCCTTTTCTCAGTTACAGCATACACAGTTACTAATGAGCTTATATTATCATTTGTAATGAAACAAATGTATAACATTCTGAACAAAAGAAAATAGAAATGTTTTGGCTTGTGGTCTCAGACATTTTGACCCTACTGTATATATAACTGGACTTGTACATGTATAATCAGATACTTAAGACTAACTTAAACACTATTTACATGTGTGACTTTGACTTTTACCAAAGTAATATTCTAACTCGATATCTTTGCTTTTACTCATGACTTCTGATTACTTTTACAACACATGAAAGAACACACATAAAACTGAGCTCATTTGAGACTTAAATAATTTATTTACCACTAGAGCACCACAACAATACTGTGTTACAATACAGCACAGTGGGTCATAATAACATCATCATCATCATCATCATCATCATCATTATCATCATCATCATCAAAACAACAACAAAATACACATAAAAAATAACAGCTCTATCGTGATAAACTTGGTGCCTTGCTCTCTTTGTTCCTGCTTTTCAGTAAGTCCACTGGCACTAAAAACCTGAAGGGGCTGGGGTCAGGTCACCTACATCAACATTCATTTAATAATAAGGGGGGAACTTCGACTAACCAAGAAAACTAGGTAATTTGAAAATAGAAAAATGAACGGCATCAGTGCAATTTGTTTTAATAAAGACACAAAAAGATAATGACTCACAGACAGCATTTGAAGTTTGTGGTGAAAAGTTTTCTGATGGCAGGAAGATACACACTGATGACACTACAAAACACTACTGCTGGGCTACAGGTCTCTGTTCGAGGTTGGATATATTTTTGGCTCTACAAGGATCTTTTGAAAGCCATATCTACACTGGATTTATGCCTTCTATAATCTATCAGCAGACTAATTGCCAGCAACTTTTCTCCAAACATTGCTCCATCAACACATTCCTAAAGACAGCATCTCCTTTCCCTGAACCCAAACTCTCAGCGCTAGTGTGGACTCAATCTGTAGCTGTGCTGAGTGCTGGAGATGACATCACTGTAATTCTTAAGCATATGAAATGTCATCACTGTGGAAACGTCAAACTGTTCAACATCAATCACTGCGAAGCACAGCCAGGTTACACTAAACGGGACAGGAGGGACAGTCATGTCTAGATTGGCTCTAACGTCTGTGGTTATCTTTTGGTCACAACAACATTGCTTGTTACGAGCCAGCTGGGGCCTTTCTGTGTAGAGTTTGCATGTTCTAGCTCTTGTTTCTCCAGCTTCTGTAAAGCAGTTTTTTCCAACGATGTCTCTGGGTTTCTGTATCAATATTTTCATATTAATAATATTTTCATATTCTGATATAAAGAGTTTCTATCACTAGAAACCTTGCTAGTACAATTTTGACCTGTCTATACCTTGATTTGAAAAAAGTTAAACAATAACTGTTGGCTAATCCTTTATCCATTAAATCCACCCACATGCCTGCTAATGTCATCCCTACAACTTTATTAAGTCTAAAAACATTTCTAAGCAGTGTTACTCTGTCTGAACACAACTGGCCTTCTGTTGAGCGACTGAGAAACACGCGGGAAATTGTATTTAAAATAGCCCTTTTTAGATAGAAAAGGCGGCACATTTGCTCCAAGGTAAGGACGGCAATGTGCCGGCCTGTCTTTCTAAAACCGAGGCGTAATATTCCTCCTTTACCAAAAGCCACCTCTGAGGTAGGCGTAAAGATGTGACGTGACGTGAAGCTCGAAGTTGGGCTGTGAACAGTGACATAGAATTTGTCTTCAAAATAAGAGCTTTACATTGCACCCCATTGGAGTTTAGAACTGGGTTCTTAGCGGGGGGCTTTTAATTTGAAAGTAGCGACTGTCCTTAGCTTGCCGACACAATATCAAGCTAACACAACCAAACAGCTACAGAGACCGAGGAGATGCTAGCATCTCCTGGATCTCAGCGGCTGTCCAGTTGTTCATCTGAATGTCCATGGATGAAATGATGGACTGACTGCTGTGATCAGCTGTTTCTTGGTTTTAAAACTCCCCGGCTGTGGGTCGCACAACAGCGCAGGTCATCGACACCTCCGCCCACCTCACGCAGAGGCCAGCACATTTCCGCCTTGTTTTTAGATAGCAGGCGAGGCGGAAATAAGTGTACCCTCCGAGGCGGAACATCGGCGGACCAAAACAGACCCCCAATTTGCCGCCCCCTGTCTAAAACCGCGGACCGAGCCGCCAAAAAGGACGGACAAATTGGCGGCTTGGTGCTCTGTCTAAAAACGGCTAATGACTCTGTGTTATTAATATACCCTCCTTATTTAGACACGCAGAGTGAATACTGTTGAGCAACTTTATGTTCCTTTATGATATTGGAGTTTTGAAACCAACCAAACCTTTTTAAAAGGGAAAAAGGCTAAAATGAAAATAGAACTTTTCTATTTGGATTAGAGTGGAGTGGGGAATGAACTTGGAGTAGAGTCAACTTTAACTCTTCATATATTGTATGTACAAAATTTAGATCGGAAAGTAACTAGCAGCTGTAGTTGAGAAATACATGCAGTGGAGTGAAAAGTGAAATATTTCTCTCTGAAGTGGAGTGGGGTGGAAAAAGTGGCAGGAGATGCCACTGACATACTCAAGTAATGTAGAAGTACCTGCACATTGTACTTAAGTACAGTAGTTGAGTAAATGTACTGAGTTACTTTCACCACTGTTCTCTACTGACTCATTGATTCTCTAACAAGCTGGACTCATGCTCCAGCTTTGTTCCACTTCTGAACCTTTATTTCAATGAACGTAATGTATTTTAATGATTTTTTATTGATTATCAGCACGTCCTCTTTAGCAATACTTAAATATTTAGCATTAATGAGTATGGTCAGCTCGTTGTGACTGAGAGTAAAAGAGGAGCACGTTGTTAATTTCATTTCCACCATCGCCTCTCACAGATGATTGAACCAAAACTCCACTGCACCGTCTCCTGCTGAGCTGCAGAGAGATGCTCTGATGCTCAAAGTTCAACTTTCATTATGCTATATATGCTTGCTCTAGCAAGGGTGCTTCCTCGCTAGCTTTAGCGATGTTAGCTAATGTTGGTGCAATAATGAGACGGTGATGGTAGTCAGAGGAGAGCAAAATGTGGGCCCGTTGTTTATATACTTGCCAGCATCCGCCACCGAACTCTCTCAGACTCAAACCATCTGCTGTTCAGCTGCAGAAACATGCTGATGCTAGCCTTTCAATGTGCCACGTTACTGCCTAACTGTTCTATAGCTGAACATAAGCAACCAGATGCAGAGCTGCCACGTCTCATGCATTGACCGCAAGACTCGTGCAGTTGAGCATCTTCACACAGCCACAGGCTAATCTTCCTATGTCACAATGTGAGAATCATGAATTGCCCTTTTTTTATTGTTTCCCATCTACTGGCACTTGCTGCTTATCGTATTCCGGGCCCTATTCTGTCTCTGATTGGCTTACCCTGATATTAACCCTAACCAATCATCAGTCCTCATGCCTAAATCCAACCAACCCAACAAAAGGCAAAGAGAACCAACCAATCAGGGGCAGAGTAGGGCGGGTCATGCTGACACATCTCAGGAGGAGAACTTTAGCACAACAGACTTACAAACCATTAAAAAAATATTGTGAGCCAAATAATGCTGTGACATCTTTCAAATGAAGCGGAAGTTCAAACAGTAGTCAAACACCTAATTTTGATATGAATCATGTTATTTTTCTAGATGACTGTAATGTGTCACTCCGAGCAGGAGTAAATCAACGTTTCACAGGCTGGTGAACAGGGAGAGTGCCAGATTGGATTTGGAAACAGGGGCATGTAAGCTTGATACTATGAGCTACGGGGATTTACAGGACAGTCATTTTTGAGACTGTGTGGGTCATTCCTTCACAGCACACTGCACCTCCTTCTTTATTTATTTTTTTTTCAAAGATGTCAGGGAAGAAGCAGACAGACCTGCTTTCATTCTGGACAGTGAAGGGTCAGAGACCCTCTGCCAGAAAACCTGCCAGGTCAGAGGAGTCGGGAGGAAACAGTGGAGGACACTGAATGATATGGCAACAGTCTAATCGTAATGAAGTTTACGTGTATGAACATCTGTCTAGTCACTGATTTACTGATGATATTTCGTGCATGTTAACAGGTATATTCAGAGTAAAGACAGAGAGAGAGTGAGCTGGCATGGAATTCACTCTATCTGTATTGTCATCTTCTCAGCTGTGATGCGCTACATGCTGCTGACCCTGCTGAGTCTGAGTGTGTTGTTAATAATGGAGTCAGAGCGTTTATCAGCCGGGCTCTAATTCTAAAGCAGGAGCTCTTTCAGGTTTGTACTGGTATTTTGTAGAAACGACTTACAACATAAGACCAGAATTCTCCTTTTACGTGGTCCAATGTTATGTTTTTAGGCGAGTATTCAAATGACTTACTTTACAAGATTTGTAGACAATAAAATGGAGTAGATGTTAAATATCATCAGAGCAAGTTTGATACTGTCCACCATTCTACCTGGGTCGAAATTTGCAGGGTGCTAAACCATAACCATGAGCATCTTCCATAGCAAAATAATGGAAAGATTTAGAAAATTAAAAGGATCCCAAACAAAGACAAACACAAAATGAGGATGTGGTGTGGTGTGACTGTGAAAACTGGAGAGGGGTGAGGCGAGGGAGAGGGGAGTGAGGTGGTGTCAGGGGCGGGGCTTGAGTTATTTTCAGGACTTATTTCACATATAGACACTTATCACTTATACTTCCAGTGTTTGCCTTACTTTTGTGTCTCGATGTGACAAGTGTGTGAGGTGATGCATGTTGACAGGGCTTTGGAAACACTATAAAGGGCATCCCTGTGCAAGAGCCATGTCTGTGTTACTGTGTGTGTTTGGATGTATGTGTAGAGTGTGTGTGTCTTGTGCAGTGGGGTCACAATCATCTAAACTTTGGCATGACTTTGATACCACTGCTAAAGATGAATTAGTCTTTTTTTTTTAACTATGAAGTAAAATATTTTTTTCAAAGCAGTAACCAGAGGCTATTGCCAGTACTGCATCTGAGGCACTTGATCAACCGTTTCATCACATCCTGACCTGGATCCCACATTCATGAACTATAAACCAATTGGCACACATAGCCAACTATAAACGTGCCAACGTCATATGTGGAAACACCATTTCATTGTTTTCAGTTTCCGAAGGACAATATTCAATTCTTGCTTCTTGCCGCCTTTAGTTTGGTTAGTTTGGTCACATAAAAACAATGTCACCAAGACATGTGCAGCACCAATTAACTGCACTGGCTCTTGTCTTGGAGAAAAGGGTTTAACTGGTATAAAATGCTGTGTGGTGACACTGGTTTTGCCAAGTAAATTATTACACAATGCAGAGGCATACTGTGACCTGGACTCATGTCTTCATCATGAAATTGTTGATGTGAATCCTTGTCAACCAACACTGCGATGCAACACTCTACCTCTGGTTATTAGCACTGGTATTAAAGTCGCGTTTCTGGTATCATGACAGCACTGGTCTTGTATGTTGTGTACGCATTGAACTACCATTAATTAGTTCTGTACCTGTACTGTCCACCACACCTCTCCTAACGATGCTGTGTGGAAACAGTGCTGTGAGTATAATAGTGCATGTAATAAAAATTACAGTTGAGTTTAACTGTATGTATGCCCAAGTCCACTGTGTGTGTGTGTGTGTGTGTGTGTGTGTGTGTGTGTGTGTGTGTGTGTGATGGAAGTAGAGAGAGAGTGTTTGTGCTGGCTTGTAAGGGGTTCTAGCTGCACTTGCAGGACTTGACCTTCATATTAGAGAGCTGCTCTATTTTGGGGGTCTTGCCGATGTAGTACAGGATGGTGAGGGGCTCCAGGTCCTGGGAGACGCAGCAAGGTGAGGCTGATGCTTCAGGGTTGATGGTGTTATACAGGCCCAACACCTGGAACACAGAAAAATTCCATACAATGACGAAAGCGTAAAGGAGGTTGACGTTAGGGGCTCATAGGGTGTCGTACACTGTACAGACTGTAAAGCCCCCTAAATAAAAGTGACTTGAATGTGAACTTTGACCCTGTCCCTCATACAGTACCTTGGAATGCTGGGTGTCGGCGCTCCACAGATATGGACAAGCCCCAGTGCAGAAGTTGGCCTCGTACCCCTTTGGCTCGTGGATCCACCTCCAGCCCAAGTCCTTCTTGAAATCGATGTAGAGTGACCGTAAGCAGCAGTTGTCCTGAACATTTCTACAAAGAAGGTAAGGAGTGAGGTGAATCATGGTGAAGTAGGGGCCAAGTTTCGGCTCCGGTCTGCTCTGAGTCTGGTAACGTTATAGACTTTTGTAATCTCATTTATAGGGTAATTCCAGTTTACCCTTTTGCAAAAAGCTCAGCAGAAATTTTTCATGATGGTAATGAAAGGGACACATTCATCTATCTATAAATACAAGGAATCTCTGTCTGTCTGTCTGTGTGTGTGTGTGTGTGTGTGTGTGTGTGTGTGTGTGTGTGTGTGTCTGTTGGTCAAATATCTCTGAGGATAAGGATAACACTGACCCGAGACTTTCAACATGGCTGCTGCGTGGTTCAGTGGTGTGCATCTAAGCATTTGTTTGGACTGCAATGTGACCGTGAATAAATTATTTCATAAATGCTTTACAAATTCCGCCGAGCATTGTCCACTAGAGCCACCACAGTCACATGTGCACCAGAGCCAATCACTGCACACCGTGGCCACGTGCGCACCAGAGCCAATCACTGCAGAGCTCAAGCCCACGACATACCTGAAGAAACAAGCAGATTTATACCTGCAGCGGCGCGAGCTGGACCGGGATTTTGCCGGCGGTTCGGTCCGTTCTGTTCTGTTCTGTGCATCTAAACTGACTGTTGTGGATTAATGAGATTAAACGTGTCCGGACCGAGTCTGCGTGGACAACAAAGTGGAATCGGAATCTGTGGATGTTCATGTGTAGCTAGCCGCTAGCTAGCGGCTAGCGGCTAGCCGCTAACTACGCGGCCCACCTCCCGAGGCAACGGACCGGACACATCGGCATGTCCAAAACCGGACCTAGGTTAAATAATATCTGCCACGCTTTTTCGCGATCATTGCCGTCACGTTTGCTTTGTGGCTGGTGCAGGAAGAAACGGTAAAAACGGGCTTTTGTCACGAAAGTGTCAAATCAGCAAGTTTGGTTGTTGAGGAACAGGAAGTTGTGGGAGGGACCTAGGCGGATGATTGACAGGCAACGACGGTCGGTGTGTAGACAGCGATATTGAGAGTTGAGAGATTTGTGACATTTAGCGTGTTTGGAGTGTATAGTTAGTGTGTTATGTAGTGTTTGGTGTAGTGTGTTTAGTGTGTAGTGGAGTCGGTTTTTCCTTTAATGAGTCAGAATAATGAGGAGAAGCTGAATGTGGCATGTTGCCTGCATTTAAATGTAAATAGTTACATATAACTTTGTACATTTTTGAAACGTATGCACAAATTTAGCAAACAACAATTTATATTTGCATTATAAGAAAAAAAAAAGGTTTGTTAAAGATATTTGTGGTTTTCACAGTAAAAAAATCTAACTTTTTCTACTCGGATTTTATGTTTTTTTGTGATTTTAGGTCCATTGTGTTAATACAGTATGTCAAAATGAAAAAAGAACTGTACAGTCACACATGTGAGGTTGTGCTGAAAATAATGACACCAAGTAAATAGCTTTTAAGGTGAAATATAATGGCAAAATCAAAAATAGTCAAAAACAGCCAATTATACCCTGGAATATTGGATTTCACAACAAACCTTAATATCCCTGACGTCCCACCTTCAAACACAGCCTCATTTGGCCATCCATGAAAAATCTGCTTAACCTCCCACTTTTTTTATAGGAATACACTTTTCTTACGGGCACTGCACTAGTATTTTTAAATCCCAGGATACTATATTACCGCCCAACCGTAGTTGTCATAACACCAGACTAAAGAGCTGCTCTCTTTCCCAGGCTGTGAGACTCCTCATCGTGTGTCGTCCACCAATTGGAGGGTCAGTGGTTCGATTCCTGGCCCCAGCAGCCTACATGTAGAAGTGTCCTTGAGCAACTGAACCCCAATTTGCTCTTCCACCAGTGTATGAATGTGTGTGACTGGGTTAATGCTGACTTGTGCTCTAAAGTTCTTTAAATGGTTGCTAAGACTAGAAAAGCTCCATACAGTCCATTTAATATTCAATTCATCATTCCAAACTGAGGAAAATTTCAGGTTAACATGTGTAAAGAGAGAGAGAGTTAACTCCCAGTTATTACCTGGAACAGTAGGCCGCATCCAGGGCTCTCTTAGTCCGATGGTTCTTGTACTGAGACTGGGTCTGGGACTCCAACCGGTATGAAGGCAGCAGCATGAGGAGAAGGTGTGGAGCTCGGGCGCTATGCCGCCGCCTCCCGAATGCCTTTAGGTCACCGCCATGGATGAAACTGTCATCAATACCTGGAAACATAACAGAGAGATCAATAAGCTAAATCTTACTGATAGCAGATGATCAGAGAACCTATCATGGCATCACACATCTCCGCCCAAGTATTAAAGTTCCAGACATGGCTTTATTTCTTTACATAACTTGATAATGCAAGATGCCAAATTTTACAGAAGAGCAATAGAAAATATTCTGACTGGAAACATCACGCACTGACTTGGTTCGTGCACGGTCTGGGACTGGAGAGCTCTGCAGCAGATGACTAACCCACCCAGAGTACAGTGGTACTTATGCACTGAGCATCAGTGAAAAAGGTGAGATGAGGTGCCTGCATAGCACCCAAAGGATACTACAAATCCACGCCCACCCCAGTAACAGATATCTGACAGGTTTCTGTATTTCTCCTTGTGTTTTGTCTCATTGATGGGTTGTAGTCCTTTAATATGGCCACATGTTCCTTACAAACTGAAGGAATAGCGTCACTGCTGCGTCACATCGGGAGACAACGCTTTGACTTCAAACGTCACTCATGTCAATCAGCTGTGACAGGAGGAAGCACAGTCACAAGCATTTCAAAATAAAAGCCAATTTAGGCCATTTCATTCTATTCTTTAGTTTTTTGACCTTGCAGCTAGACAGAACCATCATTTGGTATCATTTTTTTCCCTCTTATCAACTATCAAATGCAGACAAATCCAACACTGAGTGTATCCTGCCAACAGGTATTGTGTGTTTCACTGCCAGTAGTGTCAGTCCTCTGCCTTACGTCAGCCTTATGTCCCTTCATTACCGTCAACACACACAGTAGTTTCTTCTTGACTGAATCTCACATACAATATCCTGCTGCACCAAATACTCGAGATCACTAAATGTGGATTAATCCTTTTCTAAATAGTGGTCGCTAACAAATATACTATTTCCTAATGTTTTATTAACATTAATTGAAAACCACTAAATAGAATTGCCCTCAGTAGAGTGCATACATCTGCCAAGGCCCAACAAACCTCTTTAATACAATCAGGCCTAATTCAATATCGAACTGGGTAACCCTGTATCACTCTAAATTTTAAACTATCCATAACTACTTAATAACAATTTAAGCTCGCCAGATCTGCATGATATTGTGCTCACTCATTGATACCAGCTGCCTGAATACACCTCATCAAGAATGAAAATCTGAATCTGAAATCTGAAAGTCTGAAAACACAATCTTAAAAAAAGTAAAAAGTAAAACCGGAAAACCAACCGACAGAAAAACAAAGCAACAGACACACATTGAAACATGGCCTCCACAACAGAGGTAAATATGGAATGAGACCAGAGGTGTCCGACAACATCCTTTGACATTTTATATTTAATCAAATAACCTGCAAACCGTGCCTCCAGCTCCTCACTCTTGTTGGGAATAATGTAGTTATTTGATGGTACGAATGTGCAGCAGGGGCAGTGCAGGCTGATCTTGAATCCATTGTTTCTGTCTGTGGAGAAAAAAAGTCAAGCGATAAGGCGATGGAACATTCAACCCATGCCATAAATGATGAGAATGCGCTACAGTGATGGGAGGAATACACACTCACCTCTGTGATTCAGCCACTCACTCACTGCCTCCGTCACATCAAATGACAGCCACTCTCCCTCCGTTTGTGTTCGTACCACCTTGCTGTCAATATACCGCTGTGTTGGGGACATCAGGTCTTTGTGTCCTAGAATCTTTAGATAAAACAGGTGTTATGTATGTGAGATAATTAATGAGTCAGGACATGAGAGTGCGTGAGCGCTTAGGCTGGTGAAGAAGGCTCTCTAGCTAACTAGTGAGTATGAGTCTAGCTCAGTGGCTCTCACATGTTTACAGTTTGTCACAAAGCAGACCATTCATGACAAAAAGGCATACCTTTACATAATCTTACTACTATGTAAATCATCAGAAATAAAAGCCATTGCTGATCCATCCACTGGTTATAGCACCAGAATCATGATTCGTATGTATGTTGCTGCATTGAATGTTGGTCTATAGATGGTATCCAGCAGCGTTGCTGTGTTGTTTGACTGTCAGTCAGTTGGAATTATACTCATTAATGATTATTTAGCCACTACCGGATGGAATAGTGCATTAATAATTTTCTTTTGTATTATTTAATATTGGTCGCTGTCTTCAAAAAATGGATTAAGTCTCTGTATAAAATAAGTTGATGAATAAAAGATGAGAAATGATTGATGTATTATTCCCTGACAAATTAATGCAAATGCCTAAAAGGCTCTCACACTGTTATAGATAGGGAAGTCTGGATAATATTTCAGCCATAAGGTATGTGGTTATGGCAAACACACCTAGCATCACAACAGAACGCTCAATACATAAACACAGAAGACACACCATTAACCAAGGTAGCTAAGGAAGACAGTTAGTTGAGGTCTAGCAGCCTGCTCTTTTCTCTCTGATTGATTGGCCAGGTCTAGGAGGAGCAATGAGAGCATAACCAGATATTGGACAGACCTCTGTTATTCTGCTGTCCTTCAGAAACATGTGCTTATGTTGGCTCACATCTGCCTAATGTGTAAAACACTATTTGTGCTGCTTTCACTGAGATCTCCTGTCGGGGCTGCCGTGGGAAATGTGACACCTAGACACCAACAGTGTCAAGAAAAGAATCGATAAAAGGGGTTTTATGATGGTGGGTCAAGGGCTGACAAACTCTTTCTGTAGCTCAGTGGGTAGAGCTGGTGGACCAGTGATCAGAGGGTCGCTGGTTCGAATCCCTAGCTCCCCTGGGGTGGGACTGAGCTACATGCCGAAGTATCCTTGAGCAAGATACTGAACCCCAGAATTGCTCTTGATGTGCAGTTGGCACCCTGTGTGGCAGCCACTGCCATCAGTAAAGGTCCTGCAATGAGCTGGCGACTCATTCAGGGTGTACCCTGGCCTTCGCCCATGAGTAGAACTGGATTTGGCCCCAGTAAGCCCCGCAACCCCTCAGGGGGATAAAAAGCAGCAACATCCCACAACCCTCACAGAAAAAGCGGAAACACAAACAAAACGAAACTGTTTGACCCCATTGGATGACTCACTTTAATTCCCTTTAGAGGTGTACTATGTGGTTTTGGGGAAGAAATGTTAATAATAAGAGAAAGATCTAAATACATTTTTCCCAGGATTAGGTTGAAATTTCTCCTGAACATCCAAGAGACCCAGAGGCAATATGTTTTCATTTAAATAGTTGTGATTTAATGTTTACAGTCATCAAATTAATAATAGGAAGTCATTTTTGACCAGAACGAAGAGTCATTATCAAAGGTCTTCTAGTCTTTACTTTCCAATTTTGGATGTTAAAGAGAAATTTCAACCTAATCCAGTGAAAAATAAGTGATTGGTGAGGTTTAGAAGACACATACAGTGTCTTATACAGTGTAATTCAATAACAAAAATGCTAAAATTTTGCTCAGAGGGTCAAACTTAAGAAAATCATAATTCAAAAAGTATCTGAAGTACAACAGCTGTAGGATTTTGTTAGGTCCCATGAAATTCAAATAAGTGTTATCATGATTTTTTATCCAGAAAAATCAATTAATACATTAATTGGGAGGCACTCGGTGAGTTGGTATGGAATTCCTCTTTTACTTCATTAATGTTGTAAATATTGAAATTCTGAATTTGAATTTCTTCTCCAGAACTACATAGTTCCTCTTTAAAGATGAAATAAAAAAAAAATGTTTTAAAAAGTTTGTCTTTAGGAGGTGCACTATGTGACATGCAAAGGCAGGAATTTCCATAAAACCATGTCTCTATACATTACAGTTGGGTGCACTGTGGGTGGTTCTGACTTGCAATCTTGTTTGTAACTGTCATTGGTGTGTGCTGTTGTTGGAGTGGGAGGGGGACGTGGGGGATGCTGTGATTCCAGGATTCATGTGCATATGTCAGGGGTTTGGCTTTTTGCTGGGATTGTTTGCCCTTTGTTGTTGATTATAGTAGAGAGGGGGAGGCCCGGAACAGGTGCAGGGTGGAGGTGCTTTAACTGGTGGTCTCAGACTTTTTGACCCCCGACTAGTTTTTTATTTATTATAGCATTTTATGTAGGCGAAGTATCCTTCGACTAGAATTGGAGAGTGGTTTGTGTGTGTGTCTGTTTGGGTAATCAGCTTGTTTTTTATCTGGATCTGCAGTAACCTGGAAATACTTCTCATTCCTTACCACACAATATGACAGACAATTTTCTGTTTAATCAATGCAATTACCGTAATTTCCGGACTATAAGCCGCTACTTTTTTCCCATGCTTTGAACCCTGCGGCCTATAATATGATGTGGCTAATCTATAGATTTTTACGGGCTAACGGCCTCCAGGGGGCGCTCTAGTAGGAAGCGCAAGAGCGAGACAGACAGGTGGAAGAGATAATGCACCGAGGAAGGCGATAGTTTGTGTTTTGAACAGTCATTTCGCACATCATGCACACGCCCTCATCATGGAAAACACAAGAAGAAATGCATATGATGCAGCTTTTAAGTTAAAGGCAATCGATCTGGCTGTCAAAGAAGGAAATAGAGCTGCTGCACATAAGCTTGGCATCAATGAATCGATGTTGAGAGACTTTGGAGAGGGCAGCGTGAAGAACTGACTCAATGCAAAAAGACGACAAAAGCTTTCAGAGGTAATTAAAGCAGATGGCCCGAACTTGAAAATGTTCTTGAAGACTGGGTGAACACACAGAGAGCAGACTTGGACACCTGCGGCTTATAGTCAGGTGCGGCCTATATATGTACACATTTTTTTTCTTTTTAAAATTAGTTGGTGAGGCTTATATTCAGGTGCGCTCTATAGTCCGGAAATTACGGTACTAACCATGTAACACTCTATAAATGAGGTTATCTTTTCATTACATTATGATGTGTTAAACAGAGCAATAGTCCTTTCGAGCCTAATTCCCAACAGTAACTCTTTAATCATTTGTAGGGAACCCTGGCAGCTCCTCATGTCAGTCGAGAGGAAAGTGTGTGTACCTGGTAGAGCTCGATGCGCTGCTCAGACACTCGGGCCCCGGGGTTTTGAAGACGGAAGATCCTGAGCTCGGCCTTCACCAGGTTGGAGGCATTCTTCTCCATGGAGGACACATCAAATGTCAGTCGCCTGAAGTAAGGATTGAAGTGTGTAGGAGAGATGACATCTACAAAGGAGAGAGAACGACTGATTGAGGAGGATATTCTTGACAGGTGAGAGACTAAACATTCACTTGACATTGAGGCGTTTCCTTAATGCTCTTATCTGGAGTGGTCGACACTAAAACAAGGATGAAGATTTGGATCAAATGACAATAAGTCGGGATATGGAACCTAATAACTGTGAACATAGACATGTAAGAGAACTGAGGTACTGATATCTGTGTAGGATGTGTGTCGTGGTATCTGGCAACCCATCCTGGAAGCAGAAATGAACTCACAAATCACTCAGCCTGTGCCTGATGTGTGTCACTTAACCTGCGCTTACTAAAACCATTCCCTCCTCTCAGTTTGCCATGGACATTCCTGCCATTCCTCTCGGTGCGAGACTTTCCCCTTTATTAAAATGTACCCCCTGTCACACTTGCTCATCTTTTGCCTCCACTCTGTGGGCTGTAGCCCTGCATTCATCCTCTTCTTATTTTTGAGGGGTCCCACACACTCTTGCAACATTGTAATGTTTCATGATGTAATTTTTAGATGTTGACATTTGATCGCTAGAAGAACTTACAAAACACTGGAAGAATGGGATGTTTCATTTGCGCATGTAAGTAATAAACTTGTGGTCATGGTCATCCTCCCCTGGTCTCCAGACTCACTACACACTACAACCAAATGACTCTACACCTCCCTCTCCCCACCTGTCACCTCTACAGTGAGCATCACAGCTGACAAAGTTAGGAGATGGCTGGTGAGACTCCACTCGGGCAAGGCTGCAGGTTCCAATGGTGTCAGCCCCAGGGTGCTCAAAGCCTGCGCCCCCCAGCTATGTGGAGAACTTCAGTCTTCAGTATGAGCCTGAGAGAGAGGGTCCCTGTGATGTGGAAGACGTCCTGCCTTGTCCCTGTGCCGAAGAGGATGCATCCCTGTGGCTTCAAGGACTACAGACCTGTGGCACTGACCTCCCACATCATGAAGACCCTGGATAGATTTCGCCTATCAGCCCAAACTTGGAGTTGAGGATGCCATCATCTACCTGCTCAACCATGTCTACGCCCACCTGGACAAACCAGCAAGCACTGTGAGAGTCATGTTTTCTGACTTCTCCAGTCTATTCAACACCATCTGTCCTAGAGTGGTCACCAACACTGGGGTGCCACAGGGGACTGTCCTTTCTCCATTCCTCTTCACCCTCTACACCACGGACTTCAACTACTGCACAGAGACCTGTCATCTCCAGAAGTTCTTGGATGACTCAGCAATAGTTGGATGTATCAGTGAGGGTGTTGAGGATGAGTACAGGACTTCTGTAGACAACTTTGTCACATGGTGTGAGCAAAACCATCTACAGCTCAATGTGACAAAGACCAAGGTACTGGCTGTGGACCTGAGGAGGACCAAGGTTCTGTTGACCCCTGTTTCTATCCAGGGGGTCAGTGTGGACATTGTGGAGGATTATAAGTATCTGGGGGTCCACACTGATAATAAAATGGACTGGATAAAGAACACTAACACCCTCTTTAGGAAGGGACGGAGCCTTCTCTATTTTCCGAAATGCCTGAAGTCGTTCAACATCTGCCGGACTATTCTCAAGATGTTTTATGAGTCTGTGGTGGCCAGTGCTATCCTCTGCGTTGTTGTGTGCTGGGAAAGCAGGCTGAGGGGAGCGGACGCGAAAAGACTGAACAACTTGTCTGCAAGGCCAGTGACGTTGTGGGAGTGGAGCTAGACTCTCTGACGGCGGTGTCAGAGAGTCTAGCTCCTGGGTTATTCCCAGAGGAAAATTTTACTGCTCAAAGCTTGCTCCTTTATGGCTATAAAGCCGTAAAGGAGCTCAATGAGAGTTCTCATTTCAGTCTTGCAGTCTTTTTTGGTCTCAAACATTTCTCATTTGTTTCTCCTAAAATTCCATAGGAGCAATAGGTGAGACTTGAGACTTTACCGCTTAAACCTTGCTCCTTTCCAGCACTGGGGAGACATTCTGAAATTTCAATGAGAGCTCAATGAGATCTCCTTTGAAACTTACAGGGAGCCCAAGTTGAGATTTTCTGCACCTGTTTCTCAGGAGAAACAATTGAGAAACAGGAGAAATCAGCCACAGCCTCACTTTGGTCTCACTTAGATCTCATAGTCATAGTGTCTAGGAGAAATGAATGAGACACTACTGAGATCTCTTTTCTACGGAGCCCCTTAAGGGACATGTAATTTTTGCGAGATCTCGCAAAGATTTTGCAAAAGCTGTAACACTTTGCTGGTCGTTGGTAAAGTTGGAAAGATATTCACAGATTCGAACTTCCGGGATCATTAAATCTGAAGTGAAACGTTTTTCAAACACAAATGATGCCTCTGTCCCACCATGATAGCATAGACTGCGAGCTACAAGGACCAAAACCCAGATTTTTTACTAAAATAAGCCGTCCTCCGAGCTCGACGGACAACATCGATCTCTATGCGCAGCCGGCAGCCGGGCGAGTGCGCAGGGAACGGCAGTAAGCAGTCATTTGGACTGCTGGATTTAAACCCTATGTCTCATATAAATACCCAACTGAGTGATGAATGCATTCATTGTTATCATGATATTTAAAAAAAAAAAAAACCGAAATAACACCAAAGTGTACATATTAACAAGTTTAATTATACATTTATCGATATCATAGTAAACCGTAATTATTGCTATGTACACAAGGTTTTAATAGAGAAAACCCAGAACATGAAAACACAATTAAAAGTAACTTATTTAATTATGAAGCATTTTATTTTAACACTAACACTATATAATAAAATAAATAATGATAATCGAAAAAGCTGGAAACGAGCTGATCTAAAACAAACACACACAAAAAAGAGCCGTTTCGCTGACACGGACACGGAGGCAGTGCCGGTCCGCTGCAAACGGAACCAAACACCAGACACTTGAAATGCCACAAGCCCGTGTGTGATAACTGTACGAGAGCGGAGGTAATGTGCGGAGATGTGACCAGTGATCACAGCGGCTCTTTGTTTGATTTAGATCAGCTCGTTTCCAGCTTTTTCGATTATTATTCTACTATTATTGTTTTATTATATATTAAGTGTTAAAATAAAATGTTTCATAGTAAAGTAAGTTACTTTTAGTTGTTAATTTTCTATGAGTTTTCTCTATTAAAATCTTGTGTAAATATGCAATGATTACAGTTTACTATGTGCGATGATGTGAATATTGATAAATGTATAATTAAACTTCTGAACATGTTCATTTTGGGGTTATTTCGTTTTTGTTTTTTTGTTTTTTTTAAATATCATGACACAATGAATGCATTCATCACTCAGTCGGGTATTTACATGGCAGATTCTAGAGTTTAAATCTAGCCGTCCAAATGACCGCTTACGGCCGTTCTAGTAGTTTTGAATTCTGGCCCTTCTGAAGTCCAACTGACACTTTGGTCACCGGGGATCCGCTGTGTGACAGCGGAGAGTCAGCAGCTGGATTTTGCGCCCACGGTCAGTAGTATTAGTAGGTGTATAGGCAAACAAACAAACAACAACGACCCCGACCATAATTCATTGTATCATTACATTCGTGGGAAGTTATTACAATAAAGATTTTCACCTCCCCACTAATAAATCATTGCAAACGTAATAGTTATTACATGTGTAGAAAATAGCATGTTACGTTTGTAGTAGGCAGCAGCTCTTACGTTTGTGGAAAATGTATTACATTTGTGGGTTTATAACATTAAATGCTGCAGATTTTTATTACGTTTGTGGGTTTATTGACGATGTTAAATGACGACATTTGTCTCTTAATACCTACAAAGCCTCCTGCAGGCCTGATGCAGATAGTCAGTGAAGCCAAGAAATGATAATAAGGAATGTTCTACCTGCTCTTATAGCCTATGCACACAGCGCAGGTCTTATTATAGGCTGTAATATAGAAAAAATACTCAGTAGGCCTATAGTGAGGGAAAATTAGCTTTATTTGTGATGAAAATATGACGATGAGGACCCAACGATTGGCCTTCCTTTCCTTCTCAAACTATGTTGAAATTGCATCTTTAAACAGCCCAATTTTCGAAATTTTCGAAATTTCCCCGGAAAAAAAAAGACTATCTGCGCAGTGATGCCGGTATCTGACCACTTTTTTCAGTAACGAGTAATCTAACACGTCAACATTTACAAACCAGTAATCAGATTAAAGTTACTTATCATTATTTTTGTCATTTTCCTTAGTAAAAATATATAGTTCTGCTTTCTTCTTGACTCGGGGAGTGATGTCACGTGTGCCACAAGTCACGTTTTCAGCACGAGCAAACTCACGTGTAACACCACGCAGCGACACAAACACAAACAACAATGGAGGGAGGAGAGAGATGCGCGTTTTCTAGCTGGAAATACAGTCATTATTTTGAGTTCCTGTCAGCTAAAGATGAGAATTGTCTTTGCGAGATCTCCCGCAAAAATGACATCTTTTTTTTTTTTTTTTCACCCATAATTTTTTTTTCCCTCATGTCCCTTAAGGGGCTCCGTACTTTTCCAATTTTCGTTTCCTCTGGGTTGTCGTGTTGGAACATCTTACTACACCCAAGACACAACACAGGAGTTCACAGGATAAGGTGTATAGTTGAAAGAAGGTAAACAAAAATGCTATCAGAAAATACATAACCTATTTACACATGTATTTACTAAAAGGATATGACTAAAATATAGTGAGACAATATGAGAAATTTCCAGCTGAAATAAGGTATTGCATATATTACAGTGGACGGATATGAAGTAAAAACTGTAAAAAAAAAAAAAATTGTAGATATTACAAAACATTTAACAATGATGGCAACACTGCTGAACTGTAAATGCTGGGCATACTTTGACTTCTGTTGTTGGGCTGGTTTTGATTGGACACTGCGCCGGTTATGTCACAACCCTGGACATGTCGCATCTCTACATGACGCGATGCGGCAGCTGGGCGTGATAACATGGCAACATTACTGTATATGTACAGATATACAAGGCTTGAAAGAGACGGATTACAAAGAGGTCAATTTGAGGTATCAGATGACTACATATCCTGGCTTTCAGTCCCTGGAATGGGTCAAAAAACACTGGATCATAAATTTTCCATAACGCAACATCATAGTTTTTTGTTTAGACTGTCACTACATGATACAGTCCATACCTTTTAAACTGCACATGTCCAGGCTGAGGTCTTTGTTAAAAAACGTATAGTCTCCAAACCCAAACCAGGATAATCCTGATGACATGACATTGTTGTATGGTCATGGTCACATGACTCCACAAAGCTCCTCCACAGCCACATTATGCAAATATTTTCACATAATTAAAACTCATTGTAACTAATAACAGATCTTGATGTATAAAAACTGTGAGGTGACCCTTTAAAGATCAGTTATGATGCTTCATATTTCCAGAGGTGGGGGACTCGAGTCACATGACTTGACTCGCGTCGGACTGGAGTCGCAAATTTGAGACTTACTTGACTAACACTGATGAAAGACTCGACTTGACTTTGACTTGACACAGATGACTCGAAAGTCTTGGCTTTTCTTTCTTTTTTTTTTTTGAGCATATTGAGACGTAAGTTTCATTTTTGATACTTTGCCCTCTGCCACTGTCTGACGCGGTGCGTGCCAGAGTGGCACTGTGGCGGCAGGATCAGAGGAGGAGAGGCAGCATGGAGCGAGCTCCGAAAATCATCAAATTTGGATTCAAAGATTTTTTCATGTCTGGGTGATTCTGGCCGCTGTCTTGGTTAAAAGCGCGTGTGTGTTTCAGATATAGCGTCTTCAGTGCGCACAAAGCCATTATTTTAAATGTAGGCGCGCATTATACGCGCTCACAACCCAACACGACACCGTATCAGCACACATTTGGTGCGACGCACTTGTTTTTTCGTGCATGTCTGCGCGACCTGCTTCTCCCCCAGGTGTTGTGTCTGTGTCTCTCCTACTGTTACTCACGGAGCTCTGCCCCGTTTGAAAGGAGAAGGGGCCTGTATGTGTAAAGACGTTGCCCCGAGATGTAGAATGTGTTTATAGAAGAGAAACACACATTTCAGGACAGAACAGACAGGTCCTGTGATTTTCAGCCTCCTATTAGAGAGGGGGAGGAGGAACAATACCTGAGAGTAATATTCTCAGCTGTCAGGATGTGCAGTATGCTGCAGTTCCAGGGTTGATATTAATCGAATCTTATTGTTGTATTCATGGGGTTGAAAAAAAATCTAAAGTTGATCAACTATGCAATTACATCGTATTATTGCCGAACCACCCTCTTCTGTTTACTGTGTCTACAGATATGAAGAATACATTCATACGAATTTCTTGTGTGACCTTAGCCATGACTCGACTTGACTTGCTTGAGAAATAGCAATGACTTGACTTGACTTGCTTGATTTTCATCACAGGGACTTGCTTGAGACTTGAAGGTTAAGACTTGAGACTTGCTTATGACTTGCACGTATGTGACTTACTTCCACCTCTGCATATTTCCACTGGCATTAAACCAGTACCACAGCTGCCATGCACAGTAGCAGCAGCCTCATACACTATTTACAACCATGTGTTTGGAAGTGTTTGAAAGACGCTTACAAAGGACTGGGGTGACATGCGTAGCGTGACAGCTATATGTGTTGCCATGTCTGACAAATGATGCAGAACACACACACACACATGTTCAGCATAATACTGTAAACCATGTGTGTGGTTCAAGCATCCCAAGGCACGGTGAATTAGGAGGCCCAGAGGTCTTAAATTGATGGCTGTAATGTAAGACAGAAGCCTGGGATTAGAGAAACACTGCAGTTTGTTTAGAGCGAGTTTACAACCACAGCAACCAACCAGCCATGTGGCCTGAGACCAGCTGACAGAGGCAGGCAGAGAGAGAGGAAAAATATTTTGAACTCATATTTTCAATAAGTTAAATATTGTGTGTGTGTATATATATATATATATATATAGTATATTTCTCTGCTGATACGGTTTGTTTCTGTTTCTGTAAATCTGTAAATGTAAATTTACTGTAAATGCGACAGAAATGATCACTGGGAAAGATGACAATGTCGGATTGTCTGCTTTTCTGTATAAAAAGTTATACAAAAGTGATAACACATTTAGCTGCTCAAGAAATATACTGTATCTATTATTATATCTGACCAATATAAACACTGATCACATGAAAAAATTATTTCTATTTCACAGTTTTAGTCAGAACTGAAGAAGCCTCGTGGCTGAGAAGTGAAACATCTTCAAGAAAACTGAAACAAGTCCAGTTTGTACTTAAACATGTCAAAAGGATTTATTTGGTGTAGTCTATTAAAATCTTGCAATTTAACACAAAGTAGTTTCCACATCTTAACATGATATCTGGTCATACCGACATCAGGCCACTGCCTCCACAAATGACATAAGCTCTAACTAGTGACGGAAGGCTCCATTAAATTAGTTAGCTTGTGTTGGCGATGCTTGGTGAGCTGGAACAACTGAATGCTTTCGGTTCAGATGTTGAATCATTGTCGACGTGCTGTTGTGGTACGCTAGTTCACGTTGTACTTTGTTATCTTCTTTTTTAAGTGTGAAATGATCCCAAACTTTGGACATTCTCTGACTTTTACGGACGGTTTCAATTCTGAATGTAGCGGTGTGTGTCCACAATAACAGTCCGTGTGGAAACATGATTCCTGAGCTAAGCAGGCCACATAATACGGTTGATAGGAATTAAACGAAGCTTCGAGGCAGAGATTTTGCCTCAATCATTTTTTGTAATCGAATTATTCGTGTTACTCGAGCAATTGTTGCAGCCCTAGTTTCAGCAAATATCAATAGTATAAAAAGAATAATGAAAAGTACAAGTCAGAAATGCATACTGCTTGATTTGTTTGTATGAACTGAAGATTGATTTAAAGTGTCATAAAGAATGTGAATGCTAACATAACTTTGAGAAACTTTCTTGGCTAAATTACGTGTACTTTTAGTTTCCATGAAAACTGGACTGCCTTTTTCTTTTTTTTTTTACTGGGTATGTAAGTTATACATATTAAAGGGCAGACATACTATAACATTGGCTCTTCTATAATGTTAAAGTGACAGTTGGGGTCGCTTGATGTGTGCTTCCTTGACAGTGCTTCACGCTGCTTCTCCACATGGGGGGAGGGCTAACGGTCATCTACTGCATCACTTGAATGCTTATGTAAATGGGTCAAATGTGGGTAGAATGCTGATTCAGTAGACTTGTGTCATCCTTAGCTGAGATCTGGTAACTGTGAAGGCCAGACCAAGTGATTCGTCAAATTTTATTTTGCCCCATCTCCACAGAATGTCATCTACTTGTTATGGTGAGATTTGCGCAAGCTTGTGGAAATCCTTTTTATTTGCGGAATGGGAAAAAGTTGCATCCTGAATGGATTTGTAGTATGTAAGTGACTGGACAGCAGAAATAGACAGCAGCAGAGGGATTTAGTGTCTGATGCAGCTCCTGACTGTTTGTTCAGCCAACTCTCAAGATTCTGACAGCCACCTGTGAAATACTTCTGTTGCTGCTGTGTTTCACTATGGCTGCCTCCAAAGAGCTTCTCTCTCCTTATCGTTTACCATGTCAAACACACACTAAGCTGAAGCTAATTTTTCAGTGTTTGTTCCTTATTTAAAGGCATACTATAGTGGCTAGTAGCTCCACAAATGATGCAAAAAAAGTTTTTTCAGCTTGTTGCTGCAACATGTACTGCCTATGGCAAAAGAAAGCAGGAGAAGAACGCAGGTGAACGCCACGGCATCTTTCAACCATCTGACCTGACTGTTTGGCCTCCCCAGGGAGAAAGAGAGTTGGAATAAGATATATGAATTATGATAATCCAGCCTGGGTTAAGACTCCTCTTGGCTTATATCTGGTCACAGTGAGAGGAAACTGACAAAATGGGGCCGCAAAATGTTAAAGCAGAGACTGTTGTGCCCACAGAGACCTGTCTCCACCATGACATCTGGTGTTACACCCGACGGGTGTACTGTGCTCTGAGCCGACAAGTCTCTCTTATTCAAACTTTGTCGGAGCCAAGAGTGAACCTGGGATGAGTCACCAGAATCTCAGCCGCTCCTCCTCATCATTACAATAGTAATAGTATTCGCTTTAACCCAGGAAGCACGTTATTCTATCAGCCATTTGCCCTTAAACCATTGTATATTGAGCCTACACAAATCTAATCAGAACTACCTGTATATAATACGTAATACTTGTAATACCGGTATATAATATGTAATACTTGTAATACCTGTATATTATACGTAGTACTGACCAAGAACTTACAGGCCAGAGAGAATTTACAGCCTTGTTGTTAACTTCTGTGTCCACTGCACAGTGTATAAAACTCACTAAAACACTGAGGTTCTTTTCTTCTACACTCCTACACTTCATTCTTTAATAAATATTATTTAATAAACATGGTGTAAATGGTGAAATAAGTTGAAAAAGTTATTCAAAGTACATCTTAATGTATTTTTCCTAATGTTGAATTTACAGAGATGGCAATGATGATTTGGAATTTGCTGTAGTCGTTTCACAAAGTTTGTTACGTTTCTTCTCATGCACTAACTTCTAAAATCACCCTCTATAGAGGAGTCTGCCGTGGTAATGGTTAGTTAAAACAATTAAACTGTGGCAAGTGGCTCATAATCCACTTCAGTGGTTCTGCCAATAACAACTAATTTCCTTATTTTCTTATATTTTATTTTTTATTCTCAATTGAATTACAGATTATCATGTATCTTTTGGGTCCGTGTATCTTTTGGCCATTCGATTTTCCTTTCAGAAACTGGTATTAAAAAACAAAAAAGTAATGGTTATTTGATTTTCGTTTTAGAATATAAAAATGAAAATTGAAATACAATGCGTTTTTCTTTTTCATGGTCATAAAGGGATGAGCGAAATTATAAAAATGATTCGATTTTCATTTTCTATTTCATATAACAAAAAATAAAATCACTAGAAAACAGAAACGGAAAAAAGGCCTGTTATTCATATTCTGAGACCGGATGTTGTCAGTTACAGGACGGTGCTGTGTAGAAGAAACAGTAGGCTAGTAGGCTACGGCGGGGTAATCTACCGTGGCAGTATGGAACTCAAGCCAGCCGTCACCCCGATCTCTGTGGTGAAATCAGCCGCACTTAAATTTCGAGTGTACAAGTATTCTCAGCATTATGGTAAATGCGGAGAAACAGCGTATTTACTTTCGGTTTTCAAAATAAAGGTATTAAGAACAATAAGCTATAATTCGAACCTAGATTTAAAATAAAATATGTTACATTAAAGTGTTTCATGAGCCCATGATGAAGAAAAAACACTTAATATCAAGTATCTTTACTGCACCAGTGTAGAGACGTGCCAAAATAAAAGTCCCATTATCCAGTTTGCATATTTGACCATATTTGAGGTGCTGTAAAAACACTTTGCTCAATAATTCCTGGCTATGGATGGTATACTTAACTTCTACACATATAAGACTACAAGCATACTTAATATCAAGCATTTTTACTGCACCAATGTGGATAAATTCAACAAAAAAAGTCCCATATTTATACCTGGAGATTCCATATTTTCATATATTTTTTTCTTTTTTTTTTTTTTTTTTTCAAAGATCTCCTTCATTGTTTTAATAGTAGACATTGTGCCACAAAAATGTCCGCAGCCACAAATCATGTGCCGAGATTACTAATTCCTGCTACTTATCATGTCATTCGCTTCACTTGCTTCTCTACACAATTTTGCAAATCACTTCTTACATTTATGTATAAATATATACAGTTTATAGATTATTCTCAAGCTGGGAATGGTGGTTTTCATTTCTCCTGTTGCGGTTGTGCTGTTGGTTGAGAAACATTAGCAGAGAAAGACACACGGCTGATGTCACGTCTCCCAGTGCAGCACATGCTTATTGTATCGTGGACACCAGCAGAGCACACAGAGCCGAATATAGATATATACAGGAATGTTTACTGCTATCATACAAAGTGGATTCTTTGAGAAGTCACGACTGCGGGCATATGAGGGGGAATATGCCGACAACACAGGAGCACCGAAGGCATACATGTCATGTAAATCTCCTGCCACAAAGGCACGTGGTTTGTCAGGGGCGACTCTGCGAGGTGACGTTATCGGAGCGTTTCCTGGCTGAAGTTTGAGCCACTCGCTTCTGATCAGGTCTAACATGCATGATGCTGGTTTAAGCATGTGCTTCATTCGAAGTGATTACTACCTACTGCTGACTTTGAAATGGTGTGGTAGAAATCTGGTGTTGTAGCTGCACACACAATTACAAACCGGTCCACTCAAAGTCTTCGTGTCTTTCCCTTCCTCTCTCTCTTTCTCTCTCTTTCTCTCTCCCTCTTTCTCTCTCTGGTTCTTTCCCTGTGGATCATGGTAACATTGAGACTGGTCGTGGGCTCGGGGATGGATTCAGGTCGTGGCAGTTGTCGGGTCTCAGCAGCAGCCTCCGGACGAGGTGTTCACTGGCTTGCTCTGGATCTTGATGTTGGACTTCACTGAGGCGCCGGCCGTGGCCCCGGGGCCCATCCTCTTCTTGATCTCGGCCGCCATGGTCATGAAAGCTTGCTCCACGTTGGTGGCACTCTTGGCGCTGGTCTCCAGGAAGGGGATCCCCAGGTTGTTGGCAAATTCCTTCGCTGTGGTGTAATCCACAACCTTCTTCGTTGTGAGGTCGCACTTGTTGCCTTCTAGCAGCTTGTTGACGTTCTCGCTGGCGTAGCAGTCGATCTCCTGTAGCCACTGTTTGACGTTATTGAAGGACTCCTGGTCTGTCACGTCATAAACGACTATGATGCCGTGCGCTCCTCTGTAGTAACTGGATGTGATGGTGCGGAACCTCTCCTGACCGGCCATGTCCCAAATCTGAAGCTTTATGGTCTTTCCGTCCAGCTCGATGGTCCTGATCTTGAGGTCCACACTGATGGTGCTAATGTAGCTCTCTGTGTACGTGTCATCTGCAAACCGGAGGAGGAGACAAGACTTTCCGACACCAGAATCACTGATCAGGAACAGTTTGAATAAATAGTCATATTCGGGATTCATGGTTGACTACAGGTTATAAACTGTTGTTACTGAGAATGCAGCTGGATTCCGTCGCAGATGAACCTCGGAGGCGACCTCGTAGTGAAGGTAGAACACCGTTTTTCTGAGGAGAGCTGGCTAAACTGTTTGTTTATTTTTATATTTTCATATATTTGACGTACTGTAAAAACACTTTGCTCAGTAATTCCTGGCTATGGGTGATATATCTGACTTCTACACAAGTGTTCTTACAGTAGCTCAAATATGGTCAAATATGCAATCTCCAGGCATAAATATGGGACTTTTATTTTTGAATTTCTCCTTGATATCAAGTATAGTTGTAGTCTTAGATGTGTAAGAGTCAAATATACCATCCATAGCCAGGGATTATTGAGCAAAGAGTTTTTACAGTACGTCAAATATATGAAAGTATGGAATCTGCAGGTATGGGACTTTTATTGTTGAATTTATCTACATTGGTGTAACAAAAATGCTTGATATTAAGTATGCTTGTAGTCTTATATGTGTAGAAGTCGAATATACCATCCATAGCAAGGAATTATTGAGCAAAGTGTTTTTACAGTATTTCAAATATATGAAAATATGCCACTTTGAGGTACAAATGGGGAATTTTATTGTTGAATTTCTCCACATTGGTGCAGTAAAAATGTTTGATATCAAGTATAGTTGTAGTCTTATATGTGTAGATGTCAAATATACCATCCATAGCAAGGAAATATTGAGCAGTGTTTTTACAATAGCTCAAATGTATGAAAATATGCAAACTGGAGGCATGAATATGGGACTTTTATTTTGGCATTTTTCACACATACCTGATATTAAGTGTTTTTTATTCATCATGGGCTCATGAAACACTTTAATGTAACATATTTTATTAAATGTAGGTTCGAATTATAGCTTACTGTTCTTAATACCTTTATTTTGAAAACCGAAAGTCCGCATTTACCATAATGCTGAGAATACTTGACCACTGAGATCGGGGTGACGGCTGGCTTGACCGCAGTTCCATATCCATGTGTCACGGTAGATTGCCCCGCCGTAGCCTACTAGCCTACTGTTTCTTCTACACAGCACCGTCCAGTAAATGACAACATCCGGTCTCAGAATATGAATAAACAGACCTTTTTTCTGTTTCTGTTTTCTAGTGATTTTTATTTTTTGTAATATGAAATAGAAAATGAAAATCGAATCATTTTTATAATTTCGCTCATCCTTTTTCGTCCATGAAAAAGAAAAACGCCTTGTATTTCAATTTAAATTTTTATATTCTAAAACGAAAATCAAATAACCACTAGTTTTTTGTTTTTTAATACCCATTTCTGAAAGGAAAATCGAATAACCAAAAGATACACGGACCCACCCAGACACGCAAGATTGGAAGTCTGATGATCAACAAAGTCATCTCTGTTCATCGTGAGGGAAACAATAACGTCTGAACCTATTCATAAAAGTGACATGAAAGAGTGAATAGTGTGCTGGTTAACCAACACTTCCACAAGCCACTTGAATTGTTGCCATGTTTGAAATAGTAACATCAGTGATGCAATCACCTTTGAACTACTGCCAGCAGGACATACAGCAGAGGCAAACAGATGCAGGGATCAAAAACTGTACTAACTACTCTATTGGAAGCTTGTGGCCTGAATGAATTACAGCAATTCTTTTAGCAAAGAAGTACACATAAGCATGTTTAATCCCTCCACTCGTCCCGATGCTGATCAGTTGGCCAACATTAAAAGCTGGCATTTTGACCGGCTGAGGCAGAGGCGGGTTAGCGACGCTCACTCTCTTGCCATCCGTCAACAGAGAAAGTCACACTTCAAGCTCCTGCAGAGCTGAAGGCGAACTGTTTACACAAACTGCTTCAGAGCCTCATGAATGAGTCTGCTGTGCTGTAACACAACACTGGACGTATTGAGATGAGGCCCATACTGACACATACTGTGGCAGACGCAAACTCACCTTAAAGCACATTTACATTTTAGGGCATTTATAGGACAATTTGGTCCAAAGTGACGTACAGTAATTCATACATACATTCATACACTGATAGTGGTGGCTGCCATGCAGTTGCTGACCAGCACATCAGGAGCAGGTTGGGGTTCAGTATCTTGCCCAAGAACACTTCAACATGCAGACCAGGGGAATTGAACCAGCGGCCTTCAGATAACAAGATGCTGGCTCTACCCCTGAGCGCCCAGTCCACATGGACACACACAAAAAGAACCCAGTACTTGGCCAAGACTGATATCTGCTCAAACTAATATATCATTATACTCAATATTGATTTTTTGCTTTTCAGTCTTTCACTCACAATTTAGATTTTATTGTCACAGTGGGAGATTCGTTTTCACAGCCAGTAGAACAGATAAAAATGAAACAAATGTCTTCTTGTATCCCAGCTCACAGCAGCTGTAATGGCAGAATGGACAAAACCTCAGCTGAGGCAAGCATTATTTCCATTTAAGTCCTGGATCTGCGGCCACATTAGTAATGTGAAGTGGTGACTGAGGGCGTGATCAGTGTCATCTGCTATTGACACAGTGAGAGAGAGCGAGCACCCTGGCTGCCTGACCTGACTCGGGGTCTCGTTGTGGCTTCCTGAGACAAACCTGAGGTCTAAAGTTTTCAGCATGTGGACCCTTTCTTGTCATATGATCGATCGTATCGTTTAGTCTCAGAGAACAGTGAAATCATGTCCATCAGAGTCTGATTGACAGTTTAAAACGTAAAGATATCAATTGACTTCACTTAGTAGTTAACAGTTTCTGCAGTGAAGCTCCAACCAAACGCCGGTAGCAGAGAGCTGTTAGCTGTTTGCTGTTAGCTCCACTGTTAGCTGGAGCCCACAACAATCATGGCCTGCAAAAACACCTCTCTCACCAAGGCAAACAAACAGATCACTGACCTCAAAGAAGGCATCCGTCGACTTTCGCAGGAGCTGCAGAATAAACAGGCCCTGCTGACCTCCTGTCTGGACATCGCCCACGAGCAATCCATGCACATAATCCAACTCAAAGCGGCACTCCAGGATACTGCTCCATGGGATACCTCCACCTGCCCACGGCCTGTCACCTCCTCAACACCCAGCCTCCAGTCATCCTGGTCTGAAGTTGTTATCCGTGACAGACAGAGAGTCCAGCATGCGACTGCCTCTCCTCCTCGCCTGAGCCTTTCCAACCGTTTCGAGTCCCTGGCCGACAGCCCACTTCTTCGCTCGGTGACTGGAGGCGCCCCCGCCAGCTCTCTGCACACGGCCACTGGTGATCGTGCGGCTCCTGGCTCCGGTACCTCCACACCCGGCGGGGCCGTCGGCCACTCGCCGCTTGCGACCGCGGGTGCTCCGGCTGCGGGCTTGGGCGGCGCCACGTCTGGGGCGGCTAGTTTCACTCCTGCAGCGGGTGACTGCCCCGCGGCTTCCAGCTCTGATGCCCCCGCGGTCCAGTGTGCCTTTGCGGCTGCCGGTGCGTCCTCTTCCCGCTCGGGCTGCCCTGTGTCTGGGACCGTCGTGGCGGTCCCTCCAGCTCGCCACCCTAGCTGCCCGGCGCCCGGGGATGGTGTCGAGCCCTCCTCCCCGCCGCTGCTCGCCGCTGCCCGGAGCCGCTCTGTTTCGGGCTCGGATCACCGGCTGTTCTCCCGGACTACTATCTCTGCCTCTCGCCGCAAGCTCCTAAAGGAGGCCGTTCTCCTGCGCGCTGGAGGCATCCACCATCCTATGCCGCTGAAGGACTCCCCTCCTCCTGGGCCCGAAAAGGCCGGTCCACCGCAACACCTGTCCAGTCAGCCCCGCCCCCAGTTACTGTTCCTGCGGTCAGTACGCGGCCCTGACCCTGGTCCGCCACCTCAACTTCGCCCACTTTTCTCACCAACCACGCTAATTATTGGGGACTCCATCACCAGAAATATCCGTTTTTTCAACGCCACCACCTGTTGTTTCCCCGGAGCCACAGTCCCCGTAATCCTGGGAAAACTCCCCGGGCTGCTGCCGTCACTCCCCTCGTCCACAACCCGCATAGTGGTGCATGTAGGGACCAACGACCTGGCTGAGGGTGCCACCGAACTGACCAAAAGTGCTTTTAACTCCCTCTTTGACTTCCTACGCACTTGTGGAAAGTCCGTTTTTATTTCTGGCCCCATTCCCACACTTGGTCGCGGAGATGCGCGCTTCTCCAGGCTCCTCCTGTTGAACACCTGGCTCAAACCAAAAAGTCCATCAACCCCTCAGCTCTCTCTGACTTTCTGGCCAACACTCTGTCCGCATCCACACCCCCTCCAACTGCATGCCCCTCTGACCTGGTCTCATACTACAACAACACATTGTCCCTCTGTCTTGATAAACTGGCTCCTCTCAAAACTAGAACTGTCTCATTCACTCACACAGCTCCCTGGTACACTCCCGAACTCCATCAACTGAAAACCCGTAAACGTCAGCTTGAGCGACTATACAAGAAAACCAGTCTCACAGTTCATCTCCATGCCTACACAGACCACCTTTCAGATTACAAAAATGCCCTCAATTCTGCCCGTTCCTCCTACTACTCACAGCTCATCCATTCTGGCTCCAACAACCCCAAGACTCTATTTTCTACCGTCAACAAACTCCTCAAACCCTGCGACAGCACCCTCTCCTCCATCACAGTTGACAAATGCAACTCCTTCCTGTCATTCTTCCAGTCCAAAATTGACTCCATCTACAATCAACTTAGCAATCCCCCCACCACCTCTGACTCTCAACCTCCCGCCGGCCCGACCACTCCACCCCTTTCACAGTTCACTCTTGTCTCCCCCCTGGAACTCCTCCCCATCGTCACAAACATGAAAAGTTCAACATCCATCCTGGACCCCATACCATCCTCCATCATCAAACTCTGTCTCCCAGCAATCTCCCCACTCATCGTTACCATCATTAACTCCTCCCTCACCTCTGGCTTTGTCCCCCAAACCCTGAAACTGGCTGCTGTCACCCCAATCCTCAAAAAACCCGCCCTGGATCCTGACACCATCTCAAATTTTCGTCCCATTTCAAACCTCCCCTTTCTGTCAAAAATTCTGGAACGCGTGGTCGCCGCACAAATCAAAACCCACCTCCACTCCCATGAACTATACGAACTATTCCAATCTGGTTTCCGCCGACAACACAGCACCGAAACCGCTCTCCTGAAAATCACTAACGATCTCCTCCTCTCTGCAGACTCTGGGCATCTCAATATACTGATCCTCCTTGACCTCACTGCAGCCTTCGACACCATCAACCACTCCATTCTCCTGTCCCGCCTACAAACATCACTCAACATCACTGGTTCTGCTCTTTCCTGGCTTAAATCTTACCTCACCGACAGACATCAGTTCATCCACATCAACACCTGCTCCTCCTCCACAGTCCCCCTCCCTCAAGGCGTCCCCCAGGGCTCGGTGCTTGGTCCTCTCCTCTTCATCCTCTACCTACTCCCCATTGGTTCCATCATCCGCCGTCATGGTCTCCATTTCCACTGCTACGCTGATGACATCCAAATCTACATTTCTACAAAATCCATCACCCCTGCCACCCTCTCCACCCTCACCAACTGTCTGACAGAACTAAAATCATGGCTGCAAACTAACTTCCTTCAACTGAATTGTGACAAAACTGAAATCATACTCATCGGCCCAAAATCCCTTGCCACATCAACCCAGAACTTCTCCCTCAGCATTGATAACACCACCCTGTCACCCTCCCCGTTCATCCGCAACCTTGGTATCATCTTCGATAATAACCTCTCATTTGAACATCATATCAGCCGCCTCACCCAAACTGCCTTCTTTCACCTCAAGAACATCGCTCGCCTTCGTCCATTACTCTCCTTCTCTGCCACCGAAACTCTCATCCATGCATTCATTACCTCACGACTCGACTACTGCAATAGCATCCTCTATGGCTCATCATCCAAGGTTCTCAACAAACTTCAGTACATTCAAAACTCAGCTGCCCGCCTCCTTACCCACACCCGCTCCCACGAACACATCACCCCTGTTCTACAACACTTACACTGGCTCCCTGTCCCATATCGAATCAACTTCAAGCTCCTCCTCCTCACCCACAAAGCCCTACATAACCAGGCCCCTTCCTACCTCACAGACTTGCTCCACCACCACACTCCAACCCGCAACCTCCGATCATCCGACGCTAACCTCCTCTCACACCCGCTCAGGACCAAGCACCGCACCTGGGGCGACAGAGCCTTTTCCATAGCCGCCCCCTCCCTCTGGAACGCCCTCCCCAAACACATCCGTGACTGCTCTAACCCATCCACCTTCAAATCATTACTCAAGACCCACCTTTTTAAATCTGCTTTTAACCTGCAATAATAGCTATCTTCTTGTGCCCCCCATCAGTTTTTTTTTTTTTTTTTTTTTTTTTTTTTTGTAATCACAAACACACACAGTTACTTGCATATTGTTTGTTTGTCCTTACATGTACTTTTTATTTATTTCTCTATGTATTTTTCCTCTGTTTTTGGTTTTATGTAAAGCGTCTTTGAGAGCTGTAAAAGCGCTGTACAAATAAAATGTATTATTATTATTATTATTATTATTGTGAGTGTTTACTTGTGATGGCTCTGTAGGTGACGTTTGAGTAATCTGGTGTGATGAAGGCCGATGAGTTTCAGAGGCACAATGTGTGATGCTGAAGATGGTTGACATGGTAAAGAGCAGAGGGAACAGGATTGTAGGGTGGGCTGAATTAGGTCTACAACTAACTTGAGAATTACACTGCTACAGTTTTTGCTCCATTGCCTATCAACCCCCAATGGCTGTGTTTTGAGTTCAGCATAATGCAGCAATATTGGAGACCGCAAGACCGAGGAGTTCCTGTGATAACTACATAATCACGCAGAACTTTGGTTATACTATGTGGAATAAATACAACAACAAACAGACAAAAGGTTAGTGTTACCAACTGAAGGATTAGAAAAGTGTTTATTGGGAATATTATATTTATTTATGTCATGTTGTTGTTTCTGTGTGTGACCTCCTGTCTGCTCTGTGCTGAATTCTGCTAAATTGCTGGTTTGTGCTCTGGCATCCGGCAGAAATAGAAGCCTTGCGTTTCTGCTACAGAAGGGTCTGGACCACTGGAGCTGCAACGTAGCAGATACACAACACAGCGGAGCCAGGGGAATTAACACATAGACGAGAGTGAAACCTTGCTCCTCTGCTGTGGTGGAAAAAACATGGATCTGGTGGGATTTCGGGTTAACAGCTATTTTCATTATTTCTTTTTAGGCATAGACACCTTTATTTGACAGTGGATAGATCAGAAAGGGGAGAGAGAGTGACATGCAGTACAGGTCTTCCAGCCGGATTCGTACCAGGGTCTACTGCCTTCGCGGCATGCGCTCTAACCACTCGACTACCCGCGTGCCCAGCTATTTTCATCATTGATTAATCTTTCAATCATTTGATTTGATTAATCGATGAGCTGTTTTGGTGTGACAATCAGAATTTTTTTTTAAAAATGGCTTAAAATGATAAATAATTATCAAAATTCTATTAATTTAATAGTTGACAACTACTTGCTTAATCAAACTAATTGCATGTTAGGCTGAGTTCTAATAGGAGGTGTGGAGAACAGACAGTGCTCTGAGTTATACGCTCTTTGCTGGGATTGTTAGATAGAAGTGATTTGTTGATTAAAATTGAGCTTATTGACGACATTGTGTCAGTAGAGAAATAAGAGCGTTGACTGCCTGTAATTGAGTTAATCTTACTGAGTAGTAGTCCAAATATGGCAGTAGTGTTAGAGTATTTGCAGGATGATGTAGAGGGCTGGTACAGTCAGTAGTGTACAGGTGGGCAGAGCTGGAGTCAACAAAAAGAACTGAAGCCAGGTTGCTTGGTGATTCCAAACAGTAAGAGGGAGAGAAGGAGACATTGTGACAGCATCCTCTGTCCTTTGTTTGGCCATGTATGAAACTGGTGGGGGTACAGCGGTGGTCTGATGGTGGGTGTTCAGAATCACGTGTTCAGAATCAGTTTTTCAAGGCATATCATGACTATTGGAAAGATGGTAACCAATCTGCAGTGGTTGGGTTCCTGGGTACAGGGCCAACGTGTGCTTTGACAAATGTACAAAAAACAAAAGAAGTGTGAATGGGTTGGCAAATTGATGCTGATCACGAGATCAAACCTGAAGTCAACAAAACAGATTGTGGTGGAGCTGCCCACTCATTCAAGTTGTTGGAGAAGGGAGAGGAGGAAGGTCAAGCTCACAGCAGCGACACCAGCCTCAGTACGCAGAATCAAACCTCATTATCACTGATTTATCAGTGCCATTATAGCCTCCTCCCTAGCTGCATCCAGGCACCTCTCTCCAAGAACCTTCTAGTTTTGACACAATGAATAGTACATAGGGTGATAAGGACTTGGAGTTGCTCTTGGTTGTTCACAGTGTTGGGCATGTTACTTTTAAAAAGTAATTAGTTATAGTTACTAGTTACTTCTCCCAAAAAGTGAGTTAGAACTGAGTTAGTAACGGAATTACTCCACTATAAAAGTAATTAGTTACCAGGAAAAGTAACTATTGCGTTATTTCTTCCCCCTTTTGAGCTCGGCATTCATTTTAGTGTACTCGGCATCTACATATGTATTTAGGAAATGTATTTCTGCATGGCGGACTGGCACCTGCTCTCCCAGATATTTTGCCAATGCGTGCTCTGAAGGAGTCTGAGTCAACTGTTAACAGGAGCAAGTTCTCAACAACATACCTGTCTATCGTTGCATTCAGTTCAGTCTGTGTCACAAGTTTTTGTGAAGCTGTTAGCGGAGCTCACGTTAGCCACACCTGGCCTGCTATCATCATCAAAAGCGTCAGCAACGAAGTTTTTGGCCAGTGTTAGTTTTGTAGAAGCGTGTGCCACTGAGAGATGCTTCATTAGATCAGAGTTGCTTACAACGGATGTGGACAAAGGAAATTAAAGTAGTGTCTGTACTTCCACTTTGAAAACGTTAACTTTCCCTCCGGACTCGCCATTGCTGCAGTTTACCTCTGCTAGTTTGTGTGTGCGAGGCTGCTGTGTGCGTGTGTGGTTTGTGTGTAAACCGAACATTGCCACTGATTGGCTTAAGAATTCTCACTCACTCAACGTTAGAGAGCCAATCATCATCACCTATGCGGTTGTCTTGCCCCTCCCTCCTCCCTCACCGGAGCTGAGAGCCGAGTCAGATGACAACAGCTTCAATGAGCAGCTTCAGTTTGTAACGCACCACATTTAATAGTCGGTAACGGTAACTATGGAGGACCAAACCTGACATAAGTATAAATAAATAAATAAATAAATAAATAAATAAATCCATAAATGCATAAATAAATACATGAATAAATGCTTAAATGCATAAATAAATACATAAATAAATAAATAAATGCTGAAATAAATGTATAAATAAATAAATGCATAAATAAATACATGCATAAATAAATGAATAAATATATAAATGCTGAAATAAATGTATAAATAAATAAATAAAAGTATAAATAAAAGAATAAATGCTTTTTATTTATTTATACATTTCTGTTCACCTACATTTATTTATTTCTGTATTTCTTTTCACCTACATTTATTTATTTATGTATTTATGTATTTCTCTTCACCTACATATATTTATTTCTGTATTTCTGTGTCCATATGTAAATGAGGAGGTAGGAGTTCCTAACCTCAGTCAAGAGCATGATTGGTTACAGGAGTGTGCTCGATGAGGGTCTACTACTTCTGCCTTACTAGCAGCGCTGATTCCTGTACACTGTACAGGAATGTTGCTGGCTACCAGCAAGCCCGCTCAGCTAACTGTTAGCTGCAGTTGTTGACATTTGTTCATGTAGCTCTGGTTTAGTTATGAATTTGACTGGCGTTCATTTTAACTTGCGAAGGTCCCAGGTGTGCTGGTGGTGTGGTTTGAGAATCCCGTCTGGAGAGAGAGGGATCCTCAGCCATGTCCGCTAACCAGGAAAAACGTTCTGCTCATCGCTCCAAGTCATGTATATGTGTATTCTAGACGAGCGCTACAGAGCACAAATCGTCCAAAAGTGCATGTTGTCGGTCTCATATCTTTGTCGTGAATGTCTGTACTCTCAAATAACTCATGGGTGGAACAGGCTGAGGCATTTGTTCACGCCAAGCGGCTCGAGAGCGGCGTGGAGACCCCTTTTAGCTCTTATGTTAGCTGTTAGCTGCTCGCTGTAGCGCAGCGTCCAGGCTACCTTGTGACACCGGTTACCATCGGGTATTTTTCATTCCGCACTGTTCAAATGGTCGCTTAAAGCCATCGTTCCGAGCCGCATACATCGTTATTAAGCTGAAGCTAAGTCGGTGTGAAAAGTGTACACTGTCATACAGCCTGCTGGTCAAACAGCCTGCAGAGTACGTTGACATCCAGCCCGAGCTCAGTGTGAGGTCAATCAGCTGTGGCAAATCGTGAGACGTCCAGATCAACCTGTGATACAAACACCAGTAGCGACAATGGTTCATAGGAAAGCCCAGACATGTATCTCACTCTCGGTGGTAACATGTGTCAATAGTTAACCTGGACGCTACGCTCTTAGCGCTGCAGCGAGCAGCTAAAAGCTAACTAGCAGCTAACTGCTAACAGCGGTGTCCACGCCGCTCTCGAGCCGTTCGGCGTGAACAAATGCTTAATACTGTTCCACACATGAGTTGTTTAAGAGTACAGAGATTCACGACAAAGATATGAGACCGACAACATGCACTTTTGGACGATTTGTGCTCTGTAGCGCTCGTCTAGCAGTGGTTTGCAAGTCGCAGCCCCGGCTTCTCCGTGTGGATAGAAGTGTTCAAGCCACGTCAAAACGAATACACGTATACATGACTTGGAGCGATGAGCAGAATGTTTTTCCTGGTTAGCGGACATGGCTCTTCAGACAGGATTCTCAAACCACACCACCAGCACATCTGGGACCCTCGCAAGTTAAAATGAACGCCAGTCAACCTTTCACACTGGTCGAGGCCATTAAGATAACTGGAGCTGTTTACAACGTTACAGAGAGCGAGGCTTGAGATCAGGAATCGTTTGCTTTTGTCTGGCTCTCCGATTTGACCAATCATGCTCTTGACTGAGGTTAGGACCTCCTACCTCCTCATTTACATATGGACACAGAAATACAGAAATAAATATATGTAGGTGAACAGAAATACAGAAATACAGAAATAAATAAATGTAGGTGAACAGAAATACAGAAATAAATAAATGTAGGTGAACAGAAATGTATAAATAAATAAATGTAGGTGAACATAAATGTATAAATAAATAAAAAGCATTTATTATTTTATTTATACTTTTATTTATTTATTTATACATTTATTTCAGCATTTATTTATTTATTCATTTATTTATGCATGTATTTATTTATGCATTTATTTATTTATACATTTATTTCAGCATTTATTTATTTATTTCTGTATTTATTTATGCATTTATTTATTTATTTATTTATTTATTTATTTATTTATACTTATGTCAGGTTTGGTCCTCCATAGGTAACAGCGTTGTAACGATGGAAATAGTAATTAGTTAGATTACCCATTACTGAAAAAAAGTAACTCCGTTAGTAACGCTGTTTATTCTAACGCCGTTATTCCCAACACTGGTTGTTCACATGAAAAGCAACAGAAGTAGTTCAAGTAAAATATAAGAGGGAATTTCAAAGCATGCCTACTTTCACACCTCCACACACTTTTTTGGAAAGTTGAAAATAATGTCAGACAGCTCCTGTGATTGTGTGGGGCTTTACCATCAGCACTTTGAGCTGCAGCAAGTCAAACCATACCAAACTGATTAATGTTTCCAAGACCAATTATACGTGTGCAGACCATGTGATGAACCATCTCCAGAGAAGAGCCAAGCCTGCACTTCCCGCCTCTTGTGACCACGACCAACCCATGATGACCAACTGTAAAGACTCTGTAAAGACACACACAGTTTAAAAGCCTGCACCTCCCCTCCAGTTAGATAGAACTGAAGAAGCCTCTTGTATGAGAGCTGAAACGTCTTCAGGAAATGAGACAAGTCCAGTTGCCTACAATACAGCTCTTAGAATTACCATGACCTGGATAACAGAGAACCTTCATTAAAATGAATCTCTTTAGTTTCTCTTCTGCATTCCTCTCTCACTTCGAGATATCAGCTGGATTTCACTGTTCCATCATTTTTCAGTTTTCATCAATTTCAGAGAGTGTTACTGCTTTATTCCTAACTTTGCCGCTTCACTATACAAGCTTTTATGGAACAAAATAACTATAATAACTATCTTAAGCTTTTTTTTGTGAAGTAATTGTGGTTATTACCAAATTAGTGGAGCTTTGTTAGCAGCTGTCATTCTGGAGGAACAAACACCTGACTCACATCAGACTCTGCTCCGAGATCGCTTATTAACTTTTGAGATTAAGACGTGAATTTATTTGTTCAGTTCCCTTTTTTACAACTCAATATATACCATAGGTGTGGTCATTTTTGGACACTTGAAGGCAGTCTAACCGCATTCTTACATATCATCTGTAAGAGTATGGGTGCCATAAACTACAGCCTTCACTAATGGAGCTTGACTTTAATAAAGGTTTGATTTATTGGCCTATTCTTTGTGGATTTCTGCAAAGTAATGCTGTGTGACATGTATCTATAATGCTCAATCACACACTAAAGTCCTCAAAGACAGAGCAGTAAGTGGAGTGCCTGTTGATACACTTAAGTATTCAAGTAAAGTGAGATCCACAGGGAAATTCCAGAGGCTGGTTGAGGGTGTGTGGTGTAAGCAAATCACTGCATGACTGCAGTATACAGCAAAGTCAGCCCACATTACCACTGACCATAAAAATGATCCACCAAAACTGGCAGTGTGTACATTGCTACAACGCTCCATCAAATTCACAAGACTAAGATGGGAGGGAGGGGAGCAATGTCATACCACCCATACAAACACACACACAAACACAGACCCGACACAGCGGCCTTGATTCCTGCAGTCAGCCACTTTATTACTCATCACGCACATTACCTCAAATAGTGATGGCAAAGCACCACAGCATGTTGTATTATGTAGACAAAACACAGGTTAAGAAGAACAGAGGGGTCATTGGTGATGGTCCCTTTAAATAATTAAAACATGGATACTGGTGATGGGCGCAGCAGTTCTGTTCTGTGTACTGAATAAATCTATCTACTAACTACAATGGGACACAGTAGAGTGTATACCTCCACCAAGGCCCAACAGTCTTAATTCAAACAAGCCCAATACAATATCAAACCCAAAGCCTTGTATTAACCAAAATTTGAAATCATCCATAACTGCTAAACCACAATATAAGATAAACAGTTCTTGGATCCGCATCAGATTGTACTCACTCATAGATACCAGCCACCTAAATACACTGGATGTTTTTCATCAGGATCCATCAGCATTATTCCCTGTGAAATTAATGGAAATGTTGAAAAAACCCATGTCACAATGTTAAAGAGAGTGAGTAAAAAACTGTCCTGGAACCCATCACTTTAACTGGATCAGCACCAAAAGTTAATGAGGTCTATTCCGAGCTGAGACCCATCCTCCGTGTGAGTTCAGTAGAAATCTGTAAAGTAGTTTTTGTGTAATCCTCCTGACAAACCAACAAAACCAACAAAAACTCAGTTCAGTTCGCTTACTGTTAAACCGACTGACAAGAGAAAAAAATCCAAGTTCTGACTCAAATTCGTCGAAGGTTCAAAGATTCTACCGTTGCCATGGTACTTGATGTCCAAATCAGTGTTGTTTTTTGGTTTTGTCTTGAAAGAAATAGGCAAAAGCCTACTGATTAGTCTCAAAACCCGCACACAATAAAACCAGGCACATGCACATGATACAACTGCACAGAACAGTGTCTGCAAGTGGAAAATCATCCTCACAAGCAAGCGTCATTTCTGCTCCACATGCACAAATGCTGTGTGGCTCTCTGGCTCTTTAGCTGCTGAAGGCTCTGCTATGTTCATCACTTTTTTTCTTTGGGAACAGAGATGCTACAAACAATGCTATCAGTGCGAGGGAGTGAATCAACACGGTAAAGCTGTTAGCTTGTCGGATAAATAATGAGCTATAAAGCTCTGTACCACTGAGGGGAGCTGCACATTGAGGTGATAATACTCTAGGTCCAACACTGTCCCTTTCACACTGTCCAGTTTGTCCTATCCTCATAGGTTTTCCAGGCACTCAAACTATAAAATATTTTTCTTTTTATTGAACAAAATATGTGACATTATTTACATCCACTTGAATTTATAACAAAACACAATAATACTAAAAATTTAAACAGAAAAGTTTTTGTTTTAATACTTGATGTACTATTTTTTATACACTTTAGATATCATTTTTCAAGGAATCTTTCAAATGTATCAAAGATACAACAGCCCATCTCAGACAGAGATACACCTATATCATGGGGATGAAGGCTCGCCTCTACGCTGCCTTTGTTTGCTCACACTGAATCGAGCAGAGCCAGCATGAAGCCTCCTCAGTGTGTCATTCTATACAGCATGCCAGCATTATAATGGTGGTTGAGATCCAGAACCATCACGTACTGTGGAAAGTCATGTACTCTAGATATGTTTTTTGCTCTAAATTACATCACATAATAACCATCAGTAGAGGAAGAACTGAACTGAACTGTCTTGGTACAATGGATCACAGGTGGAAAGAAACTGTCCCATTCTGCCTCTGTAGCTTTCACACAAACAGCGAGGTGGATATTCCTGCCTTGAAATGGCAGTGTGAAATGGGCTACAGATGTTTGTCTGTATTTGTGTTAATGCAACAGTTCAACATATTTGGTCATTTTATTTTTTTATTTTCTGGCCAAGTGTGAGATGAGAATATCAATATTTATCTAATGACTGAGTGATTAAAGCTGCTTAGATACAGATTTCTTCAAAGACAGTGGCGCCCAAACTGGGTGCTGGAGACACCCAGGGGTCTCTGATGTCCTTCCAGAATATATCTGGAAAGATAAAATTGTTTAATATACTGAAATTCTGTTTACTAGAAATGACATCAATTAGAGAACTTTTAGCCTTGATTTTTACTCTCACCAGTTTCATCTCTCCGTGTGAAATGATGCCTCATACTGTTTTCACATTGCATTTCATATGGAAAAGGTGCAGTAATGACAGATTAGCCAGAAATTCGACATTCTGAGCGGTACTAACTCTGTCATTGCAGGGTGGAAGAGGTCCATGAAGCCAGTGGTTTCTGCTGACAAAGACACTAGTCATAGAGTTTGTAGGCTCTCAGGAAGGAAGCTTGTGCTTAATGAATTCTCACACAGGCTTCCTATGGACTCCAAGGTCCTTCAGTCAGGAATATGTTCAGATTTCATTATCTGAAAAAACTGATCAGTGACAAACCTTTTGTAATGGCTGTTTTGCCTAACAGTGAAGAGCCATCTTAGTTTAATTTAGCAGTGACATGTAGCTAGTATCCCTACGTTGTTAGCCATTTCATGGCTTCAAAACGCACCAAAATAATGGTGTGTTTAGTCAATGTCTGAGGTCAAAATTTCTTAGTTGAAATTCGCAACTTCCAACCTCAAAGCAATCCAGATGTACGACACCAAAACTGAACAAAAACTTGACTGAACACAAGACATTTACAGCTGTTTTGCAAGTGCACACACAAGTGACCCCTCGGCAGTGCAGCCTCTATGCATATGAAGAAAACAGGGTAGGGAAAATGACACATAAGTTAACTTAGGAAAATCTAAATATTCCAGTCACACTCAGCTAATACAATACCCTCTCCTCGTGGGTGCTGCCATTTCTGTATGCAATCAGACAGCTGCTCCCTCATGAAGTTGAAGTAGATGGATCTGCCCCGAGTTACAAATAGGGATTCAGATTTTTAAGTGTTGTTCCATTGTTCTAGTAGGAGGTTGGAATTTTTTCAGTTCCGAGATGTCTGGAGTGTAGCATTAGGCCCCCAAATAAATGCAGCTTAATACATTTATCATATTGGAACTCATGTTTTGAATATTTACAATACAGGGTAGGAGTGATTTGGACATGCAATCTCACCAGTGCCTGACTTGGCTACCCCCTAGTACTGCCACCTAGTGGATCACTTGCAGCTGACTCATTTGAGAGAAGAACGGAATGTTGAAAAAAATTACAGAAAAGTATCAAAGTCATAGGCAGGCCGGAACTGCCACTGAGAACACTGCGGTCATGTCCACGCTACTTTTTCAGGGTTTTTATGAAACATGTTAACATGGAGTGCCATTTATGACAGCAGGTAGAGCAGCATCCTATGTACAGAGGCTTTGTCCTCACTGCAGCTCTTCTGGGTCCTAGTCCCGGCCTGGGGTCCTTTGCAACGTGTCATTCCCCCTCTCTCTCATCCTGTTCCTGTCATATCTCAGTCTGTCCAATAAAGCCATATAAAGGCCAAAACAATATATAAAAAATAAATAAAAAATGTTAACATATAAATAGGTAGACAATTGCTAAAACAACTTAGTTGTATGCTGTGTTTTCAATTAAGGTTGTCATCATCATCTCACCAGCAGAGCTGAACAGCTCTACACATGCACAGGGGTGGACTGGGACAAAAATTTGGCCCTGGACTTTTTGGTCCAGACCGGCCCACTACAATCCGCACGCAGATATTGTGCCAACTTGCCCCGTTGATGTACATACAAACACACAAGCTCTTAATAACACCACTATACTAAACAATATCCCTTTATATACTGAAGCCTTGAATAAAATAAATGATAACTACGCAGTGTGTTGCTCACTTGCTCTTAAGAAGGATACTGGAGAAAGGGTGTCTGGGCTGGGACGGGTGAAATAATCTATGGGTGGGCTCAATGGGCTGCTTGGGGTCTCTGGTGAGATCATCTCCACAGGAGATGATGTACTGGGCCTGTCACCTATCACAAACCTGGACATGAAAGTAGAGGAATAGTGTGGAATAGGTTAAGTTTGAACAAGATTACATGCACATAGACTGTAAAAAATGTCCATAGAAATTACGGTAAAAAACTGTCAATAGCAACAGTAAAATACCGTAAAATCAAAAATTGTATATCACTGTAGTAAATACATTGAATTACCGTAAATCAAGAAACAGTAAATAACTTAAATTTTACGGCCTTACTAAGTAGAAAATACGGAATTTACTGTGAATGTTATAAAAAGTTTGCTAAATTCACGGTAAAATACCGTAATGTCACAAGCGTGTAATTACCCTAAAATTGACGGTATCATTCTGTCTGAATTACAGATTTTGCTGATGTTTACGTTTAAATTTACAGTACACAACCATTCAATCATACCATCATTTGTATAGAAAGTAGAATGTTAAAAAGTATGGTATATTTAAGCAATACATCAGGACAGGCCGTGGTATGTGCTTATTATATCACAGTTAAGGGGCATTGTTCGGGCCGACACAAAGCACTTAATGCAATAGAAAACTATACATGTTGTATTATTGTCAAAACACAGTGAATTAACATAAGATTAACTTTATTGTCCCACAGGAAAACATAGGCCTACAACAATCGTTAGAGTTTATAATATAGATTTTAATTGCAACATTGTTAACACATCCTTTTTGAATAATATGGAAGCCCATTTCCGCCACTTGATGAAAAAAAATTATGAGATACTAAGTCAAAATTATGAGATAGCTAAGTCATAATTATGAGATACTAAGTCAAAGTATCTCATAATTTTTGTCAAGTGGCGGAAATGGGCTTCCATAAAATAATAGTATATTTTATTTTATATCTTTCTTTTGTACAGGGAAAACACAATTTCTATTTTTATTTTATTCTTGTACATGTCCTTTTTTTATTATATGTAAAACATGACAATGAAAACGTTGTTGTGTTTGTAGCTGTTCGTGTCAATAAAGCTTTATTGAATTGAGGAGAGAGACAGAGAGAACAACAGAGAGAGAGAGAGAAAGAGAGAGAGAGAGAGAGAGAGAGAGATGACCACGGAGTTAACGGAAGCTAGAAATTTTAATTTCAGTTCACCGCCATTTCTGCGCGCCCACAGGAGCAGTGTTTGTTGATGTGACAGAGAGACAGACACACAGACACACAGACAGACAGACAGATAGATAGATAGATAGATAGATAGGTACAGACAGACAGACAGAGAAGAGAGAGAGAGAGAGAGAGGGAGAGAGAGAGAGGATCACGAGTTAACGGATGCTAGAAAAATGTTTAGCTGTAACTTCTGTAGCAAGTCGGTTAAGACTTTGATAATGGAGAAACGGGTTTACTCTTAATAAAAGATGATACAAGGAGACTTGGATGTATTACGAAGGAAACATTTATTGACACTTGATCTAGGCGAATTCAAAGATAACATAACAAGTGAGAATGATCCCTTTAACACCTTAGCCATACAATTTTTTAACCCTCTGGACTTTATGCTGGCCATTTGTGTCCACCTCACTTCCTTTTTGTTGATCATTTTAGCTGTGTTAATGCATATGGAATGATATTTCCCAAGGGTCTGGATTTTTGGCTGATCTTTCAATTTTCAAAACCTGCTCTTTAAATATGTCAATATTATACTGTGTATCTACAATTGTACCTTATGGCTCTATTGTGGACACTTTTGGCCAATTGAAACCCATTAAAACCACATTTTTCAATTCCTTGTGATTTACAGTATAAAATCATATAATTTAGGTAAAATGGCTTTCATTCTAAACTCAACACTTGAAAATTTTAGTTTTTAATGTTTTTTACCAGATTGAGTCATTTGTCCATTTTTGGGCAAGGGAGCAATTTCAGTTAATATTCTTAGTTTCCACTAGGGGCGTATGATGGCTTCCTGCACTCCAATGGAGCAAATGAATGACACAATTTTGACATAGGTGTGATCCTAAGGATGTCAGGTAATGATGTGTGTTTGTGCATGAAAAAAAAATTTTGTATTAGCAAGATAAAGTGACATAAATAACAGTGTATCATACCATACAAGTTTTGGTGAATTACTCTTGGTACATGTTATTGAGCTTTGAGTTTCCAAGGCAAACCTGGCTGTGATGCACAGGTTGAAAACACCTGTAACTTTGATCTTTTCATAAAAAAATGCCACACACAACTACACAATAGCCTTTACATTCTCAAATAGCTGCTCTCCAAAAAAAAGGATCACAGGTCACCTTGACCTCTGGCTTCTGGGGAAACAAAAACAAAGTCTGACACTGTTTATAAATCTGTCCTGGAGTTTATGCAGGTGCAGTCAGTACTAATGCTATAAGTGAGCCTATCAGCTCCCAGATCCTTCTTTATCTGTAGGATGGCGAGAAGGTCATATGCCCTGACTGAAGCACTTGAGTATGTGATTGGCTCAGAGAGTAAAGATGGAGAGAAATCCTCTGCGGTTGAGGAGGAGAAATCTTCTACCCAAGATGAGGACACGTCCTCTCCTGAAGATGATGGGACACCTTCCTCAGAGGATGACAGCAACACCACTGATGACGACTTCCAGCCAGTGCCTGATTCCTCTTCCTCAGGGGAAGAGGACAGTACAGACACAGCGATGGAGGCCGATCAGCTGATGGCAGAGACAGAGGGGCTGGCGGGTGAGTGGATGTCTCGTCATGGGAAAATAATGTGGTTTCCCACTGCTGAAGAGACCCTGCACCACAATCCAGTATCCACTGGTTTCACCCCAGGGCCCACCCTGTATGCAGTTGCCCATATCAGCAACCTGAGGTCTGCCTTTGACCATTTTATTACAGAGGAGATCATTCAGCTGCTGTGCACCAACACAAACCTGCATGGGAGGCGAAGGTGTGAGGATTGGAGGGATGTGGATGAAGTGGAGATGAGAGTCTACATTGGGATTCTGATTCTGGCTGGCGTCTACCGCTCAAGACATGAAGCAACACGTGGCATGTGGGATGCCAAGACAGGACGGGCCATGTTTTGTGCCACGATGCCCCTCTACAGCTTCACTCAGATCAGCGCTAACATCTGCTTTGATGACAGGCTCTCCCACCTAGGACGCTTCAGGAATGATAAACTCGCTGCATTTTTCATCCTGTGGGAAAAGTGGGTTGCTTGCCTTCCCCTCTTATTTAATCCAGGGGTTGATGTGTGTGTGTTGACGAGCAGCATGTTGCATTCATAGGTCATTGTGGACTTCGACCAGTTGCGTGCACAGACCTTTTGAAAGGCAGGGGCGAAAGGCAAAAAAAGGGCACATACAGCAAGTTCTTGCGACTGAAGAGGGCACAGTAGCGCGCGTTTTGGCTCCGAAGAGGGCACTTTAGTGCCTGATTTTGTCACCCAATAGGGCAGTTTATCATGTTTTAACCAGCCAAGGGGGCAGTTTGTTGTGTTTTGCCAATCAAGAGGGCACTTTAACGCACTTTTTGGCTCCCAAGAGGGCGCTTCAGCGCGCGTTTTGGCTCCCAAGATGGTGCTTCAGCGCGCATTTTGGCTCCCAAGAGGGCACTTTAGCAAGCATTTTGGCACCCAAGAGGGCACTTTAGTGTGCATTTTCCAACAATTAGGCCACTGCCCACCCCCCCCATGCACACCACTGACATCTACAATATATTCCCAACAAGCCTGCACAGTATGGCATTAAAATCTGGTTCACCTGTGATGTGGCAACCTCCTATGCCTGGAGCATGGAGATTTACATGGGAAAACGATTCCCAGTTAATTCTGGAATTGATTAAAATTTTGGATTTCATGATCAGGACTGATGTCAGATTTGAAAAAAGGAGCAATATTTTCAGTATATAGTGTTTGTATATTATTATATATTATTATATTGTATGTTACTGCTGTAACAAAATAATTTCCCAGTCTGGGATCATTAAAGTAATTCTATCTATCTATCTATCTATCTATCTATCTATCTATATAGCATTTTGTAAGCAAACAGGAGGTGGACACTTTTGGCCATGCATAAGCTAAGAGGGAGTTTTTATGTTTTTTCTGCCACTGCACAAACAACTAATGAAGCATAAAAATCATTAATACTGCTTATTATTGACAACCATTTAGCTGCAATGATGGTTAAAGAATAATTCAGGTAGCATGTATTATTTTGTAAAAACATGCTGATTTAATGCTATTCTCCCTTATAAATCATCAGAATTATGTTATCTAATAGGCATTTAAAGGGTTAAAATTCAGAATTTATATGAAATTTTAGTTTTCATGACCTGGACTGATGCAAATTTAAAAAACTGGGGAAAAAAAAGTGGAATTATTTTTATATATGTATTAGTTTTATAGCATTTTAGAAATGTAAACAGGAGGTGGACACTTTTGGCCACGAACAAGCTGAGAGGGAGTTTTTATGTTTTTCTGTCACTGCACAAAAAACTAATGAAGCATAAAAATCATTGATACTGCTTATTATTGACACACATTAAGCTGCAATGATGGTTAAAGAATAATACAGGTAGCATGTATTATTTTGCAAAAACATGGTGATTTAATGCTATTCTCCCTTATAAATCATCAGCATTATGTTATCTTATAGGCATTTAAAGGGTTAAAATTCAGAATTTGAATGAAATTTTAGTTTTCATGACCAGGACTGATGCAAATTTAAAAAACTGAAAAAAAAGTGGAATTTTTTTTATATATGTATTAGTTTTATAGCATTTTAGAAATGTAAACATGAAGTGGACACTTTTGGCCATGAACAAGCTGAGAGGGAGTTTTTATGTTTTTCTGTCACTGCACAAAAAACTAATGAAGCATAAAAATCATTGATACTGCTTATTATTGACACACATTAAGCTGCAATGATGGTTAAAGAATAATTCAGGTAGCATGTATTATTTTGTAAAAACATGCTGATTTAATGCTATTCTCCCTTACAAATCATCAGCATTATGTTATCTAATAGGCATTTAAAGGGTTAAAGTTCTGAATTTGAATGAAATTTTTAGTTTTCATGACAAGGACTGATGCAAATTTAAAAAACTGGTAAAAAAAATTGGAATTTTTTCAATATATATATTAGTTTTATAGCATTTTGAAAATGTAAACAGGAGGTGGACACTTTTGGCCACGAACAAGCTGAGAGGGAGTTTTATCTACTTTGCCTTCCCTGCACAAAAATGACAATGCATAATAATCAATGTTGGTGTTAATCAGTTACATATCTCAGACTGTGTTATTGATAATACAAGATAAACCGGTAGCACTGAGAAGATAGGCTGTGATCATTTTTGTGGTAGTTTTCCAACAAGCGCATTGTGCAAACAAATTGGCATTTGAGGGGTTAAAAAATTAAAAATGAATTAATTTTTTGTACTTATGACAAGAACTGATATTAATTAAACATTTTATGCAGTAAAAGCATCAAAAAACATACAAAATCCCCAAAATTACAGACTCAATCTGTTGGTGGCCATTTTTGGCCACGAACAAGCTGAGAGGGTAGTAAAAACAAACAAGGCCAGAGGGTTAACAAATAATTTCACCTTCTCCACAGCACGGTGCAGCTGGATAATGCAAGGCAATCAACTTTGCAGGAATGCGGTATGGCCAGTACTCTGATTCGTCGTCATCGTTATCAGCACTCAGCTTCAGTGAGTACATTTAAATAGATTGGCTTCTGAACTGGTGCTGCCATTAAATGTTTTTGTTTCTTCATACCTGTCAAATACTTACATGGCCACATCAATGATTATGTCTCCCATATATGTCTACTACCCTGTTATCTGGAGTTCCTTGAGGGTAAATCCTCAGAACTATCCTTAAAAAATCGAAATCACTGATTCGATGTCAGATCCAAAGGATTGTGTGTTTTCAGCTGTAGTCACTCTCCACAGTTTCTCCCTCAGTCTCTCTCAATCTATTAGATCTGCTAAATCTGTTAACTGTTTTAAGCGCCTCCTGAAATCATATTTATAGGATGGCCTTTTTATGAGATTTTTTAAACCTACTCTTCATTCACCATTTAATTTTTTTTCTGTTCCAACTTCTTTAATTAATGTTTTGTTTTTTGTTGTTGTTGTTGCGGGAAGCACTTTGCAACAGTGTAAGTGCTATATAATAATAATTATCATTATTATCATTAACAATTTTTTCTTTGTTGTCTTTCTTTGTCTGGTTGCAGAGAGATTCATGCCAGTCCACAGTAAACACCTGATTGAAGACTGCTGGTGAATTTTCAAGCAGGAATGATGACAACACCTGCCCAAAGTTCCAGTTTCCTTCACATTGTAACATGTCTGTATGAGACTCTGTCCCACCTGTCTTCAGTCAAGTCTGGACCCAATGACTCAAACACCAGTCTTGTCAAGGCTAATTAGAGGTAAGCTATGGTTTATGTCAGTGTAGCAAATGAGTAGATGCAAGCACTCAAACTACACTCAATCGATCTCCCTCAAGTGAACGGTGCCAACAGCTTCATACAAACATACAGTAGAAAAAAAAAATCAGTATTATGGACAGGATTCAGGATTTAGGCTGCAATTCGACAAGGGTGAAACAAATAGTGATGATCACTTAGTCCTGAAAAGTGGCTGTTTCTACTTTTCACACTAATACAATAAAATAAATGAAATACTCCTGATGACCTGCAAAACTATATTCCAGAGTGCTGGTTTCATTCTATGTATAGCTCATTGGAGCTCAGTTTAACAGCAGAAGGCTGAATTTATCTCTGTAGGCATCATGCTCAGGCACTGCATCAATCTAACCTTTGCTTTGTTTCTTTTTTCTGGCTGCAGAGAGGATCATGCCAGTCCACAGTGGACACCAGATGGACAACACATGAGTCTTCAAGCAGAACTGGTGACTGCTGAATGCTTTAAGTTCCAGTTTCTTGAACACCATGTCCATGTTAAGAGCCCTCTTCAGCCTGGACTCAGTGACTCATTAGTGTTGATCAACACAGGGAAAGTGGCTCCTTTTTTCATGACGTTTATTTCTTCTACCATGGACTATCCTTCATTTGTATGGACACACACTGTCTTTCGAAGATGTCAACACTGCCTTGTGAGTATACTGGACAAGTTCTGTTTTTCAAAGAGAATGTGAATATGCAAAGAGAGGTTCTTAAAGTTTATCAATTATAGTCTGTACTTTGGTTTACAATGGGCTTAATTGGTTATTTCCTTTATAATTTACCATTTGCATTTGCTGACTGTAAAATCTACGCCAACAAACTGTAATTCCATGTGTGTTGTACCATATTTTTTACGGTGAAATTCTGGCAACCACAGCTGCCAGTATTTTACCGTAAAGTTGAACTTTGCAATAAAATACCGTAATATATCTTACAGTTTTACCGTGTTTTTTCACTGATGGACTGTAATTAGGTTTACAGTATATATGTTATTTTTAAAAGAATTTACCGTAAACAGGTTTATATAATAACTGTTATTTTTACAGCAAATTACCGTAAACAGATAACAGTTCTCTACTGTGAAATTTACAGTTACATTGTGACCGTATTTTCTACGGTAAAGTTCTGGCAACCACAGCTGCCAGTATTTTACCGTAAATTCTACAGAATTTTTTTTACAGTGTAATGAGTCTGCATGCAATCAGAACTTTGGATAGTTGGCTTAAGTATGGAAAACAATAGTATAATGATCTGAAAAATGGACAAACACTAATTTTATTTTACAAAGACAGTACACCTCAACATAATGTATAGACAATGAAGCATGACATAAGAGGAAATACTTGTAATTTGTGTACTGCATCATAAGTAACTAGTGCAGTGCCCGTAAGAAAAGTGTATTCCTATAAAAAAGTGGGAGGTTAAGTATCTTTTTCATGGATGGCCAAATGAGGCTGTGTTTGAAGGTGGGGCGTCAGGGATATTTAGGTTTGTTGTGAAATCCAATATTCCAGGGTATAATTGGCCGTTTTTGACTATTTTTGATTTTGCCATTATATTTCACCTTAAAAGCTATTTACTTGGTGTCATTATTTTCAGCACAACCTCACATGTGTGACTGTACAGTTCTTTTTTTATTTTGACATACTGTATTAACACAATGGACCTAAAATCACAAAAAACCCATAAAATCCGAGTAGAAAAAGTTAGATTTTTTTTTACTGTGAAAACCACAAATATGTTTAACAAACCATTTTTTTTACTTATAATGCAAATATAAATTGTTGTTTGCTAAATTTGTGCATACGTTTTAAACATTTACGAAGTTATATGTAACTATTTACATTTAAATGCAGGCAGTGCTCAGGTCTGCCTGAGCTCCTTCCAGCTGAATGAAGAGCTGCACTGCCTGCTCCACATTCAGCTTCTCCTCATTGTTGTGACTCATTAAACAAAAAACCGACTCCACTACACACTAAACACACTACACCAAACACTACATAACACACTAACTACACACTCCAAACACGCTAAATGTCACAAATCTCTCAACTCTCAATATCGCTGTCTATACTACGACCATCATTGCCTGTCAATCATCCGCCTACGTCCCTCCCACAACTTCCTGTTCCTTAACAACCAAACTTGCTGCTTGGACACTTTTGTGACAAAAGCCCGTTTTTTACCGTTTCTTCCTGCACCAGACACAAAGCAAACGTGATGGCAATGTTCGCGAAAAAGCGTGGCGGACATTATTTACCCTAAGTCCGGTTTTGGACATGCCGATGCGTCCGGTCCGTCGCCTCGGGAGGTGGGCCGTGTAGCTAACCATGAACATCCACAGATTCCGATTCCACTTTGTTGTCCACGAGTCTCCAGATCTCCTCAGACCCGAACAGACTCGGTCCGGACTCGTTTAATCTCATTAATCCACAACAGTCAGTTTAGATGCACAGAACAGAACAGAACGGGACCGAACCGCCGGCAAAATCCCGGTCCAGCTCGCGCCGCTGCAGGTATAAATCCGCTTGTTTCTTCAGGTATGTTGTGGGCTTGAGCTCTGCAGTTATTGGCTCTGGTGCGCACGTGGCTACGGTGGCTCCGGTGGACAATGCTTGCGGAATTTGTAAAGCATTTATGAAATAATTTATTCATGGTATCATTGCAGTCCAAGCAAATGCTTAGATGCACACCACTGAACCACGCAGCAGCCATGTTGAAAGTCTCGGGTCAGTCTGATCCTGATCCGCAGAGATATTTGACTCACAGACACACACACACACACACACACACAGACAGAGATTCCTTGCTTTTATAGAGATATGTATGCAGATGTTTTATTGTAACAGTAGTTAATCAGTGTTTTATTAATTTTAACTGTATAATGTTAAACTGTTGAAAGGACAATAAACCATAAACACTGACTGAAAAAAATATGTAAAGCATACATAATTGTTAAGTTGTTAGCTCAGTGTACTTCATGACCAAATTGGAGTGTGGGAACGAAGAAAGGTGCATGTTGGCACTTTGAACACTTTAACTCTGGTGACCTGATTTGGGGGATCTCATTATAGGTAGAAAGGATCAAAAACTGTGAAAATAGCAGATCTATGTAGCTTTCCTTTTCCTTTCCCTCAATTTTCCCTCCTTTCCCTTTTCCTTCCCTCGACTTCTCATTGTTAAAAGTGATTGGACGAGGGGGGGTCTAGAACATGCGTGGGTGGGATTCCTGGGCCTCTGTAGCCTCTCATAGGGCCATTGGGCCAGGTAGTCTTTAGACAGACAAGCCACTGGGTCAATCGTCACCTCTCTGCTGTGTCTGCAGCTGAGCAATGTGGGCCGAGCAGATGCATGTCTCTCTCCCCTGGCCGGGAGAGTTACAATAGTTACCAAGGCAACACGAGGCATGGCAAAAAAAAAAAAAGTTAAATAAATAAATAAAAAATAAAAAACGGCCGTCCATCAGCCCATTAGTGACCGGCCCACCGGGAAAAGTCCCGGTACTCCCGATGGCCAATCCACCCCTGCACATGCAGACCGTTTCATGACAAGCTGAATGTGAGGAATGTGTGAGGAGTCTGAGGTAAATATGTTTATGTATACTGCATATGAGACAGTCTGTCTCTACTGGGTCATTGCGCTGCTAAAGATTTTGAATTGAAAAGATTTTCTCATTCCTTTTGCTCTTTGTGCTGCTCCTTCATGCTCATCAGTCTCTGCAGACAGGACAGGTACAGATCGAGAGCTGTGTGTCCAGTGTTTTTTGTATCTTTTCAACAAATTTGTACACATGGAATCTGTGGGACATTCAGTAATTTGTTTTTTAAAGAAATAAGTTTAAATCACAATGTAATTTTTTGTAAAATTCCAGCTCACACTTTCTACAACTAATGTACAGGTACTATTAAGAATGTCCCCCAAGCACAAAATGTGGGAATAGTTTCCATTTGCTGGGGTAAATCTCATAAGACTCCACCACACTCACAATTTGTACCCAAAGTCATTTAATAAGAAACTCTGCTGACACTGTGTTTTGGTATCCTGTATCTCCCTAGACTGATCTCTGCTTCTCTTACGCTGTTTGTCTGCGTTGGAGTTTGACACACTCTTTATGGTGCATTCAGGTGCATATCTTAGGCTTTTAACTTTATCACTTCGTATGGCAAAGGTCCCTGACAGGGACATCATGTTGCTGGTGTGGTTGACAGTGTGAAAGTAATGTGTGACAAGTCTAATAGAAGCATAGTCATCTGTGCTGAAAATTGTGACCTTAAACCTTAACATCGAATCAAAATCGAGATTTGGAGAATCGTGACACCAGTACCCCTCTTCTCCCTGTAACTTTCACTTGCATGCATGATTTCAGCCCGTTCTGGACATGCACTTTATTTTTCATGGACATAACTAAAAGATGTTTCATTCAGCAGGTTTGTGAAGTTAGGGTCATGACCTAATAAAAGCTCAACCTCAACTGACCTCAGATACACTTCCTAAATTGTGGATGTGCTGGTTACAGGTTGCAGCTGAACAAACTCTCTGCTCTTTCCACTCTGAGCTGGACTCCATGGTTTCTGGGGAAAAAATGTAATGATTCAGCTGCGGCTGGCCTCAACTTTACAGGGCTACTTTACGCACTGTCAGGGAGTTGAAGGTTGCAACATGAAGGGGTTACTATTGTCTTGGCTAGGGTTGAGCAGGACACCTGCAGTGGGCAAACATCTGACCTTGAAGACAGGAAGAACTAATCTGCACTAAAACTGTTACATTTGGAGTCGATTATCAAAGATTCAGGCAGCTTCAATACTCCACTTCTTGGCCACTACGGATGTTTACATTTTTAGGTTTCCAAATGTTGGTTCTCTTTCATGACCGATACAGGTGGCAATCATATTATTCATGTCTATCCACTGAAAAAAAACAAAAAACAAACAGGGTAAAAGTGTGGGAATACATAAATGAAAACATTTGCAGAGAAATAATTGCGCTGTGATCCCGAGCTGTTCAGAATCCAGCTGTGACTGCTTTTGCAGATGTACTGGCATGAAGAAATCCACATGTGCACATGTCTCCTCAGCACTGGACCCTCTGGTTCTGGCACCCAAATCATCATCATTTTCATCTTTTTCTCCTCACATACATATGGTGATATTATAGGCTGTTTTGTGTGATATCTAAAACATTTCCATTACCATGGAGACCTTAACTGCAAAACAAGCAATTACAGAAAACATAACAAAATCCTGTATATAATGCAGAGGAAATATTCTTTACTTGTGAGTGTGTTATCTCCGTGTTGGCATAGTGCACTCCCCTAAACTGAGATTTATTACCGGATGCAACTGTTTATTACCTCAGAATCATTTTTACCATTTGAGAATGGAAACAGGGTAAATAGTGGTCCACAGGGCTGGAATGCTGGGAATGACTTGAGGGAAAAGTATTTGACCTACTTTAGAGTATTTCTCACTTCTGTAAGACATGCACAGAATGAAAAGAATATAAGAGTGTATGTAAAACCATTTCTACACCAAAAAAAAACAAAAAAACCCCCAGCTCTACTCATACTCTTCATCAGACATGTTTTACAAGTCTTAATAACACTCTGAATTAGACACATCACTTGTGTTTTGTCTGGATCTGATGACAGGAATAGCTAAGAAATGAGACATATCGCTTCTTTCTCGTGTCTGATGAGAGTGGCATGTGTGCAGTTATGATTGGGTACAGACATGGATGACAATGTCATCGTGGTAATTTTTTTTTTTTTATAGATATCTGCCTTCAGACTCCCTTTCAACTCAACAGTGACTGAACAATGTGCCCTGAACATTCTTAAATATACTGTAAGGGTTTCTAACCGGTTATGAATCAGATACAGTTGAACACTAATGCCTCTGTAAAACCTACAGGGGCAAACAGGACCATCAGATAAAGATGGGATGTTGCCATATAAAGGTTGAGAAAATCATTACTCAAGTTTCCAAGGTATGAGCCGAGTACTTGGCTGAGTATACAGATAAACAGTGACACAAAGCTGTTTTCAAACTCGATAAGTCATCCCAAGTTTTCCACATCTGGACATGAGTGACAAGTCTACTGACAGCAGAGCAAAATATTTTATAAAGAAGAACAAAGTATGAGACAGATTGAGGAAGAGGTTAAACACATAATCCAGGCTGAGAACACACAGTCACAGCTGCCAAACGCAGGAAGGACAGCTGACGGCTGAAAAACTGTTAATGTATGAATTCATAGGCGTATAATATCTCAGGCCCATCATTAGAGCATGAGTAGATCTGACTATAATTACATTTGTGTTTCCATTAAATTACCTGCTCTGGAGGAGGTTAGGTGTGCAGCATGAGTTACCATGGTGATGAAACCCTGTAAGAAGGGACCCAGCGATCACCCACCCTGAAGTTACCATGCTAACTATAAATCCTGGTTGTAGTACAGGCCTTTGGAAATGAATGCCTGTTTAACCCTTCCCTCTGAAAATAACGAGAATAACCAGACGAAACCAAGAGTGAAAGAAATCATGAAGGTACTTGCTGTTGCCCATTACACTCATTGGTTTAAATGCAAAATAATATTTGACAGCAACTCAGATGATCTATCAGCATTCTTATAAACCCAGATCTTCTCTTATCTGGATTTTGGCAGCTGGACAGTAAGAGGACACTGGACAGAGGCTATTTAGAGAATGAAAATGAGACAATAAAAGTGAGGGGGACACCAACAGGATTTTTAAAAAGTGAGAATATGAGAAGAAAATCAGCACAAGAAACAACAAGATACATACAATGCGGCAGAATAAAGAATCCTTTGCAGTGACAGTGAATATCATTGCTGAGATTATAGAAGTGAGTTATGAAAAAGGAAACCGGACAAATTGAGAGAGTAATGGCAACATGGCAGATGAAGAAGAACGAAAGAATGATAAAGAGAGCAGCAGATAGGAGCAGACGGCTGTGGACACACAGCAGCCAAGAGGAAATGAAGGAAACAGCGGAGGATGGGGGAAAGGAGGTGGGAAGGGGAGGGGAGGTGTCAGGAGCAGGAGAGTAAACGCAAAGTCTGAGAGTAAGAAAATGGACAGAGAGCGAGAGAGGAAAAGAAAAGGATCTACAGAGAGGGAATGTGAGCTCCCGCCTGTCTGCTTCCCTGCAGACGCCTCCGCCCAGCTGCTCACCTGCCAATAGCAAATTGAAAACAACTCCACATATAATCCCCGGGAACTAAAAATACCCGGCATTTTACAGGCCCATCCTCTCCGGCCTGTCAGTCACAACAGGCACAATTCCCAGCAACAGATAAACACACATATACACAATGCAGACACATGTTTTTTATGCACTGTGTGATCAACAATTCTTGAATTCTTTCATCCGTCCCAAACAAAAACAATCTAAATGTTTCTCAGTAGAGTGCATACCTCTACCGAGGCTCAAAATATCAAACTCAAAAGTCTTGTATCACTCTGAATCAATTTAATTAACACTTTTCACATGCTCTCAAGCCACAGGCCCATTTTGTCATGGTGATAAACAAATTTATATGTGATAACGGTCTAGAAAGAAGACACTGACAGTGGCCAAGCAGAGCAGTCAGCAGCATCTCTCTCTTCTCTGCACTACAGAGCAGGCAGGCAGGAGGAACAGCATTATGGAGACACTCTCTGTTGCTCTAAAACCTTCAAGAGACTCCCAATAAGAGGTTATTAAAACTCCACCAATTTTCCACATTAAAGTGTGTTTACAGGTCTTGGTCTCTACTACTGCATATGTGAAAAAGTAGTATAAAGCCTTTTGTGGCTCCAGAGGAAGCTGCATGTAATCTGATCAACTGCAGCAGGGTTTTGAAAAGGAAAAGATGAATGTGTGAAATAATAAATGTGATATATATCCTTTGTTCTCTGGAGGATGGGAGTTTAGTCATCGTGGACCATGAATATTGACTTGACATTATTATTTTGACCCTGACCTCTGCGGTGGGTGCAGAGTGCCTATAAATGCATCAACTTCCCCAATGCTGAATCTAACTCAAGACTAAAGTTGGCAGCTCTGATTTGAACTACATTTTTACCAGGAGGGACAAGAAACTACACATGTACACATGTCACACTTTACAAGTCCACCCCCCCCCCCCCCCACAAAATCCATAATGATAACTGTTTTGTGTCCATCTCAACACAACATGTATTTGGACGTTTACGCATTATAAGCGAAAGAGTGGAAAGTAACATACAGGCAGGCACAGAAGAGTACGGAGCAGCTACACTCCATGCACAAATATCCCAGTGTAGAAAGAAAGCTGCAGTACTTTGGGTCAGTGTCCATCAGTGAACGGGCCATATAGAAGCATGAGAGGCTGAGCGGGGAAATGTTCTGGGCAGATGTTTTGCAGAACTTTGAGGATGAGCCATTTAAACGGCAATTTTCACATGTCCTGGTGTTTGTTCCTGTATGTGTTACAGCTGATTAAACCAGCAGTAACAAGGAAGATCACATCACTTACACGCCCACAGACAATTGTCTGCTTTATTCACACGTGTGGCGCATGCAGACTGAGGACTAGGGAGCTGGCAAGTAATGGAGATATTTGTGTTCACAAATGCAGCTCTTCCGAGTAAACTCAGATAAATCCAGAGGTACAGAGCAAGGGGCTTTATTTTCTAACTCTATCTTTCATATACAACACACTACTTGACATTGACACTGAACATTGTCATTGAGAGAACATGTGAGGTGTAGAAAAGTCAAATATAGACATAATCTCTAGGGGTAATGAGACAATGCTTACAGTCATCCAACACATCTTCCTGCACTATTTTCTAATAGTTTTTTAAAATATATTTTAAAATATCTACAACCAGATTTTTATCACTATTTGTTAAGTAAGAAGTGCCACTGCAATTCTACTACAGCCAAAGTGAATAAATCCCAAGAAAAAGTCAACCACAGCTGACTCTACACTAGCCCATAAGACAAGCTTCAGAAGCTACGTGACACCCCTGGTTCCAGTTCAAGCCTCTCTCCAAGAAGTTGTCGATAATGTGGCCTCACATGTTGCCACTATCTTCGGAATAGAAACAACTCAGATGGAATTGCTACTCTGGAGCACTACATTGGAATCTTACTTAGAATCCACTGCCCAGATGATTGAAAAAGCTTGATGTCGAAGAACTGGTTTGCACTTCAGACGACAGGGCCTCCATGAGGTTGTCATCCCAGAGGTGGTGGACGGGAGTGGTGCTCAACTCTTTGGTGGAGGTGGTCAGAGACATGCGACTATTTTCTGACTTTGAAGTAGATGGTGTGCACCGCATTCTTGGCCCGAAACCACCACTAGGATTCAGGCCATTTCAATGTGCTTTTTTTCTTTTTGCTTCTTTTTGCTTCACGGGAAGAACTGTGTATGTATACTGCACTTATTTTATTGCATTATGTGTACTGTGAACTTGCTCTGTGTTGTATACTGTAATTAGCTGATCATCATTTCAACTCAAAAGTTATTTGGGTCTTTGATAAATGGCTGATGTGTGCCAGAGAGATGGGCTAGGATCCATCAGATCTGCAAGCTGGAATGTGAGGAGACCTGCTGGGCCAATTAAAGGAGCAAGAGTGCTTTAATGTCATAATATCATCCTCCGTGTGGTTCATATAATAGAGAAGAAGAATTACTGAGATCATTTACATTTTACATACATTCGGTTCCTTTTCTGGATACAAGTTGAACATTAGTAAGAGTGAATGTTTCCTTCTTAATTACATGGCAAAACAGATGCCCTGGCCGAATGCTACCTTTTCACCCCGCCTCCTCTGGTTGGTCGATATTTACGCACTAATATCTCACACAGTCTCCATTCACCTTAAACTTAACATTTTAAAGTGTATATATATGTGTGTGTGTGTGTGTGTGTGTGTTACTAAAACGATAATGTTGTTCACTAATAAGGAGAACATTGTTATTGCTTTTTAAAGGCGTTTTATGTCATTGGAAGGATCAACTCTTATAATTTGACAAAACTCAGGATCCTATCCTGTCTTTTGTTAATTCCGTCCTTACTTTGAAAGATTAGCAGGATTTATTTTGTCAGTCGATTTACATAGCAAACTAGATAATCTTTACATGCAGGACTTGATGTGCGACTGATTCATTTTGTTTGTTGGTGTTTTGCCCAGGCCTGGCCAATAAAACAAACGCAATACGTATTGGCGATAGCAGAGAAAAAACAGATAAAATGTTCATGTCAATGTATTAAATGAAAACTAACTTGACAGCACACAGTGAATACGCCCTGGGTCATTGACAGCTTATCATCTCTTGATAAACTTTCAAACAGCCAAAAGGCGTGTAGTTCAGTTGCACCATCACATAGTAACTGACACCAACAGAAGCGGGCATCAGAGGGATTACTATGGACCAAAGTTCTCACAAGACCAGCTGTGCTCTGCCTGTAAAACTATTTACTCACACCGTAGTAATGTCTGCTTTTCTTGCGGTCTGATGCAGTGACCGACGAGCCACAGCCCTGCTGGCAAACACACAGAACCCTTCCGCCTCTGTCCCTGTCTTCTGCTCCTCTTCTTGGTGTCACTCATCACATCATCACGCTTCTCTTCACTGTCAGAGTGTCTCCGGCTCGTTAGGTAGAATGGACTGGCTGGCTCTGGCCGCAGCTAGTCCAGCACCTGACCTGTTTGCTCTATTAGGGGCCCAGAGACACTGCAGCGGCGACAGCCAACATGGTTGGCAGGACCACTGAAGCAACTACGGCTCACAATCCACTGCACCAGCCCTGCTGCTAGCCAAGTTTTTTAACAGTAGAGCGAGAAAATGAGTGCTGACAGTTAGGACATTTTGAATAAGAAAGGACAGGTCAACTCACAGGTGTGACAGTATTTTTTATCTAATCATGTGATTTTGTTTCTGTCACTTTCATTGTTGTGTTATTATAATTATAAATGATGTGTGTAAGTAAAAAGATTAAAATACAACTTTTTTACCTGGTCTTTAAAAACAAGGTGACTAAAATTATCAATATCAGCCTGCATATTGTGTTCTTGTGGGTTTTAACAATGTGACAATGGGTTACGTGTCAAGCTCTCAGATGCACAGTTGTGTACTGACAGCCCATTAAAGATACTTGGCCTCCTCCCACACGATGAAGGCGGTCAAATGCAAGCTGGGATGGCTCACTTCCACTGTTGCTGTACGGCAACAGGGAAATAAGAAAGCATGGCAGAGACAACGTACGTGTGCACATGCAGAGTGGCAGCAGGACAGATAAACACTGCTTCATGAATGACACACACCATTGTGACCACAGCTCCAGCAGGCTCTGCTCAACTAGCCTGTTGCATAACCACAGGCTGAGCAGGGCACAGCCAGAAACACTGTCAACTCCCATCCAGCATGTGAGCAGCACCGCAGCACCAAACATCCTGCTCCTCTTCCTCCTGCACTCCTGTTAACACTATCATCTTACGCAGGACTTGTGCCGCTGCAGTAAACAATACAGAAAGTGTTGGAGGAGATCTTATTATTCATTTAACTCTCAATCGTTCTCTTTCTCTTCCCTCTGTTATGCAATGCTACTTGGCCACTGTGGCTGAGCAGTTCAAATGGCAGCAGCGTCCAGGTCTTGCGTAAGTGAACAGAAAGCGGGCTCTCAACAACAACCCTGTGGTGAGGTCCGTCACTCAGGCAAATACCCTGAGGTCTCAGGGTATTTTCAGCTCTGCCTGCAGCTGCTTTCTCTCTCTGTGATCACTGCATCACAGGAAAGGAGGGTTTCAGCTGAATACAGCAGATCCTGATTAAGAATCTGAGACAAAAACAAACTAAACAAGTTAAATGCTGGCACTTGAAATTAAAAAGTGATGGTCAGTTACCGTGAAGTCAGTTTGCAGCAACGCAGCAATAACACCATGAATGCATGTTCTATGACTGCTCTGAAAACTACAAGATCCATCACAGTGACACATACAAGCTTAAGAAAACACAAGGCTCAGAGAGAGTTTCTAATTTTCACCCAGTTTGTTTATGGAATGAATTAGGGCTGGGCGATATGGCCTTAAAGCAATACTCAATATGTTTAGGCTATATCACAATACACTACAAAATCTCCTCAAGAACACTTAATAAAAGTCAAATATCACTTAATTTTTAACCAAATACTCCCATATTGATATTGCAGTAATATCATGGGGATGACTATTGGTACTTTCACAAAAGCAGAACACAAGGAAATTTCTGATCAGTAATCAACAGTAATGTGAATATAAGTAGGTAGAGGGGAGTATTAGAACAAGGTTCAGTTGTACTCCCGTTATGCACATAAAAAAACTATATTTTACTGTGGAGTGTTGAGGATGAGTTCAGGAGACAATGAACATAATGTTGAATGACAGTTGTGTGCTCCAGCTAAGTTTGGGCTGTTTTGAGGAGTTATTATCATTCTAAGAGCCTGCAGGTTCAGGGAAGGTAAAAGTGTTTCAGGTGGTCATGATTTGCACTGTGACAAACATTCTCTGATCAATCATCTGACTCACCGATTAATCTGACTGCATCCTTTCTAGAGCCGTAACCCTGCAAAGTAGTTGTTAAATCTCTGGCTTTTACATTACTGTAATCGCTTCAGCCTGGCTCTCAGTGCGTTCAATTGTTTCAGCACAGTAGATGGTTCAGCATTGATTGATGAAGCATTCAGCTCTACTGCTGGTGGCCAGCAACAGTCTGACAGACAGCTGCAGACAATCTACAGCACAGGCCGTGACACAGGCTGGTACCGAGATGTGGTAACCATGGAGCTGAGCATCAGATTAATCTCGCATCTGATTTCATCTTAACCAAAAATTAAAGGAGCACTATATAGTTCTGAGAGAAGAAATTAAAGCTCAGAATATGAATATTTACAATATTAATGTGGCAATGATACGCACTTTTCCAGCTGTTCTCAGAGGAAAACAAGGTCCCAGAACAGTTTGAAGCTAGAAAGGTGGCAGGGTCCACCACATATAAACAAAGTAAACAGAATAAACTATGTTGTCATTTAACAGAACATTAACATGTGCACCAAAAAATAACACAAAAACAATCAAGGAAACTACATCCACTGTGTACTGGCTTGTGTACCTAGACTCCTTTGGGTGTGGATTTTAAAAATACCCTCCTTTTTTCCTGCCTACATATTGATCATTCCAGTATGACCCCATAAGGTCAGTTTGTTTATTCAGTTTATTCAGATATGAAAATAGAGTTTGATTATTTAGTTTTCTTAAGGCAGAAAAAAAAATCATCCAATGAACATCTTTCTCTGCTCATTAACATTTCTCCTCCCAGTTAAAAGTTAATCATGGAAGTTTTCACTGTGGAAAAGGATGAGCTGAGCTCGGCAAACGGTTTGGCTCATCAACATTGCCAGGAAAGGACACAAAAAAATGTGAAATATAAAAATAGAAAATTACACCAGAAGGGAGCTTTAATACTTCCATGTGAGTAACTCTTCTAATATATTGTAGGAACCACAGCGGGCATGTTAAAGCGTTATACTCATTGAGACATGCCCCAAGCATGAGTCTCGACCCCTGGGTTCTTCCAGCCACAATACAGCTCTGTGTAACTTCGTCCTCCCATAATCGGTCCCCTCTCCAACCCCTCACCTGATCCCTAATCATCCCACCATCCATTCAGAACAGGACCCTCAGACTATCCATTTCAAATCGTCTGTCAATTAAAATAAAACTACTTTTATGCTATACAATGGCGTGGTGTTTGTTAGTAAAATGTTGTCAGCCTATTCAGTCATTTAGTATGGGGATGTGTTGTCAGGACCAGTGCACATTGCAGAGTCCCTGTTGTCTTTGTAAAGCATTCTTTCAGATGCTTTATTTCAGGTCAGTTAGATGTTTGGAGCCACAGGCCATCAGGTAGGGGTATCCTAAAAGAAATTGAATGATGAAGAATCCATGAGAAATATCTTGATTTCGTCAATCATAAAAGGTCCCACATGAGCCAGTGACTTCAACATTTGTTTGAGTTTATTAGTGTATGGTATATACTGCCATGGGTACACTGACAGAAATGGAAAAGAAAAAATGTTTTTTAATTTATCCCCCTCCCTGAATGGTGCCTGAACTCCATATGGGTTTGTGTTCATGTTTTTGGCTGTTTTTACAAGACTCCCTTCACAAACCAAGAGCTGCCACACGCCTGGGTTTATTTAGAGAGGTGCGGGGGAGATTAGCCAGAGGTTTCAGCCGGACTAACTAAACACCATCCATCACACACGGGTTCAACAACACGCTCGCAGGGCTCAACACATCACAACACACAAACACAAGTGTTAGTAAGACAAACTAACAATGAGCCATGTGGACCTGGGCTGAGAGTTTTTTGTCAAATACAATAACAATCTAGAGTCCAGTCCTTGAACAGTATACTACACAACACTGTGGCTTTGAACTAGAAGGCAGGGGTGGGTGGTATATTGACTTCTTTTTCAAACAAGGTTCAGGATGAAAAAATACTAATTAAAATCATGCAGTTTGTTAAAAAAAATACATAACCCAATACTTCTGTAAAGTAGTGCCAGTGTTTACATCTCTCCTCTCTTACACTCTCCATTTAACCCCAAAACCACTCGCTCACCAGTCCTCCGGCAACATGGAGGGAGACAAAGTATCTGTCCACACTGCCAAAGAAGACCTGAGCCGATTTCTCTTATGAGTTCAGGCCCAGACATCGTCCAGAGTTGCCCTTGTCAGACGTGACCTCAGTCCGGAACCGGAAGTGGAATGTTTACTTTTGATGTAGGGTGGCGTCTTGTTAGAGCATGCAGAGAGAGGTCTCATCCTTAATGATGCATGTTGTTGGGTTGATATCAATGAATGTATGTGGGCGTATCCACAATATCAACAAGAGAAAAGAAGACAATATACAGGCAAGAAGAGGACAGTCTGAAGCGTCATCATCACACCCACTCAATCGCTGCGAATTCTCTATTCACACACGGGCTCAGACATTGGTACTTTACTTTACCGCGACTTACGCAGTTTTTCATAAGTCACGAAAAACTGCGATAAATTTCCCATAAGGAATGAATGGGACGAGGTCAAAAAAGTCGCAAATCTGCGACGTTTTTCAAACATCTCCTGCTCTGGCATACGTTCACGTAGAAACACCATTCCAGCTTTAAAATGTAGGCACAAGTCCTGAGTATTTAAGTTGTATTTGAACTTTTTTCCTATGATGTGTAGTTTTTGAACTGTGATCCTTGAATGACGGTGAGTGATTTTGGAAAAATTCAGGGTTTTCAATGATTGTATATGGCGGAATGTTCGTGCAGCAGAGTGGCAGGGGCCAACTGACAGAGTGGTGGAGACTCAAAATTTATCTCAGAAATGTGACAATCCTGTCCACAAATTAGCCTCAAAAATACTTTCCAGAGTTGTAGCCACACTTGTCTTCTTTCTCCCAATGTGTCCACTTTATCGGTAGGATTTATGGTTTTGGATTTATCGACCGCTATCCGAAAAGAGTACGTCCCAACTGCCCTATGCACTCTAATGTAAATCGGGAGGAGGATTTTAAAAACTGCACCCTTTTTTACCTCGCTGCCATTTCCACATTTCTGAAGCTAGGACCACAAAACTTATGTATGATTATGACTATATAGCACTAGTTTGACGTCCCCGATGTGAGGCAGAAATCATTCTCAAATTAGCTCCCTCACAGTCCGTTGCTACGGGCCCTTGCCAACTGTCACCTAGCAACCAAAATCAGCTGGGCCAAGAGAGAGAGTGACAGACAGACAGACAGGAGACACACATCAGACAGACAGACAGACAGACAGGAGACACACATCAGACAGACAGACAGACAGACAGACAGAGAGAAATGTACACACACACACACACACACAGCCATGCTTAAGCGTGCACTCACATGCACACAGACGCACACACAGTATATTTCCCAACATTTAAACGACATTAAACGATTATTTTTTCACTCATTCAATGTGCGGCTTGATCGGACTCTGTATGCTATTATTCAGTTTTCTAGAATATTAATGTTTCACGTCGTAAGACGCGAACAGCTGCGAGACACTTCCCATAAGGAATGAATGGGATGAGGTCAAAAAACTTGCAAATCTGCAATGTTTTTCAAACATCTCCTGCTCTGGCATGCATTCACCTAGAAACACCATTCAAACTTTAAAATGTAGGCACAAGTCCTGTGTATTTGAGCTGCATTTGAACTTTTTTCCTAAGATGTATCATTTTTGAAAGGTGAGAAACTTTATAAAACTCTCAGAAATGTTCTCTTTCAGTGACGCTCCGAGCCACAAACTTTACTCAAAAACAGTGATATTTTCTAGAGTTGTAGCCACACGTGTCTTCTTTATCCCAATGTGTCTACTTTATCGGTAGGATTTATGGTTTTGGATTTACCTGCCTCTAACCAACAAAATGTTCTCTTTCCGTGACGATCCTGGCCCCAAATTAGGCTCAAAAACAGTGATACTTTCCAGAGTTGTAGCCACACTTGTCTTCTTTCTCCCAATGTGTCCACTTTATCGGTAGGATTTACGGTTTTTGAATTATCGACCGCTAACCGACAAGAGTAGGTCCCAACTGTCTCATGCACTCCAATGTAAATCGGCAGGACGATTTTCAAAACTGCACCCTTTTTTAACTCGCTGCCATTTCCACATTTCTGAAGCTAGGACCACAAAACTTAATGAGTGTGTTCTTTAAGGCCTTTCTGGCTCGGTCGTGAAAGAAAATTGACGATATCATGTATGATTTTGACCAAATAGCACTAGTTTGACGTCCTAGATGTGAGGCAGAAATTGCTCTCAAATCAGCTGTCGCAGGCACCGTTGCTACGGGCCCTTGTCAACGGTCACCCAGCAACCAAGGTGACCTGGGCCAGCAGAGAGAGTGAAGAGGATTTTCAACACACACACACACACACACAGACAGACACGCACATAACCACAGACACAGAACCACAGACACACATAGACACACAACCACAGACACACAGACAGACACTCACACAACCACAGACACTAGGAACACAAACACACAAACACACAACCAAAGACAGACATACACACAGACACACAAAATGTATGTTTAAAAGCACTTTTCTACACAAATTTAAGCTCTCTCTCTCTGTCTCACTGTCTACGTCTGTGACTCAAGCACTTTCCAACACAAGCTTAAGCTCTCTCTCCCTTTCTCTCTTTCTCTCTCTCTCTCTCTCTCTCTCTCTCTCTCTCTGAGCGTTGGAGTGAGTGTGCTGTGAGCGGAGCGATCGATCAGCTTTAGCGATTTATGAATGAATGGTAAACCTTTTTTTTAGGTTTACAGTGTACGTGTGTTGCAAGTTTGTAGGTGTGTGTGTGCGTGTGTGTTTTCTCGGGTTGGTGCAGTCGAGAGTGAAGAGGATTTTCGGCCAGTATAGACAAATCCGGCGCGAAATCTATGGGCGCCGCCATCTTGCCTGCTGCCATTACTGCGTGGCTGCGGACTGTGACTTGCCGGGGCCCTCTAATGGATTTTCAATGGAAGCATCCTGCTCGTGAAAATGTCAGGTGACTTTAAACGCCGGATTCAGGTGTATATTTTGATAAATAACCGCCGGTTCCAAATAAATGTCGGGTCTAATTATTATTTATTTTTTTAATTAAAGAAGGAGATGTGACCACTGACACTTTTTCACGTGTTGTGCTGCTTTCTGTCAGTCAGTATCACACTGATGATCACCATGGCTCCGGTGCAGCAAAAAAAATAAAAAGTTCAACTTCAAATTCAAACTTTCTGTCGTAAAATATGCAAAGGAACACTCGGGAGAAGCAGCTGCTAGACGTTTCTGTCGACCAGAAGAGAGAAAGAAATGGAGCTTCAGCGTCTGTCCGAGGAGGACAGCAGCAGGGCCAGGCTGACTGCTGGAGGGAGGAAGAAGGCTAGCGAGGAGCCTGAGATAAACATGCGGGGATGAGTTATCAGCAAACAGGCACGCCACGAGAGAGTGTCCCGCAAAATGATCAGGGCGATGGAGATAAATGTCCGCCACCGTGAGTGACAGCAGAGATGAGGAGTTATCTGTGAGTGCTGGTTGGCTGAATCGTTTCCTCCGCAGCAACAACTTCACTTGCAGAGGACAACTATTGCCCAGAAGGATGCCAGAGAATTCACCGAGAAGCTGGGTAAGTTTGTGATATTTTCATCCCGGATTTTTGAGAGGGAGGAATTAATCGCCTGCCCCAAAATGCCGCCTGGTGTCACAACATGTTCGTCCCGGCATTATTGAACAGCATACGTACTAAAAAAATAGGGGCGGCTGTGGCTCAGTGGGTAGAGCTGAGGACTAGTGACCAGAAGGTCACTGGTTCAAATCCCTGGCTCCCCTGGGTGGGACTGAGCTACAAGCCGAAGCATCCTTGAGCAAGATGCTGAACCCCAACACTGCTCCTGATGTGCAGTTGGCACCTTCGTGGCAGCCACTGCCATCAGTAAGGGCCCTGCGATGAGCTGGCGTCTCATCCAGGGAGCACCCTGGCCTTCGCCCATAGAGCCACTGGATTTGGCCCCAGTATCCCCGCTCCACCTTGAAAAAGGTGGTATAAAAGCGGTAACATCACCCGCGACCCGCATGGATAAAGCGGAAGAAAACGAACGAACGAACGTACTAAAAAAAAGAAACAGAAGAACATTTTCGCATCTACAGCTAACGTCTTCAACAACCGCTACGGGACCAACACGCTACTTCCTTAGCAGCAAAGCACCGCAGTAATGGCGGCGCTGCTTTACTTCCGTGTTTGGCCAGATTTGTCTATAGAGCCTGACACACAACCACAGACACTAGGAACACAAATGCACACACACAAACACACACACACACACAGACACTAGGAACACAAACGCACACAGACACACAACACACACACACAGACGCACACAACCACAGACACACAGCCACAGACAGACACACACACACATAGACACACAATCACAGACACAAGGAACACAAACGCACACAGACACAGACAGACACACACACACATAGACACACAACCACAGACACAAAGACAGACACTCACACACACACACACACAGACGCGCACACACACACACACAACCACAGACACTAGGAACACAAACGCACACAGACACACACAAACACACACACAGACAGACGCACACAACCACAGACACACAGACAGACACTCACACACATACAGACACACACACACACACACACAGACACACAACCACAGACACTAGGAACACAAATGCACACAGATACACACAAACACAACCACAGACAGACAGACACACTCACAGACAGAGACACAGACACACACACAGACAGAGACACAGACACACACACACACACACACAATGTGTGTTTAAAAGCACTTTTCTACACAAATTTAAGCTCTCTCTCTCTGTCTCACTGTCTCTGTCTGTGACTCAAGCACTTTCCAACACAAGTTTAAGCCCTCTCTCTCTCTCTGTGTAGCCTCTCTCTATTTTTCCATAATACAACTTTTGGCACTTAATTTCTACCTCACCTTTGAGCAAATCCAGACAAATTATACATTAAAACGTGCGTCTCGGTCACCCGTATGATGTGCTTCTACTCTTCTTCATAGACATGAATGAGACCAGGTGAAAAGATCGAAAAAAATATTTCAAAGGTCGACATCTCTGGCATACGTTGACCAAGACACACCATTCAAACTTTAAAATGTAGATACAAGTCTAAATTATCAACGTGGGAGTCAACTTTTGCTGTAGCTTTCATAGTTTTTTTGTCACGGGGCAAAGCGCACAGCCCACTCTCGCGATTTCCCGGCGGGGAATTGTCTAGTTAATGTTGTTCCAGGGCTAACACTGAAAACTGACCAATCAAGTTTTAGTAATGTTGTAACTTAGAAAAAAGTCAGGAAAAATACCCACGTAGGAAAAGTTATAATTTCAAACACATGGTTATGTAATGCAATGTAATGATAAAACAAACATGTTTGTAACACAAACCATGTTTTCCCAAACCTAACCATTTTTTTCCCCTTAAACCTACCCAAGTATCTTTGTTCCCTATAGCTAACCAAGTATTTTGGCTCCCTAAAGTTAACCAAGTAATTTTGTTCCCAAAGTTAACAGAATGTTTTTGTGGCGTAAACCTAATCTATTTCATTTGTGTAAACCTAACCAAGTATTTATGTTCCCTAAACCTGACCAAGTATTTTTGTTCTCTTAACCTATCAAAGTGTTGGTGTTCCCTAAATGTAACCAAGTATATTTCTTGTGTAAACTTAATCCATTTAATTTGTGTAAACCTAACCAATATGTTCCCTTAATCTATTCAAGTATTTTGTCCATGTATTTATTTTCCCTAAACCTAACCAATTATTTTTGCTACATAAACCTGACCATGTATGTTTGTTGCCAAAACCTAACAGCAAAACAATTTGAAAAGAAACAGCAATGTTTGTGAAAAGGAATAAGTGAACAGTTAATCAGTATGTTTCAAATGGGCTATGAACCCCAGTTTAATCTTGGGGTGGAGTTCCGACAAAGGGCTTTAGTCCAATGTTCACACTTAGCCACAGCAGTGCATACACTTACACATGGCATTAACTGTCGATATAAACCGGGCTACTCCTTTTAGTCTTTCTAAAAGTGACACATCCTGCCTGCAGATTCTGCCTTGCAGATTCTTCTCTTGGAGAAGTCTGTTTGGAGGCTGACCTGAAACTCGTGCCGAACAACAATTTATGCCCTTGGCAATTTACACACTACAGGAAGTATCTTCACACTGCTAGTACCTGACCAGACAACTATTCACTCTGCAATTAGATTCCCAGCACTAAGTCTATCATTGCTGCAGTAGAGCTGTTATTTTAGCTCCCTTCAATTGCTTCAGTGAGTGTTCACACTGATTTCTTGGGGTACATTCACGGGGCAAACTAGATAGCTTGCAAACTCTAATGTATGCTTTTAATGTGATTTTCCAAGACAAATGCTGTTTAAAACCCAGGTTCAGTGAGTGTAATGTGGTGAATTGTTACCTGATGGGGAGCTAATTACTGCCTTTGAATTCAGCTCACTAAATAAAAGCAGAGCAACATGTGGTCTTCATTTGTTTTGTAAATAAGCAGTAAATCTTTGGCTCACCATGTTCACTACCTCTAACAGCCTTTCTTTAAATGGTGTTTGAAATCCTCACAAGGCTTATTAGTCTTCTGAGGGGCACTTACACAGCAAACAGCAGTGTAAATCAGATGCCACAGATTAAAGCAGCGGCAGATGAAGGAACAGATTACTGCAGCGTGTGCAGTGAGTGCAGAGGCCACAGGATGTGTAGGTTTATGTCACCAGCAGTGTTGGCAAAGTGTAATCAGTCCTTCCAGAGTTTTTTTGTGATTGTTGCGGGGAAAAATCCTTGATTATGCGGCACGTTTTCTAAACATTAAATATGGATAAATAAAATATAAAAAAATAAAATGTGTGCTTCCTGTTTTACAGAGGTAGCTATACAAAATATACATCTTCTGTTGAGATAAGTGCTTCCAATGCACAAAGTGCAATCTCTTACTGTAACGTAAATTTACATACTACTAATATACTTACAACTGTAAGGTTTTTGAAACTAGTATGATTTTTTTGTTGGCAAATGAGACTGATTTGCGGGCTTCATCATGGCTTCATCGCGGGGTTTGCAGCTTTTCGTCGTGTAATTACGTCACTTCATAACGTCACTTCATAACGTTCCCATGGCAACAGGGGAAAATGGCTGCTCTTGTGTGAAGTAAATGCAACATTTTTCAACTTTCTGCTAAGATATATGTGACTCTTTTGCAACGAAAATGCAGTGATTATGAAATCATGAAAGCTCGCATATTTTGCGCGGAAATCTGCAATTAATGCGGCGAAAGTGCGGCGTATTTGAAAAAATGCGACCCCCGCATAAATATGCGGACTTTAACTGATTATGCATTGAATTATGCGATCGCGTAATTGCGTTTTTCTGGAGGGACTATGTAATGTATTTCATACTATCAGTTACTTTCATTTGAATATGATAAGTTACAGTATTACTGCTTCTGCAGATCAATGCTTTACATTATATTTGTGTTACTTTCACAAAAAATTACTGCAAAACTACAACTAGGCATTATAGAATGAAGAGGCTAATATTGTTTAAATACTATAGCCTTGGATAAACCTGGACTAAAAAAACATTTCTGAGCTGAGGCTTCTGCTCCAGTGAAACCCACCTACCTACCCTCCTCATTTTAAAGTGGCAGCAAAGACACACGAAAGAGCCGATTGGCCTTCCAAAATGGTTGTGCCTCATCTCATCTCCAGGAGAAGAGGGGGAGAAAAAAACAAATGCAAGTACTCACATTAATAAAAACAAACAAAAACTTGAGACGCAGCTCTCTGTTGGAGATATTTAAATTTCCAAGGAAAGATGATATTCAACTTGAATGAAATGATGTTAGCATTAGGGGGTGTAAACTACACAGACAGAGATGGCTGCAGTTTTTAGAGCCGAGCACCTGGCTGTTGCCTGAACTAACAGCTGTTGGTTTAAATGTTCACTCAACTTTATTTTCTTATAGAACACAGGTGTGGCCGATGATGACATTAAGTAGTCAGACAGACTAAATACTCTACATTAATATTATAAACTACAGACAATAGGTCATAGTTGTTGTCTTTATTAACATTGGACAGATTTAACTTATTTAATTTAGAAACACAAGCCCTTTGGTTAAATGGAATGTGAGGATTCTTACAACAACATCTGTACAGATCTGAAGGTGGTAACATGTTACTCAACATAAGAACTTAAGAAGTGTTATATTACTCTGTTATTACTAAAATTAATATGTCACTGCAAAGCATTACTTCTGTAGCACATTACTCCCCCAACATGTAGCAGGAATCCTCCGGAACATTTGAAAACATAACAAGTGGGCTGACTGTGTTTTATGTATTTCAGTTTCACAAAAAGAAAATCATTTATTCAGCCTTGAAGAATTACACAGGTAAGAAGGGGCTATGTTTAAAGCCTAACCTAGCAGGAGAGGGCTGGGACATCAAATATTGGACATCAGGCACAGGAACTAGGGAGAGCAAGGCAGCAGATGAAAGACGGGAGAAAAATCCCAGCAACATGCGATCCCAAGATAGTGCTGCTGCTTGCAATGGGGAAAAAACAAGATTTTGCTCAATCCAAAGTGTGTTCCAGTTTATGTCAGTTTCAGTGGATCCAGTAGTTTTCACGTTTAAAGGACGCACTAAACGTCCATAAAAAGCTCTCAAACCACCCCTACAGCAAGATATAATGGCTTTATTTAGTAAGTGGATTTGGCTGTATTTGGCTTAACAATAAGACTGTATGACAGACCTATTCAACTGGTGGCCCCTGGGCTGAATGTGGACCTTAATCATTTTGTTTAGTCGGCTAATCGGTCTATTCATTAGTTGTGTCTGTTGCGAGGCACAAAATACTTGTTTTATTAAAAAGTTTTAATCCAGGCTGTTTAGTCAGAGGGAATTTATGACAATCAAACTGCCAATTTACTTCTACGATTAAAAATGTGCATTGTTTTTTCCCCCTAGTTTCTTTCAAAATATAATAATTATTTTTTTATTATGAAAAACTAAACTAATTATGAAAAAAAGAAACTGCATTGTTTAACACATTTCACTTAAGAGTTTTACAGGCCCCTTGGCTAAAATTTGGTTCATTGACAAATGAAGTTGAATATGTCTGCTGTAGGGTACGGTTAAGATTAGCTAAATAAAAGCATTTCATCCAAGTAAGGGAATGGTGGTGGTCATTCTTCAATAAGAGGCAGAATGTAAAGCTCTGGTGCTGCTATCAGCCCAACCTTTACATACTCATTTACTCTGCACTACACTGTGCTGTTATATGAATGTCATCATCAAGACTCGCTGAATGAAAATAAGCTAAGTTCTCTTTCCTATTATAAATGTACACACAGCCGCATTTCAAAATAAATGTAAATAGAAAAAGAGAGCAGGTCACATGTGTAGACAGTGTTATGTACTGCAGACACAGAAGGGTCAGTGTGGAGGGAGGAAGCTGAAACGCTATAGCTCTCCAGAGACACACAATCAGCTGGAGGGCACACCAGCCCCAGCACACAGACATTCTGTCCACTCAGCTCCAGTGCAGCCACATCAACAGTGAAACAGTGTGTCAGCAAGCCCACACTGTTCAGAGCAAACAGAGCATTTTACCTTTTGTACACTTGTTAACTGTGTTTCAGGGCACTGAATACAGATCTTTGGAAAACTCCTCAACACCCATGATATTCTGAAACTGTTAGCAGTGTTAACATCTGGACGAGCAGATAAGAGAGTTTTGGAAAGAATGGCATGGACACACGCTCCTTTTTCTGATCATGTCTCATCAGTTTAGCAAGAGAGTATGTGTTATCATATCATGGTCTTTGCATAGTGACAGAATGGATGTCATATTGTCATTTGTCTAAATCTAAATCTATTATTCTATTTACAAATATTACAATATTAATCATACAATTATGGAAAGAGAGACAAAAAATGACTGCAGACAATATTTGAATAAAAGCAGCATTATCCAGGAGGGTTCTGTGGAGAGCAGTCATGAGTCAGTGCCATTTTTATCGGACCAGAACCTGTTGCCTCGGCTCCAGCCCTGAGGCCTAATTTATAATGTGGTTTCTCTCTTGTGACAAATGTACTTATTATAAGTCGCTTTGGACAACAGCGTCTGCTAAATGCCCTAAATGTAAATGTAAATGTATAATGCTGTGCATAGGATTCACATGTGTGAAAGGTGGGTCACGGACCAAGAACATGCTTACTGCGAAATTATGCTGATTTATAACACCATGTGCACGCACGCCCTACATCAGTTTCCCTTTACAACTTGAAATGTGGCACATCTCTTGCAAGCTTCATGGAACGCCCACAGTTGCCCATGAACAGTCAGTGAAATGCCCCTAATAAATATTCATTGACACTGACTGCATGAAGATGATCACGGAAAACACACAGAAAAAGAGTAAAAAGAAATTTCACAGCGTTAAATCAAAGGTCTTGTTATGATAATTAAGGTAGGCACAGTGTAGGCGTTTTAAATAGAAAAAAAAAACAGGACTTTTGCACAGGAGGCCAAGGTTTAAGTCCCCTGTGTGACCAAAACTCAAAATTCAAGCCTAACCATGAAGCTATCCTCAGTCTAACCAAAACTCATTCCAAAACTCACAATATGTGAAATGTTTGTCAGCAAAGATCTGTGTTGACAGGAGCAAACATGTTCAGCACAATGAAAAGAGGCTCTGTAAGCAAAGTAAACACAAAAATACGAAAACACCATTCTATGAATATATGAAATGCTTGATGGTTCTTAAGAAATAATAAAATGCTAGTTTGAGCAACACTCAGAGAGTAACATAAAACGTCATACAGACAGCAGAAAAAGGCCAACGGGGCAGGGAATGTGATGGACCTGCTGCTTTTCTACTGAGTGGACAACGTTGAGAGCTGTGGTCTAGCCTGATGAGCCGCTGTTGGTTCGTTGAGGGTTGGTAAGTATACACTGAAATAGTAGACTGACACATCCTGTGTGTGTTGACCTTTCGGACCTTTGAATGATTAATCATGTTCATATTTAGTATTTTATTAATCATGACAAGATTTGGGGAGTGATAGGTCTTAGTAGATCAAAATGATCTTCAGGGAAAACAAGGTGACTAAAGGGTCACTCCACTGATTTTGCATTGCATTTCCATAAGTCTGATTTAAAAATGAATGTGCAAAGCATCTTTTACTCCTTGGTGTAGGCCAAGCTTAAATGTTGGATAATGCATTTCCCCTGATGCAATAAAGAGCAGTATAAGAAGTAGTCTTCTTTTGACAGACTGAAGGAGTAGTAGAAATCCTGCCCCTTCCTCCCCTTCCTCAGTGGACCTTATTTGTGGCCAATGGGATGAGCCAAACACATTTACGATCCTGTTTGACTTTTTTTTCAAGTCAAAAAAGTGTCAGTTTGTTGTAATTAAAGTTAAATCTGGCTGCCAACTGGGCTCATAAAAGGTTGTACAAAAGATGAAAATCACAATAAATCTGCTCATATTGACAACTGCACTTATATTAAAGGAGAGTTGGTCAGTTCTGTGAGCTGCTAATATACAGGAGCAGCTCTACAAAGTTTAAGTTACGAGTTTTGGTGAGCGTTCAATGAGACGACGTCACGGACGAGACTGTTGGTTGAGTAGTCTTTATAATGACACTTAAAATTTTCAGTCAGATATTTCAGATAGTTGATGACAAACTGAGACTTCATTAACTTGGACAAACATCATACAGTATTTGTGATTCATGACACAATTCAAAAGGGATTTCTCCCAGTTGACTATTTTTTTGTAAACATTAGATAGATAGATAGATAGATAGATAGATAGATAGATAGATAGACAGATAGATAGATAGATAGATAGATAGATAGATAGATAGAGAGAGAGAGAGAGAGAGAGAGAGAGAGAGAGAGAGATAGATAGATAGATAGATAGATAGATAGATAGATCAAATAAAATGTTGAGGTAAATGAAACATAGCACAAAAAATAAGGACATTTGTGTTTGGTAGATTATTTCTTTGTTGTAACAATGCTTCTTGGCAATAAATCTACTGTTGGAAAGCCTGTTTATTTCCATTTTAAATGGTGCCACATTTGTAAGGAACATGCATTTATGGGATGAGGGTGGGTTGCGCCCATGAAAAATTTTGCCAAGTCTTTTCTGCCAAACAGTTTATACTGCAATTGACTCTTGTTTGGTGTTTGGTGGACTGGATGATTGAAGCAAGACATACTGGCAATTTAACAATTTATCACTGTAACAAATAGGAGCCTCAGTAGCACGTGAAAGAACCATATACAGCCACAACAGCCTGGCACCTACTCCTCATGCTGGTCACCAGCCTGGTCAAACACTGTTGTGAGATTGCAACCCATTCTTCATCCAGCATTTGTTGCAAGTGTTCAATGGGGTTGAGGTTAGGACTGCTGTGGGATTATGGGATTGCCAGTGGTTGCAGAATCTCACCTCAATATTTTTCTGAATAGAGATTGCCTCCATGGATGACAAAGCTCATTTTCCAGGGAGTGAGATGCCGCCCTCACACCACCAAAAAAGATGGTACTCTATCCATGAAGCAATCAGCATAGTGTTCTCTGCATCTTTTCCACACTTGACCCCACGATCCAACTGCCATAGGCAGAATCTGAACTCTGAACATAACATTCCACCATAAATTCGGGTTCCAGCACAAATGGGCCTGATGGTGAGGGGCAGTCATGGTACACCTCCTGGCAGCGCTGTGATACTAGAGATTGGCTGCGTACAGTCTGTTCCAGATTGTCTGGGCAAAAAGCCATCGGCCGTATCGTCCTGCAAACCTGGCCTACAAATCTGTAGACTACCTGCGGTTCTGACAGTGCTGACAGGGTGAGGAAACGGTCTTCTTGGGGTGTTGTCTTCTTGGGACGCTTCACGGCCTGTCTCTGACAACTCCATTATATGGAACTTGGCCTTCAGTTTGGAGATGGTACTAGGGCTCACTCCAAATAATGCCGCAATATGGTTTTGCAGAACACCAGCTTGAAGTTGCGCCATCACATGGACTCTATCCAGACCAGTCAAATGAAAAACAAATCCTTGGAGCTGACACCAATTGACCCCTGTAGCAGCCACCATACCTTTTTAATTAGACCCTCCCAGCCGGGTAAACGCTCATGTTTTTCAAAACATTGCCCCCCACCATAGTCATGACTATGACATATTCAAATGTTTACTTTGTCCAGAGCCAGAGAAGACACTGTGCAACTCTTTTCACAAGCTGAGTAAAAGTCCTTCCTGACAGTTGTGTGTAAAATGGAATGAATTCCCCTTTAACATGTCATGTCAGTAGGCAGACCTTAAAAGTTAGCAGCAGCCGTGTGGGCAACTGCAGATAAATGCCATTAGGCTAACAGAAGGGCAGGATAGGAAGAAATAGGACTGGGTCGGGGGGTGCTGGTTGGAGGGGTCTTCCGTCCACCCGTCAAAAGCCCTCAACTGAGTGTCTCTCCTGCTGGAATTTTCCATGGAGCGAGTGAAAGGCAGGGCATACACACAATGCCTCACAGCTGACTGGGTTTAAATAGACGACTGTGAGACCTGGGACAGCGTCTCCAGCGCCTCCCACACACACCCCCACACTACGTCACCCTTCTCACCCCGCTGCCCAGCATTTATGCAAAGCTTCAAGGGCCATTGTGCTCAACATTGCTGCCTCTGCGGACTTCCTGGCGCCCAACCAAATACGGCTGATACCCTGTTTGGTTGGTGTGTGTGTGTGGTGTGTGTGTGTAATATTTGCTTTCACAGCAACTCACGCTCACACGTCAAGTGAAAGAGACTACATAAACAGAGCTGGAGCTGAAGGGTTAACTGCTTGATCCCTCTCCTGTAAGACTGCGTCTCCAGATGTGAGGACCTGGCCAGTGTCACCAGCTCACATGAATGGGAATCAATTCTGGCCTCTTTCCTCCCTGCGTGTTGACTCAGTATTATTTATACCCCGTAAATGCTTTCCTGACTGCACTTGGCATGAGGCCCAATCTATTCATATTTAAGGTATTTACACAAGAGGCAGGGCCAAGCATAACATTTAATGCAAAAATACACCTCAGGGCATACAAAATGTCATGCTAATTTATTTTTGCTTCAGTTCATGTGCTTACATTTCTGATGTGAAGGGGAAAACCATATCAGGGTGAATGGCACTGCAGCTTTATCTAATATAATTATTGTTTCTACGGTCATGCCTTTCCCCTGATGTTTCTTTGATCTACTGAAGGAGAAATTCATCTCCTCCACATTGGAGGTCAAAGGTCAGGAGTTGTCAGCAGAGAACTGTACCTACGCCCTCTACTTAAAGGATTATTACACAAACGGGGCTTCCTCTGCAAACTGTTCGTGGTTTTAAAAATTAAACAACTGGTTGTAGGAGATCAACACACCACATATGTAGAGACATTCACAGGTTTTCAATCACATCCTTGACACATCTTGAGAATGTAAGATTTTATTTCTAATGTTGGGCTTCATTTGTACTACTTCCTTCAGATGGAGTTGTTGAGGAGTAGTTTTCAACAATGTTCAAAACCTAGAGATAGCCACACATTGGCCCTCATTTATCAAACGAACGTACGGCAGAAAACGGCGCGTACGACCATTTCCACACAAGCTTTGGCATTTATCAGTTTGGAAGTGAGCGGAAGCTACGATCAGATCTCACGTCAGGTCTGAGCTCATGTACGCAAATCTGAGTCTGTGGATTTGCGGTGCAGCACAGCAAAATCTGTCTGAGTCTGAAAATAATTATAAAACAAACCTCAGCTGTCATTAAGCATAAGCAGTCACATATTTAGAACGGATCAACAGATTCTTAAAACGAATAAAACTAAATAAAAAAAAAGATTTAATAAAAAAAAAAGCCCACGTTTTTACTGATACCACTTTTTTGTTAAATAAAATATGACAACTTATTAGCGGAATACCTAATAACCCCGCTGGCAAACCCTGCTACAGAGCAGGAACGCAGATTCAATAGTGCGCACACACGTGTCACAGTGGAGCGCTGCTTCAGGTGGCTGATGAGCAGGTGGCTCCGTCTTGACCAGCAGGGGGAACGCTGCTGTATACACCAGAGAAAGTGTGCGCTATTATTTTGGCCTGTTCAGTTTTGCACAACACTGCCAAGATGCCAATCTCCATCTTGGTAAAGTTTATCTTCTTGCCAGTGTTTCTTCTCTCCATGTTCGACCTCAGTGGGCGAGGCCGTCGAACCAGGAATATTTAAGGGCCTAACATGTTAATGACGATCTTATTCAGCCACCGCATTTATCAAGACCCGATCATTCGTACGCTGAGATTGGTCAGATACGAATGTTTCATAAATCACACGTGTGTCCTGTCGTAAGACCTCTGCGCTCAGATCTGCACCCGTTTTCACACAAGATTGATAAATGAGGGCCATTATGTTTACTCAACATAACTGGGTTTTATTTGGTTGCCTGTCACTTGAACTTCCAGGATAGAGTCAGAAAGTGAAGGGGAAAGTTGGCGAACTAGACTAAATGTAACACGAATAAAAATAAAACATTACATCTACATGTCAGAGTGATGTAGATGGATTTTTATCAGCAAAACTCATATTCCCTCATCAACATTCTCAGGTTCTCAATTAACATTGGGCATATATCCAAAATACTGCAAAATAGATGCTTTTGCTTTTTGCTTTGACAACAAATCCTCTGTCATTATCTTGTCAGTCAACTCTCCTTACTCTCATGACATTATCAGTGAAATGTGACTCGTGCTACGCTGCTGCTGGCCCCACTGCTGCACAGTCGATGCCTGTAGCAGTTTATAACTGTATCATCCTTCATCCGACCTACATTTTGAAAAAAATTACAGTGAGAGTGGGGGGCACATAATGTAATCCGCGTGTGCCCGAACACCACCTAACACTAATTACCGCAGCAAGCCTAATGTTGATGAAGAAAATTTCCCTCCAGCTACATTCAGCAGTCAGACCCAAACAAGCTGATAAGTGTGAATGCCCACACAAAACAGAGAGCTACACTGGATTCCATGTTAGATGCTGTTATACAAGGACAAGTGGGTCATAAATGCGACTAAATACATTCAAGCAGATATCCACCAAGGTGGTTTTAAACGGAGTGCGAGAAGGTCCAACCTCACACTGACAGAGGTCCAGTTGGGTCAAATCATTAACGACTACTGAGCTTACATGTTAGCAGACATGTTTTTTGGATATGAGAATGCCTACATGAATTCCTATTCATCAATATTAGACCCTCAAAGAAATCCTCTCTTATGACATGTGGAAAAAGTTCTACTGATCCGTGGAAGATGTGTCTGACTTCAAAGGTCAACTTATTATCTTTGTCAAGTTAAAGATTCAGATGACGATAACAATGTAACTAATACAATTTGGGATCATTGTTATTTATGTCTAACTTCAGCACCAGCACTAACACTACATCTGGAGAGGAAATCATCACATTATGTTTAGTTCATTCCCTCCTTCTTTTAGAGCTGCTTCCACATTAAATGACCAATAAAGAAAAAAAAGACTCTGAATGATCCCTCTGCCCGTCACAATAGGTGCTTCTGTTCTAATGCCTCCAACAAGCTCTTCAGTGAAGATTAGGACTCTGCTGTGTGAAGTTTACCCACACTGGAAAGCAGTTGGACTGCAGGGCCAGTGTGTTCTGTTTACTGCTTTACAGCTGGAAGACCAGTGCACCAAGATTTCTCCACAGCCATGTAGTAACATTATAATTCAGACAGATGACTGACAGCTTTTTGGCTGGAACCTGATAAACTGGAGGGAGTACAGTGGGGCTCAATGGGCCTTAATGGGTCAACTCAAAATCAACAAAAAAGTATTGGAAAAACAATGTACCTGTTACCCAGAGTGAACAAAGCCAAAAACTCAATAAACACTCTGATATTGTCACTTCAACCTGGAAATAATGAGAAAGCTTGAGGATTCAGAAAGTTATTAAATGTATTTGTTATTCTAAGAAAAGGGGGGCTCTCTGTGCCACATCATAGCTAGAGTAAAGGTTTCTAGGGGGCAGTGCATGGAACTAAAACCTACCAAACTCGATCAATTGTACCTAAAGTGAGCACACCTTTAGATGATCAATACATCAAGCTTAATTCTCTGGTTTGATCTTTGTGAAGAACGATTTATACGCAGCAGGATGATGAGCCCAAACAACTAGAGAAGACCATGGAGTCATGACTGTCATGGACTTTCCTCCACAACCCACTTCACCATTTATAGGGGTACTTGAAGATTGAGAAAGCCAAATACTCTGTGACATTACAAGACACTTTGTGGAACACTATCAGATCATACTGGGATGACATGAGTCAGCAGATGTTCCACTAACTTGTGGAGTCCATGCAGCTCAGTGCATGCTGTCATTAAAGCAAAAGAGGGACATACCAATACTAAACCCACATATTCTGAAATTCAAGGACATTTTACAAAGATTTATCTTTTCACTCATAATGTTAAGCTGATATTATTATTTATAATGGAACACATATAGTTTTACATTTGAAACAAATGTAAAATGTAAGTATTTTGAATGCTGGTTTCAGACTTTTGCATCCTACTATATAGAAAATATATAAATATTCTGCCATAAAAAAGATTGGCTGTAATATGCATAAAGATAACATAATGATTCCATGTGTTAAATATATTGCCAGTCTCAATGCCTGGCAATCTATATAATCTGATAAAGAAACTTTAGAAAAGTTTTTATTTTTTTATTGTTGTTATTGTTTTGTTATTTTAGGCTCGTAGCCTTGCAAACGTCTAAAGACAAGGGAGGGTTTAACCCACCAGATCTTTAACATAAGGCTTCACTATGCACACATTTCTATTAGTCAGTTAGACCTGGTCAAACACTGCAGGAAATATTTTTCAAACCCATGCCTTGATTTTTTGTACAATGTGTGGAAGAAACTACATAGCTACACAGAAGAATCCACAAATGTGGATACCACTGTGGGATCACCCACCGGTTATAACCCCGCCAGAAGGCTTCATTCATATGGGGTAACATGGAACTAAAGTACTATTAAACTAGCTGAGATTTATCATTACGGATAGATAATTGTTTACAAGCAAAATATCACTAATTTAAATGCAAAAAATATCTGTAAAGACATTAAAAAATAAAATATAATCTAAATTTTCCAGCTCTGAAAAGAGCTTGGGTCTGAACCTAAAATGTGATTCATAAAAGAAGGGACAGGACAAGTTCTGAAGAACAGCTCAGTCTGTCTCCACGAATGCCTCACTAAAACTAACTCCACTTTAGACATTACATAGCTATTACTGAACGACCCATAGGATGTGGAGGGTGAGAAAGCAGTTGTTGGAAATGCTCTTCAAATAAAGGATCCTATCTACATAAGGTATAGGAATGTGTAACTGTTTAAAAGTTTTAGATTTAAGTTTTCTGGAGAATTTGTGATGGGACGGTTTGTATTTAGCCCGATGCTGCACTTCCTATTATAGACTGCCAAACTCAATAAGTGGATTTCTGTTGCTTTTGAGGCCTAAAATTGTATTATTTTGTACCTGGAGAGAGCAGCGCTCCACATATGGACATGAATATATGCTGTCTAGACAGGTGCAACACAATATGAGGCACCTGTCGTGGCAACAGTGCCCTTAAGACAACAGATGGATTAGTTACCATATGAAAGTTGTTTTTTTTCTGAAGCTGCAATATGTAGGAATTGGTCACCTGTTAGATTCACACTCAAAACGAATAGGGAGGAAAATATCACCAAAGAAACCGCTTACTGCTGCTAACTGTAGCTGCTCTTAACTAGTTAGCTCAGTTAGCCGTGCAGTAACAAGTTTGGACCAGGAGAGTGTTACCCCTAAATCCCACCAGATCCGTGTTGGGTCCATCTCTGCTCTGCCACAGCAGTGAAGCTGATCTTTAGTCTTTAGTCTAGTCTATGTGTGAAGCTCCACTGGCTCCACCACGCTGCGTATCTTTTCCACTGCAGCTCCGTCATTCAGCAGACACAGAAGCCTTGTGAATCTGCTACGAAAGGGTCCGGATTGCCGGAGCTGCACGGTGTAGAGATTCAGCCGAATTCAGCACAGAGCATACAGGAAGTCTAGCACAAAAAGAACAACCTAACATCCGGTTAATTTTCAGAATAAAACACTCCATGTTGACACCAGCACAAAATCCTAAAAAAAGAGATGGAAACACGGTTGGAAACACTGGTTGTTGTTTGTGTTTATAACACAAATACATAACTGTGGTTGCGCATGATTCTGTAATTATCGCGGGAACTCAGTCTCGCAACTCCAGCTATCTAGCAGTGCTGCACTCAAAGCAATGCCGTCGGGTTGCCGTGCGGAGCAAAACCGTACCAGAGCCGCTCTGCAACGCACACGCATCCTGTGAAATTCCGGGGTTAGTCTTTACAACACTAGCACAGGAGTTTTATACCAGGTCAGTCCAGGGTTAGCATGCTAACTTCAATAGGTGTCTCTGCAATACAGTTCACAGACTTAATGTCACAACGGCTATTTATTCACATTATGTCGACAAGTTGCCCTTTTAATAAAACACCCAGTTAAACTGATGCACAACTATATCCACGCATTTTATCTTCTTTTCTGATTTAATCATTTTAATTTATTCATCACTTATTTTGAAGACTTTATTGCTTCTGCATCTGTTTTTCCTGTTTGTCTCTTTTTTTGTGTTCATTAAAAACTCTGAGGACACAGACACCTCCAGAGGGCAGAAACTTAATACAGCTGACTTTGCATGTTTATGACGGGTGGTTAAAAAATGTGTTTAAAAATGACTGTGATCTTTTGAAATGCTCTCCTGTTGTTCAATATGACGGTAAAACATAGAGATGTGTGATGTGAGTGACATGTGCAGAGCGCAGGGCTGACTGAGGGCCCGGCGCTCTGCAGCACTCTAAGGAGGAGAGATTGTTGATGTCTGAAGAGAGCAGCTCTGCTCCAGCTCTCCTACTCTACCTGGCTCTTCTCCACCGCACTCATCCAGCAGAGCATGATGGGACGGATTCTCCAAGACTATGACAAAAAACACGTGACCACATACAAACGCCGTTTGGGGCTCACGGGCTTTAAACTTCAAACTCCAGCACCACTGCTGAGTGCACATAGGACTGGCGCGCGCGCGCGCACACACACACACACACACACACACACACACACACTTACTCTCTGACGGATAGAAGGGCTGCATATCGATCTTGTGCACCTCTTTGGCGTAATACTCCTCCTCACTCCGCTGCCGCTCGCACGTCGCCGCCCGTTCGTTTGCCTTCTCCTGCAGCAGGTCCCGGGTGCTGTTGTAAATGGCAACAATGTCCCGGGACACGTCCTCGGGCTCGGGGAAATCCTCCGGGGGGCTGGTGAGCTTCAGTTTACTCAGGATCTGTCCTCGGATGGCCTCTATGCGCTTCTTCTTGAACTGATCCATGTCCAGCGTGCTGCATGTGGACAAACTGAGCGCCACGGTGGCTAAATCCAACGTGAGGAGTAGACTGACGATACACAGGTTCATCTTCTGCTCCAGCGTCTACAAATCTCAAAAAAAAAAAAAAAAAAAAAGATTCAGGAAAATATTCACCGAGGCGGTTTAAATATCGCCAGGCAGACGCATTTCTTGGACAAAATCAAAGTCGAGAGCATTTACGCATACGAGCCAAGTGGCCCCGAGCAGTTATTTCAAGATCGTATGGTTCAACTTCCCCGCTGTCAGTAAAGTGTTCCTGAAAATCCATTCAACTGTCCTGAAACAAAAGAGAGACGTTATTCGGTCAGAAGGGATCGCATGGATCTCCTGCCGGCTGACAGTTAGCGCACAGAGTGCGTAAATGTGCCGCTGAATGTGGCCAGAGGTGGCCCTTCGGAGATCAGACGGATGTGAAATACATGGCTGAATAGAAAAGAGTTCTAACGAGCTGAGGGGTTGCAGTCAGCGGGACGATCAGCCGTGTAGCCTGCGGGACTGAGCACACCTCCACCGCATCAGAGCGCTCGGCTCGCTGCTCTCCAACCGCACCTCAGACCGGCCCCAAAGTTTCTAGGTGTCAAACTTCAGTGCGTCGATATTCATCTCTCGTATCCCCCAGACAGATAAAAACAAACTTCTTTTGAAAAATTAAAAATCAAACCCGGTACTGGCGTTCAAGGTACGGATACGTTTGCGAAGTTTGTCTGACGCCTTAAAGCATAATCAGAAATCTGTCCAAAGTTGTGATTTCACGATGACACGTCTTCCTTTAAAGTAGCTCAGTACAATAATAAAGAGCGGAGTTTGCCTTCGGTGCGGCTGCAGGTCACTTTCACACGTCTTCCCTCACCCCATCTAGTTGGGGAATGGCTCGTCTTTTACGCGTGCCAAGCGGACAGCAGCAGCCGCGAGATTTATAAGGGACTAAAGTTACAGCGTGCTCCCCCCTCCGCCGCGTTAAACCGAGGTTGTGGTCATCAGTGTCGGAGAAGGGGACCCCTTCAATTTTAAGTTACGAGACGATTTATTGTAAATAGGAGTGCTCACTGTGCCCATTGGGACAGCGATGCAACGGCTAATGGCCCATTGGCTCATAATGCGTCGTGACGCAGGGTCCTAAAGCCTGTCAGAGTCAGGTAGCAGAAATCTTTTCTCTCTCGTTTTCTACACTTGAAACTATTTCAGCTTCTCTCCATTTGACAGTTCTTTCAGCCACATGTTCAACTCTTTATGGTATTTTGGTATCTACTCTTGACTTAAATTAATAAACTTTCCCATTCAAGAGTCCTGCCACCTGAGGGAATGTAAAAAATATGGGAGGCATTGTGAGAACCATGTCTGATTATAACAAGAGATAGGATGGACTGGGCTGTAATCAATCAGCACTTTCCACATCTGATGTGTAGCATATCTTTGATGAGCTCACTTTCCATTTTTCTAAACATTACAGTGGCAAGAAAATGGCACTGCTTCACTTTGTGAGCTCACCTGCTGAAAATGTTTAATAAGCAGCTTCCCTTCTCCTGCGCTCCCCTAGCCTCTGAGCAGCTCTGCAGTTCCCCTTATGAAGATGGATGGTGGGATTTGCTGGTGCAGCTAAATGTTAACAGGGTAACAATGACATGGCGCATAGTTCAGAGGTGAAGTCCTTATAAGATTTTCAGTCGGAAGGTGATGTCATTTCTCATCATGTCATTTTCCTGGAGATGAGAATTGACAGAGGGTGTTGAACCAGCACAGTGTCAAGTAGAATATATGTAATCAAACAATAAGAAAATGACTTTATGAAAATGTTTTTCGTAAAGTCTTCTCAATCAAAATACTTGCTTTTTCCTTACATAAAATAAACACATATGTTTTTCAAGTCTTCATCATCATGTCTCAAGTCAAGTCAAATTGCAAGTTGTCAGAACAGTGACTCGAGTCCACCTCACTGGTTGGATTACGATGGTTGGGGCCAGAGGGTGATGCTGAGGGTGTCTTAGCCAATCAGCAGCTGATTGGATTGTGTCAGATGCTTCCGATCTGACACAATGCGGTGAGACCGATGTGCTCCTCCAAACTGGAGCTCCCTTTGTGCGCTCCCATACACTGGCCCTCATTTATCAATCTTGCGTGAAAACGGGCGCAGATCTGAGCGCAGAATTGGTCTTACGACAGGACACACGTGTGATTTATAAAACATTCGTATCTGACCAATCTCAGCGTAGGAATGAGCGGGTCTTGATAAATGCGGCGGCTGAATTCGATCGTCATTAACATGTTACGCCCTTAAATATTCCTGGGTCGGAGGCCTCGCCCACTGAGGTCAAACATGGAGAGAAGAAACACTGGCAAGAAAATAAACTTTTTCGAGATGGAGCTCGGCATCCTGACATCCGAGGTGGAGCAAAACAAAGATGTGCGTTTTGGCAGTCTGAAAAATGGAATTAAAGGAGGTCATAAAAACGCTGTATGGAAGAGAATAACGGAGGCAGTCAACAGCGTTGCCAGAGGAACGGACTCCGGCTGAGGTGACGCAGACGCAGTCGCGTCAGAGCCAGAGCAGAATGGTAACTAACAACCCCCTTTTGCTTGCATTGTAAAATCTATCAAACTCTGACTGATCACATTTCCTACACATAATTAGGCTTACACATGTTACATGGGTATACATTTTTATTGTATTTTTAAATGTTTCACAGCCAGGCACCAGCATCATGTCGGCGAGGTCTCCTCCCCAGAGCGCGTGCCCTCTGGCCCCGGTGCTGCTCCCAGACCAAACATCATCACAGCAGAGGTCCTGGACAGAAAAATAGAAATATGCAGTTTATTGGCCTCAGTTGTCGGCGCACATGAGGCAACAAATAACACATTAAAAGAAATGAATGAAACTCTAAAAAAGCCTTAATAAAGTCTAAAAATGACTAAATGTTGTCCATTTTCTGTCTTTATTATGCCTTTAGCCAATTCCACCAATAATTCACATTACTGATTAAATACTGCAGAGCATTTGCAAGAGTTGAAGGTATACTTTACGTTTTAAAGGTGATGAATGAGGTCCTGTCTCCTCCGTATAGCCCCCAGTGGAGGCTGTGCTGGCCACGGCTCCATGGGCATTGGCTCATCTGGCTGCGCCGGCACATCGAAGGCACTCACTCCATTCACTAATACAATGTTGTGCAAAACTTGACAGGCCAAAATGATATCGCACACTTTCTCCGGGTATACAGCAGCGTTCCCCCTGCTGGTTCGAGACAGAGCCACCTGCCCTTCAGCAACCCGAAGCAGCTCCACTGTGACCCGTGTGCGTGTGTGCGCACTGTGTCTGCGTTCCTGCTCTGTAGCAGGGTTATTGGGTATTCCATTAATTAGTTGTCACGTAGCCTATCATATTTTATATTACAAAAAAGTGGTAGCCTTTCAGTAAGAATGTGGGCTTTTAAATTTTTTTTTTTTGTTTTATTCGTTTTAAGAACCCGTTTTGATCTGATCTAAATATGTGACTGCTTATGCTTAATGACAGCTGAGGTTTGTTATTTTCAGACTCAGCCAGATTTTGCTGTGCTGCACCGCAAATCCACAGACTCAAATTTGCGTACACGATCTCAGACCTGACGTGAGATTTGATCGTAGCTCCCGCTCACGTTCAGATTGATAAATGCCGAAGTTTGCGTGGAAATGGTCGTACGCACGTTTTTCTGTCGTACGTTCGTTTGATAAATGAGGGCCAATGTGAGCCTGCTGTGTGGCAGCTTGATTTACATTCATACCCCTCAGAAAATTCCACTTTGTTTCATTATTTGCCAAGGCCCGATGCTGGCCCTCCGAAACCGGCCATCCATCAGGCCTGACAGCGTTCTCTAACTCTCTGCATCCAGAGGCTGCTGTGAACCAGATGGTGTCACTAAATCAGCACCCACACCGACAGGCGAGGTGAGGTGTGTGTTTGAGGCCCGATGTCCAGTCCAACACCTGCTCCACACAAGGAAAACTGCTGGAGCTGCAGACAGGAGGAACACAAAGGACTGGCATCTTATGTTGTCAGCAGAGTCAGCAAAGACACTTAAGTACTGGCACTGTCCTATTTGTACTTTTTTATTACTTTAGTACTTCTATTTTCAGTTACTTTATACTTCCATTCCACTCAATTTTATCTGATCTGATAGTCAGCACCCCAATAATTAGTTGTATATACATATATGGTATACAGTACATACATACATGTTAATTTATGTATAATTTACTTTTACTTTTGAAACTCAGGTTTATCTATTGCCAGAAAATTACTTTTCATACTTATGTACATTTGATATCAGATATGTGGTGCTGATAGGGCTCCCGGTTCTGGCGAAGACGTGAGGACACTCCCTCAGGTCCTAGAATAAACTGCTGAACTTACCGACTTAACTCCCTCCGCCAAGTCCATGTAACAGCCAAGAGCTTTTTGTGAAGTAACACACATCAGGGACAGGTCTATAGCCATCTGTAATCCATAAGCGAAGAAAAATGAGCAAGGAAAAGAAAAACAAGGTTAATGATTGGTCACTTGCTAACAGAGCTACACAAGCCATGTAAACTGGGAGGAAGGCTATCCTCTGCAATTGATGAAATGAAGGATGAGCTATTTGCTAAAATTGAAGACAAGGCCAAGGGTCAAAATGCTTTGATTGACCAGTGACACTAATTCTTACAATGCTCCTAATGGCTTAGAGTTTCATGTAGCAAAAGACTTTGTAGCACCAAGAATGAAGTGATCTGCACAGTTGAAATATGAAAGTTAATACTTAAGCAGGTCCTAAACGGTCATCTCTCTGTCTGAACAGGAAATCCCAGCCTGTGGAGATGACTTGGACTGCCGTTACATTTCCCAGCCTGAAAAATTGTTCCAGAATTCCCCTCCAGACAAGGGTCATGTGACACATTTGTTTTTTATCATCATTATGATTGGGCTTAATGAACAGAAAAATAAGCACTCAGCAACTTTATAATTTGATGTTATTATTAGATAAATATTCCATGTTATTATGGCATAAAACTAAATGCTCAAAAAACACAAATTATTTTGTGAGAGCAAGACTGACAGCTGGCATCAAGAAGGCAAAGAGGAGACATCAGCAGAGACTGGAGAGAGACCTCAACACCAACAGCAGTAAAAATATGTGGCAGGTGATACAAAATGTCACAGGCTACAAAAGCAGGAGCGCCCCCATCATGTGTGAGGTCACACTGCTGGATGAGCTGAACACATTACATCTCCTCAACAAAGACTCAGCTGTGAAGTCTGCTCCACCTCCAGAGGACCAGCCACTGTCAGTTACCACAGTGGATGTGAGAGAACGTGCTAGCTGAACTTATTACTGACATTTTTAACATGTCACTCTCAAAGGAGACTGTTCCCTCCTTCCTCAGACAGCCATCATCGTCCCCTTACCTAAAAGTCTGCTGTGTCTAGTCTTTATTGCTCTGGCCCTGTGGCTCTCTTTTAGAAACTGGTTCTTCAGCACATCAAAGACAACATCCCTGCCAGCCTGGACCCTCACCAGTATGCTTCCATAACCAACAGAGCCACAGAGGATGACATATCTACTGATCTTCCCTCAGACTTCACACACCTGGGCCCGTATTCACAAAGACTTTTATCTTAACGTTAGGAGTACTCCTAAATCGGACTAAATGTTTTTATGTAGGAGTCGTTTCTTAAAAGTAATTCACAAAGCCGCTGAGCCCTACTTTTAGTTATGAAAACAGTGAACTCCTAAACTAGAAGTAACTCTCTGTTGCTATGGATGATGTCATTTTATAAGGACGCACTTAGAAGCGGTGACAAATTACCTACCATATTTCGACAAACACAGAGGTCATTTGATAATATTAGTCCCGTGCGAATTGGCATCTCTGTGATTTGGGGTCGTTTTTTGTTTTTCTTAAGGTTTATTGTGTTTTCCACTGCCTTTTTCCCGGTCGAGAATTATGGAGGCTGCGTTGGGAATTATAAATTAAAGTTTTGACAGCATTTTGGGTGCAAATTCAGGAGGCTCATCAGAAGAGCGAAATCTCGAAAAGATGATTAGATGGATTACATGCATGGCAGCATGCGGTAAGGGAAATTTTTCTATCTTTCAACAGGCTCACCAGTTATTATATTAAAAATATCCATATCTAACCATTGTGCTGCTCCAGCAAGGGCTCCGGTGCGGACTTCAGAGACTTCACAGACTTCGCTTATCCTGTGTGAATGTGCCGCAGAAAACACGGACATGGTGGGATAATTTCTAAATCACTTGAGGTCCCCAGGTAATACTAGTCCCGGGTGAAGAGCTGCACTTTCCCTGTAGCCAAACACCGGAGTGTTGCTAAACATTTTAACTCTGGCGTTATTGGATTGTTTCGGTTGGTTGGGGACGTTATTGCGTCCCTCACCAACTCAACCACAACTTCAATCCCTTCGCGGTCCATCCAACATCGTTTTAATAATTCCCTGTCATTTAGCGTCTCCAAAACATTTTAACCATAAGATTCTTTGTGAATACGGGCCCTGGACAATAATGTGTTGTTTTGTTGACTTCAGCTCAGCATTCAACACAATCTCACCCCTGAAGCTGATCCAAACACTCTGGGTTTGAGTACAACACTCTGCAACTGGATATTGGACTTCCTCACAAGCAACCCAAGAGCGTTCCGATTGGCAGTCACACCTCCTCTATGTTAGTGCTCAATACTGGCACCCCTCAGGGCTGTGTGCTCAGCCCCCTCCTGTTCACACTGTACACCCATGGCTTCACTCCCAGAGAGTGGTGCACAGAGAACAATCTACCGCTTAACATCAGCAAAACCAAGGAGTTGATTATTGATTTTAGGTAGAAGAAGGCAAAGTCACACACCCCTGTCTACATCAGTGGAGCTGAGGAGGAGCAGGTGAACAGTTACAGGTTCCTTCGAATAACCATCACTCAGAAGTTATCTTGGTCATTACACATCACCACGCTGGTCAAGAAAGCACAGAAAATGCTGCTGTTCCTGCAGAAACTAAGGAAGGCTAATAGAAAGCATCCTGATTGGAAACATTTTCAGCTCTACAGCGGGTGATTAAACCACCAGAACATCACTGGTACCCTGCTGCCATCTGACAACAGATCCAGAAGTATCTGCTGCTGTACCACCAGATGACAGAGCAGCTTCACTCCTCAGACTGTGAGACCCCTCAATTCATCAATAACAGTCCATTTCCTAAAATATATGTAGCACCAAAGACTCATAGTTTATAAATAAACAAGTAACCTTGTGTGATTGAAAAACCTCTGTTGAACTGACTTACATTTCCAGTCAGCCAAACATCCTCTGACCCATTTACTTTGTGTGTGGTGTACTCACAACTGTTATCCCACTGTAATGTACTAACTTAGAAGTACGTGCAAGCAGTTTCCAAAAAAAAAATAATAATTGGCTCACCTAGTTCAGCTCAAAAGGAGAAATCAGATCATAGTGTTTAGTGTTTCCATCAGCATTCCTCTCTTTGCAGGATGAAGAGGAATGTGTTTATATACTGATGGATTTATGAGTGCTAATCCACCCGATATTGTTGGTTTGCTTTTTTTAATAAGATTTGTTGACAATAAGAACAGTAAAGAAATGTTTTGGATTGTGACCAAAGCAACCCAGTCATACACATACTGTATGTCTGCAGCTTTTATTCAAATACGTCAAGTGGCTTAAAGAGATACGATTATCAAATCAATCACAAGATAACAGCAGAAATGAAAGGTTCATATTTTTCAGGTACTGTGAGAAATATGTATGATTTTGTCCTCTTGATGCGGCCACTGTGACCAAACGTATGGAGCACAAATGATTTGCCACTGCTCTCCTGCCTCTGTAACCATTCATTCATCACTTTCACAATGCCTCACATGAACAAATATGTTGGGACCTCTTGTGGAGGTCCTGGTCTACTACTTTAGACAGTAGATTTGGGTTTTCTTTTTGTTAATACAACACTCACACATACCACATGTTCATTCACAGAATTGTGAGTCTCTTTAATTATGAGGATCTCATGAAGAGGTCCTCACTCACCACTACACTGTAGAGAGCTTCACAATTTCCCAGACCAGGAGACATCATCTTGCTTTCACAAAGGTGATCAACTGACTTATCAAAGTAACTCGATGCAGCGATGCAGATGTTGGTTTATTTTCTTTTTCAGAGAGCATTTATTCATTTGTTTGTGAAGAGGGTTCACTTGGGATAAACTGGAGAAATAGAACTTTGTAATAAACTGAATTTCTATCTGTTGTTTATTGTTAAATCACTGAAGGCTGGTGTTTTTTTGTTGAACTCCAGGATCTTTTTTTTTTTTTTGCCAAACATTTTTAGTATTAGTAAATGACAGTTCATTGGCCTAAGCCAACGACCTGCTGGTCTGTTCTAATCCAGATGTGATAGTCTTAAAGGGATAGTTGGGGTTTTTTGAAGTGGGGTCATATAAAGTACATATCTATAGTCGATCTGTTTCCTACCGTAATCAGCGATCAGCGCAGCCTCAGTTTGGAGAAGTAGAGAGCTGCTCCAGCCCAGATGCTCAGCTTTGTACTGCAGTGAACGGGGTTCAGCAAAAAAGCTAAATTAACCACCTAAAACAAGGCTCACGTAAACATTTCTACACCAGTTCAAGTGTATGTTGTACAGGTAACATTCACACCGCTTTACATCACTGTCAGACCGCGCTTTCTTTTGGCACTACATTTTCTCAACCGCAGAACCTCCGTATCCCTACGCATTAGCGTAACTGGGCAACAGCTGATCTGCGAGCGGCGGCTGGATGAGAGGTTTACTTTCAATAAAAACTCTCCATAACCTTCCGCATTAGCGCTCATGCGTAGGGATACGGGGGTTCTGCGGTTGAGAAAATGTAGTGCCAAAAGAAAGTGCGGTCTGACGGCGATGTAAAGCGGTGTGAATTTTACCTGTACAACGTACACTTGACCTGATATAGATTTTTTTAGGTGAGCCTTGTTTTAGGTGGTTAATTTCGCTTTTTTACTGCAGTACAAAGCTGAGCATCTGGGCTGGAGCGGCTCTCTACTTCTCCAAACTGAGGCTGCGCTGATCGGTGACTACGGTAGGAAACAGATCGACTATAGATATGTACTTTATATGACCCCACTTCAAAAAACCCGAACTATCCCTTTAACATTAGCATCAGTATACAGAAAGAATACAGAGCGTTAAAGGTGACACATGCACTGGCATGTATATCCTATATACAGAGTCAACACCATCACAGGTCTTTCATGACTAAAATAGTTTGCAGAAAAAAAATGGCGCAAAACTGAAGCAGAATCCATGAAGGAGGACAGGAGTTCATCATCTGCAGCACCTCACAGTGAGGAGCTTCTTTGAGATCCTCCAGGCTCCTTCTCTGTCACAATCTTTTCCAATCATGGTTTTTTTACATTCTCTTCTCTGTACAATATATTCAGCAACAAATATCAGAATGTGAGAGGCTTATAAAGCCGTTTTCCTGTGTTTACAATGAGTAAAGGACAATTTTCAGATTTTCTCCATCCCCTCATTGTTCAGCCCACAAACTGATCAAGAACAAGATATCTGTTACATGTGTTCATTTCTAGACATGGGAAGAATGTTCCTGAGGCTCAAGCTGTTCTCCTCAGGACAGGTTTTCTGTTTCCCAGACTGTCCCTGAAGGCCTCAGCTGGACGTACAGTCTCTTCAGCCTGTCTGGATGGTGTCAGTCTGAATCACTTTCTTCCACCTGCCCCTGCGAGTGTGTATCAGGTTCCTCTGTGTCACTGTCTTTGTCCCAGTCCTTCATGGTGCCTCCCATCATGAAGTCATCTCTAAGGACGCTCCACGCAGGCTTCTCCTCTGCTGCTGCAGCCTGCATACATACACACGTTACACTACAGCAAATGCTCATTTCTGTACCTTAGTGCTACAGGTTACAGGTTCAGTCAGTGCTTCCAGTTCTGCACCCCTCATCAACGCTTTCATAAAGCAACAGTGCCACCATGTGAGCACTCAGTTTGTTACAGTGTCCTGAAAACATTAACCCGGTTTGGACCAAATTATAACTCAGCAGTCATTTTATTTCATGAAAAAAGTCAAGCTCTCCGTGACCGTGAATATAATATTAGCAGAAGGAGTAGAAACATTCCTTCTACTAGTTTTCTAGAAGTGTCATTAAGAAGCAGTGACAACAAGACCTCATTAAACTTACAGTGACCTTCTCAGTCTTTCTGGGGACTTCGCTGCCTCCCTCTGTCCTTCTTAGCACATCAATGAAGTCTTTCTTAGAGACAGATGAAAGAAACTTGGCCTTCTTCCTCTCTGAGCCACCAACTTCCTTCACCTTGGCATCAATTGTTTTCTGGTGTTTCTTCACTGCGTTGAACAGCTGCACCACGCCCCTGGGCATAAATTACACACTTGAATCAGCACATGTAACTGAGAATGCTAAACAAAGCTTTGGAGAAAAAAAAAGGTGTACACACCTGGTCGCAACTCTTTGCAGAGTTCTTTCAGTCTCACGGTCCTTCACCTTGTCTGGTTTCTCCCTATACATCATCTCCCATGCTCGCTTCTTGTCAACCTGTTGGACATGAGTACAGATATATCTTCACTTTAAGCTCCCTAAAAGTTTTCGTCCTGCAAACCTCTGCCTGCATCCATTCCTCTAGCGTTCTTCTATGCAATTTGCACGAGATTTATACGTATTGAATCCCAAATTGTTCCTCATCTGTTATTCCTTTGGCTTCTTTCGGCTCAAATTTTGCACTAATGAATATGCAATTCAAGTCTGCATATACTCTGGATACACAAATGCTGGTCTCCCTTTCCCTTTATGGGCCAGGTGTACCAGGGCCCAGTCCTGGCTGGCAGACAGAGATGTGGTCTTCAGCTGCTGGACCCTCTGCCTCCGTTGTTTCACAGTTGTTTCTGACCCATCAACAACTCTGCTTGACAGCATATGAAAAATAAACTGATGTTTAACTAGGGCTGGGAGATACGGCTTGAAAATGATATCACAATTTGTTTAGGCTACATCTCCATACATGACATACATCTCCATATTTACATATCCACTCCATATCTTACACCAGTCTTCTTCACTAAGTTGCTTCACTCACTGCCTGTAGACGTATATTGTAACATCTTGGTTACTTGGTTTAATGTCCTTCCTGTCTGAAACTTTTACTGCAAAGTTTCCTATTAAAATCCTCCCTAATGTAGTGTCTTCCCTGTTTTATTTGTAGTGTTGTTCTCTCATTAGATTTAGTTTTGTCTTTTCTTTGTTTGCCCCTCTCTGTCAGAGTAATGCTGGAAAACTATTTTATACTTGTATTTGATATCTGTTCAACACTGGTTTCCCAAAAAATTTAACAATATGATATGGAACATCCCTGGTTCAAACTACAGAAACACTCAACTCAATCTGATTGTACAGTGGTGTTACAGAATCTGTGGAAGGAACTGGCTGCAAAGGACTTCAACCTGACATCAGATTAGTTTCATTTTGGCCTGGAATCAAATTATTTACAGAATTAACACCAATTAGTGACATGATCTGATCTGGTTCCTGTGACATTTGGCAGTTTAACTGGTAAAAGTGAAGCTAACTGATGATTGAAGAACAAACAGAAATGTTTTGTTCACTGCCAGTTCCTAATGAGGGGAAGACCGTGTCGGATCTTCGCATATCAGTGTACCTGGACAAATATTTCCACATTCACACACATTTTCACTCACGTATACCATGGCATGTTTGTACTGAAGAGACATACTGCAGCACCAGAAGCAGGAGAGGATAAAACATATTACAGCATCAAACTAATCTTGTACCTGATACAGATCTGTTTAAATATGCCGAGACTGGCATCAGTGAAGAGAACTTCAGAGCAGCTAACAGAAGCAAGTCGCTCTGCTCTTTGTTTGCATCAACCTCATCTGTTTACATTAGTTAGAATGTAGTGAGGAAATTAAGCAAAAGGTGTCATTAACTCTGTTCACATTTCCAGGTCTTTGATTTTTACCTCTTGTGGGTTTCATGTTCGTCATCACAAATGCGCAAGAAAAACAGGGAACAGTGGAAAGCCGCTGATCATAAATCGCTTCAGAATACATCCAGATAATAAACTTGTTTGAAAATGTCTTAATCAATAATATTCAGACACATGGTTTTTCTGGGGTTGATAACAGAAGTTGCTGGGGAGTGAAACAATGGGCCTCATTCACCAATATCTTCTTAAGAATCTTTTTAGATTCTTTCTAAAGTTGTTCCTTAAGAAAACCCTACTTCAGATTCATCGACGCGTTCGTAAGCCTCAGATTTATTGCATCCATGACTCGAGGGAGAGCATGGCTAATGGATAGCTGTGATATGCCCACCCTGTCCCCAGGCTCCCGTTGAAATGTTCCAGTGGCCAAAAAGCAGAGGGTCGACAGTACCTGCACATGTGGGGGGACAGGGTTGGACTGAAGTGTGTGGCTCCAAAGTGCTGGCTCCCAGTAGTTGCATAGGTCTGTAAGAACCGGTCGTGGGAGCCTAAAGCGTCCAAAGAGGAACTCATTGCTCTCTGAAAAAAGATCTATGTGATCCCGAAACATTCATTCCCTCTGTGGGGCACGATCAGCAATTTCTTGCAGCAGCAATATATATGCTATTGTTTTGCGAGCCTTGGATGGAGAAATGCCACGTATAGATAAGGTGGAGGGGGGGGTTACTAATTGATGGCACGGTTTCCAATTTACTTGATTAATTTTAAATTATCAGCACATTTAATTTATTTTAAAATTAAAAATTCTCTGAAAATGACCAAAAATATGAAATAAATAAATAAATACATAAATAAATATGACAGAATCATCACTGTAATATTGTATTTTATTGAAGTGCACAAGAGTAGAAAACACAACCATGCTTTGCAGTAGACACGATGTACTTTGTTATCTTCTTTTTTAAGTGTGGAATGATCCCAAACTTTGGACATTCTGTGACTTTTACGGACGGTTTCTTGGCTCTCTGCCATCGCAATTCTGAATGTAGCGGTGTGTGTCCACAATAACAGTCCGTGTGGAAACATGATTCCTGAGCTAAGCAGGCCACGTAACGCGGTTGACAGGAATTAAACGAAGCTTTGAGGCAGAGATTTTGCCTCAATCATTTTTTGTAATCGAATTATTCGAGTTACTCGAATAATCGTTACAGCCCTAGACTTAAGAACAAATTTGTTCGTAAGAGCGGTTCATGAATGAGGCCCATTGTTCCTTTATTTTTTATATATTTTAGGAAGTGATTTAGGAGGTTATTTCTAGGCTGGGACTGGGACTTTCAGACAATGTGACATTGGCATCGTTTGATTGATTTGGGGTTGCAGCTGTGGCTGTGAAGCATGACAGCCCCCTAAAATCACATATATTGAAAACCCATAAAAGAACATGAAAGAAGTCTCAGTGTGCATCACTGAGTCCTTCACTGCAGTGATTACCTGTTTCTTTCTCTCCAGCTGCTCCTGTCTTTCTTTCTCCTTTATCTTGTCCAGCTCTTTGTTCTTCACCAGGATGCCGCTATTGCTCTCAGAGGCTTTCTTCCCCAGGATTTTTGCCATGGCCTCTGCCCATCCAGCATTGGCAGTACCATCATCTCCTTCATTCTTTCCTCCATCTGTATCATCTGCATCCTCCCCATCACTGCCTCCATCACTCGCTTCATCATCTGATCTTTCATCGTTGCTCCCTCCAACAGAATCACTTTGGTAATCGTTATCCTCAAACTGGGGCTCTTCATTGGCCCCTAATTCACACAAAGATATACAAACATATTTAACATATGCACAAACACACACACACACACATACACAATTATGTCCACTGTTTTGTCATCAGGTCTTACAAATGTAACCAGTTGCTGTGAATTGCTTCTATTTTTCTCTCGTCTTTGTTACCTGGTTCAGACCAAGGCACCTTTGAAAAAGTAGTGAGGGTCATTATATCACTGAACCTTGCTTGGGCTTCGGGAACAGACTGTGGTGTCAGCTGTATTGAAGTCTATGGGAGGTGATGGAGAAACACAGTTAAACCAACATATCTGCGTCGTCTGACTTCGGATGAAGAGATGCCTCCACAATATGAAACACACTTCAGAGAGGAGGTCAACAGCTGACTCCCCCCCCCCCCCCCCCCCAAGTGATTGACAGGTCTAACAGTATTGTGATCAAACGGGTGCAGGTTCGACCAATATCACTGAAGAGACTAATTGCACTGCAAACTAAGCCTTTCTCAAAGTGTGTTTTGTCATTATCCGGAGTCAAGAGAAGAAGATGATGTAGATATGTTGGGTTTTTGTGTGCTTCTCCATCACCTCCCATAGACTTCCTCACAGCCGTCACCACAGTTTGACACTAAAGCAAGATCCAGTGACATAATGAGCCTACCTCGGTTCAGACAGTGGGTTTAAGCCTGTTCTGGTCGGACAAGGAGTCCGCACAAGGGCGTCTCCTCTGAAGTGTGACTGGTGGTCATTAGTCTAATCAGTGAAGATATGAAGTCCAGTGCTGGACAGTGCAGGGCCATTAAAGCTCAAACCTAAAAACGATTATTTTTACCTGAAACTTTTCTGAAAGGTTTATCTAGAGTGACAGAGAAAAAACTAAAACACTTAAAGGATTGATTTAAATACTTCTGGTTATATTCCATTTTGCCACCAGTTTCAGGTGGGATTAATACAGACTGTCGTCTTATTTTCTAATGGTTCTGTTTGATGGAGAGGAATGAGGAATACTAAAACGGCTTCAGTTCATTTGCTTCCTGTGGAGCTTACATCTTAACGGTCTCCCCCCTGAAACAGATAGCGTTTATTAGCTAGTGCGGTACCCTCAAAAGCATAATTTCTTGTTGTACCCAAAACTACAGTAAGGCTACATTAAGTTGCTAATAGGAACAAGACTGGTGCTATGTTAGCTACGGAGCACACAGCACATACAACAGCCCAAAGCGAGCAACGTTAGCTAATGTCAGCTAGAGAGAGTAAGCTAGCTCTATCTGCGAGATTAAACATCTGCGTCAAAGACCTCAGTCGTGTTTTCCCGCAGTTTCCACGAATAAACTGTGTAGAAATACTCACCAGATGCATCAACATGTGTTTCCAGCAGAGCAGCCATCGTGGTGTTTGAGTAAAATGGTTCCGTAGAGTACAAGTGCCAAACAACAAAGGTTCCGCGACAAGACTTTTTCTTTCAGGTTCAGCGTGTACTGCCCCCCTCTGGAGGCAGTCTGATCCTGCAGTGTAACTCTCCACCTCCACCATTTACTCCAGTATGATCTCTAATCCTGTGCCAGTCATGTCTGACCTGAAATCTTCCCCCGTCTCTTTGCTCTGTACACTTACTTGTGGCGGTTGACACGCACATGCTCTACAGCTTCTACAGGAAAATGTTCACAAGCACTGGTTGGATGTTTTTTGGTGATGCAATGTGCTGGTCACATTGCACATCTAGTCATTACTGCTCCTCGTTGATTTGCCCCCTCATTCTCAATATCCACTATGTTTTGAACTGAAAGTAAATGTCATTCCCTTATATCTTCTTCCCAGTGTCGTTGCCACCCTTATGTCGTTTCATTTTGCCATACAGTGCAATTTATCTCTGACTCTGAAGGTTTTTATATTGATGTCTACTGTGGGTTTTCTCTTTCAACAGCTTGTTTGGTTTGTTTGTCCACTCTCGTCATCCAGAATAACCATTTGAGCAGGAACCCAAATAAATGGGACCTCAGTGCATGGTTTTATTACTGTAGAGTATTTTGCCATTATTTCTATTTGTAAGTCTTAGCCGGTGCTCAATAGCTAGGTGCACCTGTATTAAGACAGGGCAGAATAGTCTTTACACTTTTTAAAAAGTGACACCATCTCCTCCTCCACTATCTTCACCAGAGCCTGACACTTGACAATGTGGATGTTTTTTATTAAATCAATTTTGAAACTATTTGTATTCGCAGAATATTCATAGAAAGATGTCAAATATGTGTAAGAATTAAAACAAAGTTCGCCGTGGAAAACTCCAAGATTTCAGTCCTGGTTGGTTTAGTGACACCTGCACTAACTGGTAAATGCAGTATATTATATTACATTACACCATACTATACTATACTATACTATACTATACTATATTACGAAGCAGTGTTCCACAGAGCCAGGCTTTCTTCATGTGAGCTTGCTTAACAAAAACTAAAACCTCAGTCAGAGAGGTTATCAACATGTGTCATTCTTTAGACCCTGTGCATGTTCTTTGTGCAGAAACTACGACTAATTTATCGACGAAAAATGGGAGAGAAAACAGGCTTGCTGCAGTGAAAAGCAACAGAAATAACTCATTGCATAAATTTGCTGGTTTATTTGGCCGATTTATTTTGACAATCAGTGTGCTCTCAATGCATATGGTTTATTTCTACCATAACAACTTAAACATTGTTCTGTTAGCTGTCAAATGCCAGCTGTGTAAAACAGACCTCTGTGAACAGCAGGAAAAAAGCTGCAGCTCTTTATCTAACCGCTCTTTGTGGCTGTGCTGTCTTCTTGGCGTTCCATTACTCCCTGAAATGTTTCAAACGGACCTGCTGTTAGAGAAGTGAAGAAATGTATCCAATATCTTTTTTGTAGATTCACTGTCGATGAAGATACACACTTTACAGAGATGTGGATAACTCCTAACATCCCAGATGAAGCTGGTGGACCCTTTTCAGAGCCGACAAGACACAGAAAAGTAGACCCCAAACAGTTCAGATTGACAGTCACACCTCCTCTGTGTTAGTGCACAACACTGGAGCCCCCCAGGGCTGTGTGCTCAGCTCCCCTCTGTTCACACTGTAGTCCCATGACTGTACTTCCAGACATAAGGAGAACTCTATTGTGAAGTACGAGGATGGGGCGGCTGTCGCTCAGGAGGGAGAGTGGATCGTCCAGTAATTGGAAGGCTGTTGGTTCGAATCCCTGGCTCCCCCGAGCTGCATGTTAAAGTGTCCTTTAGCAAGATACTGAACCCCAAATTGCTCTGCCATCTGCCTATGAATGTGTGTGTGAAGGTGACAAGTGCTTTGAGCAGTAGACTGGAAAAGGGCTATAGACATGCAAGTCCATTTATAACACCAACACCATCTGCATTATAAACAATAATGAGGGTTTATATCAGGAGGGAATCAGCAATTTTGCAGAGTGGTGCACAGATAACAACATTAAATCATCCTGGTTTAAAAAAACAGCACAGGAAAGGCTTTTCTACCTACAGAAACGTAATTAATTCTGATGTCAGATTCTGGTGAGCTTTAACAGAGGACAATAGAGAGCATCCTGACTGGAAACATCATAAACTGGCATGGTTCATCACGACCCAAGACAGGAAAGCTCTACAGCCACTGGCTGTCAGCCAGTGATTAAACCACCAGAACATAAAAATGCTACGGTTATCTACCGTACGAATCTCGTACGTAATATGGTGTTGTGAGTGCGTTGAGCCTGTAAAGCCGCTTCTCTGTCCACTGCGGCTCCGCTCTGTCTCTCTCTACGAAGGTCGCTACGTTGAAATTAAAAGCCCCCCGCTAAGTGTTGGGTTTAAATCTGTTAAGAAATGAGACACGGAGATTGCCTTTCTTTGCGAGGGGGAAGAGCAGAGGTCAGCACGCGGAGTCTGAGCTCCTGAGTTTTCCCAATGAGCTGCTCTCCCCAAGCATCTTTTATTTACCTACAACAGGGCGTAAACGTATATGATTGGCTCTTTGACAGTACATGTGAATCATACAGTTGTTAGGCAAGATAGAGAGGTACACGTACACACTTTCGGACCTATGGCCTTCAGCATCTCTCCTTCAAACAAACATTCTTATGATGTCCATCATTTGCTATTCGCACCAGATGCCATTCGAGGCCTTGTGGTCCCGCTGGAGGGTGAGTGTGTTTCTTCACAGTACTTTTCCATGAGCTCGATATATTTCCTCAAGCATATGAAGGAAGGCAAGCAGGTTATATCAGTGCAATGCAAGAAACTGATAATATAAGCATAATTTTTCTAACATTTCCCTCCTGTTTATCAGTTTTATTGCTCGTACTTTTGGTTCATCAGGTTATTATCTCTTGTCGCCATTTTCGATAATACCTTCATTGGAAAAAGACGAGGTGTAAAACACTTTTTACACTCGGGAATCAGCATAAGGTTGAGGATTAACAAACTCATACCTTTGGGAAAATAATTGCATTTGCACAAAACTTTGTTGAACCATTTTCTCAAACATCGATTATATACAGGGTATCACACAAGAGATAAAACAGAGGAACAACAGCATGACTATGAACACGGGCACCAATGCCTTTAGGCATTGGTGCCCGTGTTCCCACCGTGGGCTGGACCAACATTTTCTTTTGATGATTTTGACGAATATGTAGCCCCCTGGCCTCACTTTCTGGCTGTCCTGTGGAGGGGGAAGAGAATCAGAGGGCAGTAAATTTGTTTTGGAAACATCTTTTTGGTCCAGCAGTTTTCTCATGTGCTCCGCCAATGTTGTCTCTTCCTCAGATACCTCAAGGTCTTTTGAGACAACAGGGAGTCTAAATGCCCTACCATGAACTATCTCAAATGGGGTTAACCCTTTATCGGTCGGAGTGATTCTCATGTACAATTTCACTAGATCTAAGCAGTCAGGCCATGGTCTCTTTGTTTCTTCCATGCATTTCTTTAACCGAGATTTGACAGTCCCATTTGTTCTTTCTACCAGACCTGCACTTTGAGGGTGGTAGGCACAATGATTTTTTGGATTTATTTGTAAGTGTTTTGCAACTTGACTTACAACTTGGTTTACAAAATGTGCACCATTATCACTGTACAATACTTCGGGGATCCCATACTGTGGCACAATTGTTTTGCACAATGCTTTTGCTACTGTCAGTGAGTCTGCAGCTTTTGAAGGTATTATTTCAACCCATTTTGAATATGCATCAACTAGTACTAAACAGTATTTGTATGGCCCGCTTCTGTTTAGTTCTATGAAATCCATGTGCATAGTCTGAAAAGGTTCAGTTGGTTCTGGGAATTTCCCTCGTTTTGGTCTTACATTGCCCTGTGGGTTGTGTTTTATGCAAATTACACATGATCTGCAAAAGTTTTTTTTAGTAGGAATTCTGTCATCCCTCCTGTTGAGACATGGCAAGGCCCATGACTCAAAATGGCGGCAGCTTTGTACAAGTTTTTAGGGAGAATAGGTTTGTTAGCCTGTGTATACAGTCCTGTTTTGTCTGTTTCAGCGCCTTGTTTGACCCAATACTGTTTTTCATTATCAGGAGCAGAGGTCTGCATATCACGGAGGACATCGAGGGTGATAAGAGAGTGTATTGCCTCTGCTGAGTATGTGTCAGAATTGCCAAAACATCCCAAGGACAGGCTTCCCTGTTGAGGTTATCATCCCCCTTCGTTTCCACTGTGTGACAATCTGGGCTGTCATTGAGGAAAGCATCACAGTCTTCGTCATCATAGAAAAATGTGCTCGCTCCTTTTCCTCCTTTCCCTTTCTTATTCTTGGAGTCTAAGTGTTTGGTTGCATGGCGGACCCACTGCATAGTGGTAGGAACGTCCGCGTTGTCAAATTCAATGAAATGTTTGCGGACCCAGCCTGCAACATCTGGGTGTAAACCATGCATAATAGCATGTTTGAGTTGTTGTTGGTATGCATCAGTTTTATTTTAATTGAATGCTATACCACTATTAGCACGAAACACGTTTTCCATTCGAGCCCTAAAATCCTCAGGATCCTCGTCTGTTTTCTGTTTTATGGCAGCTATGCGAGAGTAGTTCGCGGCGCGCGCAAAAGTGGCCTTCACTCTAGCTGCTATTGCATCGAGAGCGTCTTTATATTCTCCCGCCAGCACTCCATCGGCTGGATATGCAAACACTGTCCCTACACCATTTCTCCCTGTGTAATTACCCTTTACTCTCCCCCATTTAATTTTCAACGATGATTGCATAGCTTCCCCTGCTTCCTGTCCATTCAAGCGGTAGGAGTCTATCAATTCTCTCATACATGTTATCCATTCATCTGGATCGTCCTCTGGTGGAGGAATGCCGGCTACAGCATTTGCGGCCTCCGCGAGAGTCCAAGGACGGAAAACGTACAGGACTGGAGGCTGATCATCACCCCCCGCCTGAGGATTGGCAACTTGGATCTGGGGAAACACTTCTTAAGCTATCATATTTGAAGAGTTTTTCACTGGTGGTTCTCTTTTTTTAAGTCTGACTGTTAGGCTGGGGCTTCCAGCCGGGCTGTTTGAGGGGGTGTATCTGTTGGGTGCATGGAGGAGGCCTGCTGGTCGCAACCCATCACTAGGGCCCCCCCTGTCGTTCATTTTTTCAGTTTCAGGAGTTGGCACCTTTGGGTACTGAGGCGGCCAGTGGGACAAATGGGATGATTTAGCTGCAGATGCCCATTTTGGCCCTGGAACCGGCTCTGGAATGTTTTGTTGCTCTGGAATGTTTTGTTCGACCGGCGCACTAGCCGACGGCACGTATGGGGGAGGGTCAGGCGTTTGCCTGTAGTTAGTCTCATTGCCTTCTTTGCGTACAAAAGGATTTGGCTTTTCTTAGCTTCCTTTTTCTCTTCTTTTAGCTTCTTAAGGTTATTCTGTCTAACTTCAGACTGTTGTAACCATCCTAGCGCTATGCGGAGCTCGTCAGCTCTTTCGTCATGCTTTTTCCCTCGCTTGGTGATGAGACTGGTCTCCAAGCGGGAGACCTTTACTTTTCCTTTACTTTTAGGCGGCCTGTAAATCCATACTTCTCTTTCCATTTATCCAAATATTTGATACTTTGAGGATTCCATTGTTTCATATAGTTTTTATCACCTGTACTGTCCTCTTCTACAGTTTTACGAGAATTCTTCCCACCCATTGTAAGGGGGAGAAAAGGAAGAAAAAAAGAACTGTTCTTTTTTTTTTTTTTTCAGTGATCGTTTCTTTTAATGCTTTTCCCTGGTCTGCATTGTGTTTTTTATGCGTTCTCTTCTACTTCAACAGGCCATAGACGTTCGTTTACACCGATAAGGTTTCAGTCTATGCTGCTGCTTCAAAGAGAAATACTATTTAAACTGATTTTAATTTTGTTTCTATTTTACTTTGCCTAGGAACTTGCAATATCCTGTTTCTAAATGTAGAGTGTTTTTACTCACAAGAAAAGGTGATATGTTTTTTCCTCAGTTCTCCGGTCCTGTCTCCTTAGTTTCAAAGTCCGGATCCCGTCAATCCAACCCTGTTCAGTTGGAGGGGACGTCTATACTACCGGCCGAGCAGAGAATTCACTCCTCCGGGCTTTCCTTCAGGCCACCTGTTGTGGTCCTGGCCGTCGACGGGCTTCGGTGTGTCGTCCTCCTTCTGGCAGAGTTGGGTATGTTGAGATCCGGGTCACGGCACCAAGAAATGTTGGGTTTAAATCTGTTAAGAAATGAGACACGGACACGGAGATTGCCACTAAGAACCCTGTTCTAAACTCCAATAGGGTGCAATGTAAGGCTCTTATTAAAGAGAGAGAGAGAAGCCGCTGCCTCATCAGAACTCCACCACACACGTAGATGAGACGTGACAGTGGAGCGACTTGAACCTTTGTGAGTTATAAATCCATGAACATAACTTCCTTGTGGGGGCTAACAAGTCGCCTTTCACTTATTCAACGTGCTTAAATATGATATGATAATGTGAATAAACTCATGTTGACAATAATTTGTTGACACAAAAGAAATGGCAATTGCATATCACTCACAGCTACACAGGATACACAGCTAAGTAGTTAGCTTTCAATAAGTACTGTGTTTATTAATTTTACATTAATTAATCTACATATTGTGTAAATGTTGGCGCGCGCACGTACTGCCCTTTTCTGACTTTGAGCCCCTGCCCCTCTATAATCATGTGCACATCCCTGCTACAGACTTCACTTTACTGTGAGTCTGGCAGACAGAATGTGGTAGATGAGAATTGAAGAGACAATCTGACAGATACTATGACAGATACTATGTACAGAAGTGCTGCCTCACATGTGACACTGAAGATCCTCCAGATTAGGACAAAGTCTCTTGGAGACAGGAAACGTGTTGAAGAAACCGGTTGTGGGTGTGTCTTGTATGGGCTGCATATAAAGAGGCACTTTCAGCCACAGTTCATGACTCACAGGCTGCTGTGGATTGAGGCAGGTGTGGAGAAGCCTGACAGCCTCACTACATGTGAGGAGGATTTTTCAGCCTACAACCCATCCTAGGACCACATGGCACGGACTAAACTGGGTAAAAAAAAATTGTCTAGACTTAATGACTGAGAGCTGAAATGTATGGTTCCCTGCTTTGCTTGTGTAAACTCAGGAAAAAAACATTAGCTGTTTGTTGTTGTGCTTGTTCTGTGATTGCTTTCACTACTTTCATTTTCTGCACCCTAATCATCATTGGATGATTTGGAGGGTCATATCATGAAAACTATTCAGGCCTTTACTTTTTCTTCCGTAAAGTCCCATGCAGAGAGAGAACAGATAGACTGTCAACAGACTGGTTGATCAGGTTCAACCAACAGAGATGTCATGCCATGATTCCTGACTGCAGGCTCCTCTTGCATCACAGTCACATGCTGACATAAACGGGGAGATCTGAACGAGAAATTGGAATTCTGCTATTCTAAATCACTTAAGATACAAAAATGTCAACCTTTGTCCAGAAGAGTAACTACAAAATAAATTGTCCTTCACTTCATCATGCAAAAGATAATCAAGGCAATCAATAATACTTCATTGGTCATTAACATCTAAGTACAGTGTGTTGAAAAATGCTACATCGCTATGGTCCAAGACTGTGATAGTGAAGAACACAGTGCAACCAGAGCAGGCAAAACGGCATCAGACTCAGTGGCGCCATCTTTCCCTTCACCACAAAGGCTTATTTATGTCCCCTTTGTGTATGAAAGTAGATATGTTCTCCTCAGACTATGTAACCATAACTTCACCATCTTCCATGTGTCCTTCATGTTAGCATGGATATTAAGCAATACATCCAGTAGATATAGTTTGACATTGTTGCAACCTTTGCTATAATGTTACTGGGGAGTTTATTGCGGGATTTAATGAAGACATAAAGTTGTAGCTCATGTTATCCCCACCTTATTTTGGTGCAGCACCAAAATAAGTAAAACATAAAGACTCCATTCAAACATGGTTTCATTAAAATCTTGTTCATATCTATGCTGAGATATTTTCTATTCTAGAGGGAGCAACTGTTACGCATATGCAATTTAACTTATGATTCTGTTTTGTTCTTGTCATGTTTCAGGAGGTAGGTGCCCTGTGAAGGAGGCAGCTATGGGGTTTGCACTGGGAGCAGTGGCAGGATGCATACTGGGAGCTACAGAAGACCCAGTGGACCAGACCCTGTCAATGATGACTGCTGCCGCTCAACTGAAACCAGTGATGGAGGAAGTCAGGACAGTCGGTGCTCTGGGGCTGGGGACCCTTATTGGAGCCACAGCACTGACCACAGCGATGACCTCCGTAGTAGCTGGAGTGATTCTGGCAGCAGCGTTAACTTCAGTGATTGTGACCACATCGAGCGGCTGTCCATCCCAGACAGACTCTGTTGGCTTGTGGGTAGCAGCAGGACTTGCTGGGGCTTTTGGGACAACTCTCAGTGGAGCCACAATCGGACTTACTATCGAGTTGATTGTGAAGAATTATGGCATGATGGGCCTTCTGTCGACACTGAGCATATTCACTGTGCTTAAACCGCTCCTGAACTATGTATTTAAGCTCCTCTGGAAGCAGGCAGAGGCCTGTTGCACTCACAAATCTAGCCTAGCCTGGGAGAAGGAGAGAAAAGAGTTTGAGATCACAGAGTCTCAGCAGAGACAGAGAGTGGCAGTGCAGATAGAGCAGAGGATCCTGATGCTAGAGCAGGAAGGCAGCACCAGCAGGATGGAGCCCAGAACATCATGGCTCACTGAGCGGAGGCAGAGGGAGGAGATGGAGAGGAAGAAGATGGAGCGTGAAGAGGCAGAGATGGAGCAAAGAACGATCCAAGACTGGATCAACAATGTGGTGATCAAACATGTGGACTTCTTGGCTTTCTCAGGGATACCAATGACAGTGATTGCCATAGTAACATCAGGGTTTGGGCTGGTTGGTTATGGAGACCACCAGGCTGTGTTTGTAGTACTTCTGACATTGGTTGCAGTCATAGCCTATCTACTCCTGAAATCATCTGACTTTAAGTTTTGGATGTTGGTTGGGTGCATGGGAATGTTTGCAACATTCGTCATTTCCATACTCACCTTACACGCTGGCCAGGTGGTTGTAACATCTGCCATGAAGATGAGAGCGGCAGGGCAGAATAACTCCAGAGAAAACATCAGTGCTCGTATGAACCACCAGTCCTCTCTGGAAGCTTTGAATGCAGCTTTCTTTGTGGCCAAACTGTGTGAGCTGGGATTGGGGGCTGCAGTGGGAGGGCCGTTAGTGAGACGAGGAGCTGGAGAGGTCAAGGTCATAGCAGGGGCAGCTTTAGTGGTGCTTGGTTTACTGGTTGGGGTGGAGGTTTTAGCCCCGGTCCTGGGGAAAGGGGGGAAAGCCGGTGCATTGCTGGGGGTGGTGGGATCAGCAGGTGTGTCTGTGGGTGCAGCAGCAGCTTTGTCTGGAAGGTGGTCCTCATGGCCAGGAACTTTGGGAACCATTGCAGGATTAGTTATAGGAGCATTAGGGATTGGAAAATGGCACATTGTCAACATCGGACTGCAGGTGCCGGTGGCCTTTGCCTTTGCTATGACCAATCCATTTTAACACACAATAATATCACACTGGGCTATTGTGATAACTGCTGTCAATTACATAATTGAATTATTAAATTCAATTACGTAATTTAACTAGCTAAATGCAAGTCAATCTAGTGCCCAACAAGAATTTTACGTGAATTTGACTTTACTGGAGTTTTTCTATTTTCTGTTACTTCCACTCTACTACATTTTAAAGGCAAATATTGAACGTTTTAATAGCTGTGTCTATTAGATAGGAAAACTTTCACGATATATCTTCATGGCCAAAGTAGCAAAAATAATTTGTTATTTATTATATCATATTTTTAAAAAAGGATTGCCATAATCAAAAAATTTCTAAATATCAGATCGCATAATCGACTGGGCTGTTAACCCATAATGTTGATATAGGTATAATTTGTACTTTTATTTGCATTTAACAGCAGATTCTTTGAAAGTGCAACATGTAAGAGTTGACCAATTCTTGAATTCATACTCAAACAAATAGGGGGGCAGCATTTCACCAGAGTAACCACAAACTGCTGCAAACTCTAGCTGCCACTTGCTAGTTAGCTCAGTTAACTGTACAGCTTTGCAGTCCCGACTGGGAGCTTGGAGTGGTCTTACGAGACAGGACGGGCCTGGCTAGCTCATTAGCATGCTAGCTTCAGAGGAGATCTTAACGAGACAACACAGATGACTTTGAAAGGTGCAAAATGTAACAATTTGAACAGGATGTGAATGTTATGTCAAATTTTACCCAAGTATGACTTTTGGTTACTGTTTACAACTCTGAACAGATCCCATGTGCGGACACAAACCGAAAATTCATGTGTTGTATAATCCATTACCTATATCTCCTTCCTCTGTGCCATACCCTTAGCAAAAAGTAGTTTATTCAAGTGTTCAACAAGTATACTTATTTTATACTAAAACTTAGTCAGTATACTTGAAGTTTACTTTTTATATACTATATTTTATATACTTAAGAATAGTCTAGTGAAGTATACTTGGCTTATACTGAAAAGTATAAAGAATAGTCTAAGACTAAGTACATTAATACTTAGACTTACACTTATACTAAAGCTTATACTTATACTTTAGCCCCTTGTGGACTGTGGCGCAAAAGACTCTTGGGTATTCTGTTGTTGTTGGTGTAATTATGGTTCGTGAATGTGGTTGTGAATAAGATGATGTGTAAGACGGTTGTGGGTTAATTCACATCCTTGTTCTGTGGTTAAATTGTGTCGAGTTAACAAAGATGATAAAAATGTTGGCACCGTGAGTGAAGGGGTGTTTTCTGGGAGAGACTTCCCGTCTGTTAAGCTATTAGTCTGTGTGGTAATAAATGGTGAATTTCTGGTTAGCACTTGCTAAATTACAAGTACTAATACTGAGTATATCTTGATTTAAGAGCATATTAAGGTCAAGTCATTGACGTGTGCTTACATTTAAATTAATAGAATAAAGATGTTTTTCGCTATACACATTTGCATTGAGGTATTACCCCTATTATAAACTTGTTAATAAACTAAAATGTGGACTAGAAGTATATACTTAGTACACTAGTAGTTTATAGATGAGTGTACTTGTTGTATACTTGAAAGTGTACTTCTGTAAACTTAAAATGACCTTATAAAGTATACTTAAAGTATACTTTTATAAACTTAAAATGTTCCAATTTAGTCCGAAGAAGTATTAAAATAGTATACTTTCTAGTACGCAACAAGTACATGGCCTGTAGTATACTTGCTATACTTATACTCAAGCATACGTAATAAAATGAACTTCAAGTATACTACTAAGGGTAGAGTTCAATTTTTTGTCCAAAAACAATCATCAGTGAGCCACACTATCACACTGTGTGACTCAGCCCCACTTACATCATCCTGCTGCACCAAATACTCACTAATACCAAATTTTGATTAATCCACCGCTGAAAATAGTCCCTTACAACTGTACTATTCCATTCTGTTTGATTAATTTCTGACAAAATATACATCAACCAGCTGTTTTAGGAAATTACTGAGCTATATATTTGCAAGGTGTTTAAATATTTAAAACCAAAATATAGAATTACACCAGACTGATCCCGACTGAAGTCATTTGATCTGTTTCCTGTTTCTCTATATTTTGGCTGATGAGATTGGGTGATGTGGATGAGAATGCAGTGAAGTGTTTGTCAAACAAAAATTGATTTTTGTAAATGCTCTTGTATTGAAGCTGAAAACAGGTTTGGCTACACATAACCAGTGTCTGAACAAAAAGAAATAAATCTTGTTTTTTATGTTTGAACTTTGTTTTTATGATCTGTAAGACATATCTGAACCTTTTCGGTTTGTTTTGTCTTCCCACATAATTCAACCTCACTATGCAAAAACCTGCAAGTATTTCTTTATTACATAATACATGAGTGAATGTGCAAAATTAACATTTCTAAAACATATTCAAGTAATAAAAGTTTAATATAATATGGGAACAAAAGCAAAACATAAATTTGCTTGTTGTGTATTCAGAACTTTTGTAAACCAACAATTTATTGTAACATACAAAATATGAAAATACATACTGTTGTAATGTGTTGCCTGGTAATAAGTTAATAAATTATTCTCAAATAAACAAAATATATATAAAATAAGCTTTCCAATGAATAAAATATTCTCTAACAAAAACTATATGAAAATTATAAAAATGTATTCCTCACAGCTTGTTAAAGGCTTTTAACAAAACTTTTTCACAAGTAAAGTGCAGCACTAACAGTTCCAGCATGTAACCCTGTTCAGTTTTACTAAAACTTCATGTCTTTGCCAGATAGATTAACTTGTCCACATTGACTACACCCATGAGTTATTTGTGAGTACAGGCTTTCATTACAAAGATATAAGGACAAAAATGTGCATTTTTGGACGATTTATCGACAGGCATGGACACAGTCACCTACACTGTCACTGTGTGCTCTGAAGCGCTCGTCTAACAGTGGTTTGCAGGTTGCAGACCCTGGTATCTCCGTGTGGAATAGTAGTAGTAGTGTTCAAGCCACGTCAGCCCCCCACCGCTCTTCCTCACTCATCAGCCCCCCACCGCTCTTCAATCCACCCCTGCCACCTCTTGACTACTGTTGTACCTGTTTTGTCTGTTTGTCTGTACCAGTGTTATCTACTCCACGCCACACCATTGCTTTTGTTTCCCTGTCCTGCTTTGTCTTTTGTTATCTTCGTTTGCTATTTGTGTATTATCTTTGTTTGCTATCTGTGTACCTATCTCTGTAAGCGACTTTGGGTCCTTGAAAAGCGCTATATAAATTAATTGAATTATTATTATTATTAAATAGAGACCCCTCTCGAGACGGGATTCTCAAACCACACCTCCAGCACACCGGGGACCCTCACCGGTAAAATTAACACCAGTTAAACTGTCACACCAGAAACATGTCTTTCTCCGTTGGAAATATTTAACCAGGAAGCTGAAGTGTTCCCAAGCAGGAGACTGAAGCGAAAAGGGAGGGTCTTCAAGCTCTGTTTTCTCGCTAGCATTAGCCATGACATAAACGGGCTGCACGTGTAGCTGCAGGCGGAAAATAAACACACGGCACTTCCGTTCCTGGAACTCACCCGTTCACAGCCCTGTACCGAAACGGTTCAATACAAATACATGTATTGTTACACCCCTAGTACAAGCTAATATAAACCGAAGATAGACAGACCTAAGGACTACAATAATCAAAAGCATTATGATTACCTATATAGTCTGCACTTCTACATACTCATGTATCATGATGGATGCATATTATTTCTGGCCTACAAGATTCTGATAATGTTTTAATAAAGTAATTGTGCACATTCATCCATTTTTTATCAATGCTTTCCATTAATTACAGCAAAGAAAGCAGGAAAACAATACCTGTCTAAGCCTTGGTTTACTAGTGGGATTCAAAAGTCTTCAAGGAAAAAAAACAGTCTCTATAAGGAATTTGTGCTAAACCCCACCCCCCTGAACCAAATGACTTACAAGGTATATAACAATAAATTTAATCATATTATTAGAGCAGCAAAGAAAAAATATTATAGTGAGAAATTTAAAGAATCTTCTAGTAACATTTAAGAAACATGGGCAACTATCAAACAGCTTTTGAATAAGGAAAACACATTATTTGAACCACCAAGTCACTTTGTTGAAGCAGGGAAAATTATCACCAATCCTTACGAGACTGCATGTGGCTTTAATGATTTTTTTGTGAATGTGGGCCCCACAATTGGAGGGAAAATTCCTACCCCAAGTGGAAGCCCCCTTGACTATATTGATGGCTGTTTTTCTTCTTTTAGCAGCTTTGATCCCCCTGATGCTGATGAAGTACTTGAAATAATAGATCAACTCAAACCTTCATCAGCATGTCATGATGACATCAGAGCAAATCTTGTTAAAGAGGTAAAATTCTCCATTATCAAACCACTAACTTATATCTTTTCACTTTCATTAGAAATTGGCATTGTCCCAAATGACCTAAAAATAGCCAAAGTTATTCCTATTTATAAAGCTGACGATCAAAGTATTCTTTCTAATTATCGTCCAATCTCAATATTGCCATTTTTTTCAAAGATCCTTGAAAAACTTGTATACAGAAGAACTCTTCGGCACATGAATTCAAACAATATTTTGTATAACCATCAATATGGCTTCTCGAAAGAGTCATTCAACATACATGGCTTTACTACATCTCACCGACCAAATCTACTCTGCACTAGACAACAACGAGTTTGCACTAAGCGTTTTCCTTGATCTGTCTAAAGCGTTTGATACAGTGAACCATGACGTCCTTTTGTCAAAACTGTCTAGATATGGGTTTCAAGCTGATTTGTACAAGTGGTTCAAGAGCTATGTTGTCAATAGAAGTCAATTTGTTTATTTCAGTAACTGTATGTCCAACAAAAATGTTATGACCTGTGGTGTGGCACAAGGTTCAGTTCTTGGTCCTTTATTATTTTTGATTTATGTAAATGATCTTGCAGTTGTATCTAGTTCTATATCACCTACTTTATGTGCAGACGACACAAATCCTTTTTTTTCCCATAAGCACTTTAAAACCCTCATTTCTGAAGCTAACTCTGGACTCTTATTCAAAATGGTTTCAACTAAATAAATTGTCACTAAACATAAAGAAATCTAATTATATAATTTTTGCTGGCAAGAAGAAATTTGATAATGCCAAAGTTTATATTAAAGGAAATGAAATCCAGAGAGTTTATTCACTCGCTTCTTGGGGGTAATAGTCGATGAAAAATGCTTGTGGAAAGAACATATTGATTATGTGTCAAAAAAATGTTTCTAAATCTGTGGGAATTATCAGGAAAGTTCATAAATACCTTAACAGGTCTGGTTTGTTTACATTATATTATAGTCTTGTATATCCATACCTATCTTATTGTAATATTGTTTGGGCATGTACTTTTCCTACATACTTACATAAACTCCATTTAATTCAGTAACGTTTTGTCAGAATAGCCAGTTCAGAGTCCACAGCCACATCTGCCCTTTTATTTTCCAAATCAAAGATATTGTCCATTTACAACATTAACACTGTGGAAACATGTATTTTTGTCTTCAAGGTCCAGTATCTGGGACACACACTTCCATATCATTTCCAACAATATTTTCAAAATAACTCAAACATTCACTCCAGAACAACTCGGCAATCTAAGCTGCTGCATATTCCACTCTGTTGTACCACTAGAGCACAGTTTTCCATCAAATATAAAGGTGTAACTTTATGGAACAAGTATATTCACCTGACAGACAGCTCACCCTCCCTACCCATCTATAAAAGGAAATTAAAAGATCATTTGTACTCTATAGGATTGTCTTAATACTCTGTTGTTGTTGTTGTTTTTTGTTTATTTTTTCTTTTTCTTTTTCTTTTTTCTTTTTTTCAATAGTTGCCATTGTAATTAGGGCCCGAGCAGGTAGACCTGCGAGGTCCCTATTGTTATTGGAAGGACAGTAATTTTCTTAATGTCTTGAAGAACAAAAGTTATGGAAATCATTCAGCTGCGCCAAACTTTAGTGGGCGGTGCGGTGGAAACCATTTTTTCCTCACGCCGTCAAGCATCGAGGCTTTATAACTTTATCATACAATTTCCTATCCACACCAAACTGCTCGTACCTGTAGAGGCTGTCTCCGCGAACAAATCTCAGCATCAATACTTAGTCTGCCATTTTGCTTTTCGTCGCCATTTTGAAATATTGCCAATCTTCATACTTAAATTATCTCCTCCTACAGATGTAACACCACCGACTTCAAAGTCACTCAGTAGCATCCTGTGACCTTGAAGATGAAAAGTTATTAAAATCTTTATCCTACATCATACCTGCTGGCCACAGTGGAGCGGGCAATTCGAATCCTTCGCCGTAAAGCATCGTGTCCTCATAACTTCTTCATACAATTTCCTATCTCGGCCAAATCTCTCAGGAATGCAGAGGGAGTCGCCCTGATGAGATCTGTGTGGTCATGGGGCGTGGCGGTGACGCGTGGGCTCTGTAGCACCCCCTATTGTGATGCCCTGCCTCCTACTTGTACATAGAAGGACGAAAATTGGTACGCATATTCATCATGATCAGACGCACAAAAAACCCATTTGGATGCTTACTCTCACTCCAACAGGAAGTCAGTTATTTTGATGTGTGGCGGAATTTTTGACAAATTCATGCCTACTTTGAAAATTATCTTGTCCTAGAGCTTAAACACCACAGTCTTCACATTAACTCAGTAATTTTCTTCATGCCTTGGAGAACAAAAGTTATTAAAATCTTTCAGCTGCGACATGCTTTAGTGGGCGGGGCGGTGGAAACCATTTTTTTCCCCTCGCGGTCAAACATCAAGCCTTTATAACTTTAACATACAATTACCTATCCACACCAAACTTCTATTTAGTGTAGAGGCTGTCGCCCCAAATAAATCTCAGCATCAATACTAAGTCAGCCATTTTGATTTTGGCCGCCATTTTGAAATATTGACAATCTTCGTACTTAAATTATCTCCTCCTACAGATGTAACACCACCGACTTCAAAGTCACTCAGTAGCATCCTCTGACCTTGAAGATGAAAAGTTATGGAAATCTTTATCCTACGTCATACCTGCTGTCCACAGTGGAGCTGTCAATTCAAATCCTTCGCCGTAAAGCATCGTGTCCTCATAACTTCTTCATACAATGTTCTATCTCGGCCAAATCTAGAGGGAATCTAGAGGGAGTCACCCTGAATAGATCTGTGCATCAATACTGTGTCATATCAATAGCGCCACCCACTGGAAACCCACTGGAAACATGAGGTAAGTATTATCTCAGTCAATGTTGGTGCCCTACATGCATATACATGAATGAAATTTGGCACGCATGTGTGTTATGACAAGACGCACAAGTTACTAATTTACACCCACACTCTCAGTCCAACAGGAAGTGGTCAATTTTGCTTAGAAGCACATGAATTTATGGTGTACGTGATGCAAGTCACCACTAGATGGCATTGTTGTCTTTCAAGGCACATGTATCATGTCTGAATAACCTCTGAGTAATTCCATTCAATTCCAGTAAGTCAGCCGCATATTCATCAGATTTTATTGAAACTTCAAAAGGTGGCAGCACGCACTTCTTGGAATAAAAACTAGCAAACAAAGCAGAACTTAGATCAAAAGCTTGACACTGATAGACAGCCATAAATACATTGTTGAAAGAAGGCAAGTGAAGCATTATTCTACACTCATTTATGTGCAGTAATGACAAACATAGTTAGATGTACATGGCATTTGCAGGTAGTTTTTTCTACATTGCACGTTACAACAGGGCATATTTGAAGGGTAATGGGTAGAGCCACATAATGGATAAGTGAGTGGTAGTAAGCCACAGCGCACAATTTTCAAATAAGCCAATTTGCTAAGAATGCCATTTGCGTGTTGTGTCTGCCCTGTCAATGTGGCACACAACAAGATGTGTGTAGTTGTGATTCTGCCCAACTTTTCCGCAATGAACGAAGTGGCTTCCCCTGCGATATGAAACAACTGAGTGAGTTCTTTGGTTAAACACCGCTACTGCAGGACGCTCGTCAAACCTGGTCACTTGACTGCTGTCCCTTTCCAAAAGGAAGAATCACATCTGGCTGCACTCCACTACCTATCGAAATCTGTGGCATTACGCTTCCATCCTCCCCTATGATGCGCTGCCTTCCTGCCTTCACGGTGACAACAGAAGGCAGTGTCTTATCTGCGCCGGTAGTCGAGTGGTTGGAGTGCATGCCACATACGCAGTGGGCCCCGGTTCGAATTTAGGGCGGAGGAAGTTTACTGCAAGCCACAACCCCCCCCCCCCCCCCCACTTCCAATCTATTCCCTGCAAAAACACAGGTGTCCATGCCTGAATTCCAGACAAAGGCAAAGAGAAGGCCGTAACACTTCACACAACGTAACAGTGCAGAATAGATTGTCAAAACGTACCCGATTACTAAATGTTTTAGAAGTCATTCACCTGCAGTCCATTTGGATGTCTGTGGATTGCAGGAAGCTGTTCTGACTTCACCTGAAAGCACTTGATACTGGCAGTGGCAACCCACTGCGTTACAAACACACGTTGGGAGAAGAGGCTGATATTCACCCCCGGCGTGCACTGTCCCAAACGCAGGCGGTTGCTGCCTCCGTGAACAACGATCAAGCAATGGGGATTCAGCCCCGGCGCGTTTGGACGGCAGCACGCCCCGACATGCGCGCGGACTGCGAGGGCCCGTTCATCACTGCTTGCAGTTTTAATTTATCTCTTGATTCTCTTTCAGTTTATCTCTTGATTCATTGTTTAATTACTAATTTTGGTTATTGTGTTTTAATCTTGTTTTTTTCTCTCATTAATTAATTTGTTATCTTGTTTTGATAAGATACATTTAATTTTACTTATTTATTTTAATGGTGAGGTTCTCAATAAGCCCTCCTAGGGTTTCAAACCTCTCCAGCACTGATTAATTGTAGTTTATCATATATTATCTATTGTATATATACATTTTTTTCCTTTATGTGATATACTCTTTTTTTGTAATGTTTTATTAAAGTGCAAACAATAAAAAAATTTAAAAATAATATACCGCAACAAGACAAGAAAACAATGAACAGAAAATCACTCCCGAAGGAGGGGAAAACACTTAAGACTACTCTGATCTAAAAATGCAAATTCACTATGAAAATTACAAAAGAAAATTACTCACAACAAGGGGAAGAAAAGTAATCAGCTGCAAACTTAAACTACACTGTTCTGAGCTATGAAGGATACAAACGAAATGTACAAACATGTAGCTTCATCTTGCTCTTCGTACGCCATCTTTCTCGAATGCCGAAGCAGAGTTTGTTGTTGCTTGTGACTTAAAGAGGTCAGCTGGAGGTGGCTCTGTTACCACTAGTTGAAATGGGTAAAGCGCCACCTATCGTACCGAGGTATGACATGCTCCAGCCAGTAAGTCGATTTTCTCACTGGCATGTATACTCGGACAATTGCAGTTGTATGATTGAGTAGCATAGTCGAACAATGGCTGTAATCCAACTAAGTTGTGCATGTAAACGCACTGAAAGTTGGCCTCAAGATTGATTTTTAGCCACGGATACTTTATTGACCTACTGACTCTACAGGTATGCAATTAGTAAAAGTCGGTGCTGTGACAGGCGAGTTTCAACGAAAATAACTTAACATCTCTTTTGTGTCAGAGGCATAAATGTGTGTCTTCATGCCCTGCAGGTGGCAGACAGTTAAATTCAGCAGTACCGTTGTGGCATCCTCTACCCCCTCCCTTGCTTGATATAAAAACTGGAGTGGTCAAATACATTATGTCAAACAGCTAGTAAACTGAGGTGAGTGCCACCAGATGATAATCATTCAACACCTTTGACGACGGGACCTTCAAACCACTGGAACAATGATGGATTCTCTCCATAACATGGGAAGTTTACTCTGTGAGGATTACAGCTGGAAAATAAATTTGAAGGTACAGTGCAGCACACGTTAGCCACGCTGCTCACTCAGGATGTCAAGCTGCTCTAAGCTGTTAACATGGATGTCAAGATGAAAAGCAAGGCGTTCTGCCTTGCACACGTACCACTGATGCAGGCAGTGTGGATTAGACGCCATCACCACAAGATTGTGATTAGTTTAGCCAAATGGCTGTTGATCAGATAACATGTACAGGAAAAGCAGGCGATACATGCATGACTGTATCTCCATGCATGTAGTATGTGATGGAATGTGGCAAAACTTGTAATTCAGTAGCCCCTGCACTTGTTCACCAGTAAACTCTTCTCGCAGCATCAACGACTGTTCTCTGTTCTCTCTGATTTCCTGTCCACCTCAGTAGCACAATTCGTTTGCCATGGCAAAAAATGCCAAGAACTTAATCTTGTTCAAAAGAAACCATATTCAACATGCCTCCTACCTGATTTGTAGTTGATCCTCATCACCTCCACCTTTGTCATTGTTTGGCCAGCATGGCTGCTCACCGTGTTTTAGCCCAACCCCACAATAAGCGTTGATAATAGGACTAAAAAGTCATACTTGAGTTAAGTATAGTGTTTAAATATTACTTTGTAAAAGTGGTCACCCATACAAGTAGAACTTGAGTAGAAGTCTTAAAGGAGTCAAATAATATTTTACATTTTAGTTTAAATCATTCAATAAATGAACTAACATTGTTAAGTGCAGTGTCTATATGCTGTGTTAATGCTAACCAGCTAGTATAGGATCATTTCTCTTACTTCCATTTTCCTAATTATAAAAATACAACTGTACACCCTCTGATTTTAAGTCAATCAAATAAGACAGAGTGCACAGCTGCATCATCATCTGTCCATTGTTGTTTTATAATATAGGGCTATATTTTATTGTCTCTGTCAGATGAGCAGAATAATGTTCACGACAGCTAGTGTATTTACTTTCGATTCAGTTCACAATGTGGCATGATATAAAGGTGAAATGTCATCAAGAAATGCTGTTGGAACAGCAACCTACAAGTCGCTACAGTTCATTTGATTATCTTAATTAACCAATACAACTTATGAATACAAAGGAACATCTGTAGAGTCCTGCTTCCAGCTGTGTGTGTCAGGCCTCTGTATGTCACTTCCTGTGCAACCTTGCTAATTGCTCCTCCAGCAAGTTTCCTCTGTTCACACAGGGAACATAATGGAGACATCCTTCAATGTGGCAAGCTGAGATTGATTTCCAGACCACAGGCAGGGGGATGGAGGAGCAAGAGGCTGAGGAGGCACAACATAAAGAAATGAGAAGAGCCCGTAGTCCTTGTCAGAGGTGCTGTAAATCACCTCTGTACTCTGTACCTCTGTCGGTCTTGGAGGGGAGGCTGTGTTCTTGTATATGGTATCATTGTAATCACTGACCATCAAAACATAGGGGTAGACATCACCTTGTCTGTGTTATCATGCTTGGTTCAGGAGATATGTTACAAAATACATAATTCAGTCATGGCAGAAAGTAAAATGGCTGCCATGAGGCACTTTTGCCATGGCTCCATATCTGAAAATGTAGTGTACCAAGTTTCATGCTTTGATGTGAAAGTGAATGATTCACCTCAAATTTAGTGTAATACCACCTGGACTGATAGATAAGATCATCTTAAGAACTCTAAATCTGTCCTTGCCATCAGTGAATGTTATTTCAGCCAAGTGGATTTCTCTTCTATTCTTAATATCATCTATTTTCCTCCTTTTTCTGTATGATCTCCTTCTGCTCCAAAATTAACTGTCTCCATCTCCCCCTGTTTCTGTTTTCCTGCTGGTGTTGCAACCCACTGACACTTTACTGCCTGTTCAGCCTGTTTCCTGTTTCATCACGTGACACAGAGCAGTCACGTGACACTCAGCTTACCTTACCAGGAAGAGACAGACGGTGCAGCACAGGGAAGAATCCAGGAAGAAGAGAAGACAGTCATGTTTCTCCTGGAACAATACTGACACAGGTTCTTTAGATCGGCACAGTATAAGCTGAAGCTCCAGGTAAACTTTTTCTCCACAATGGTTTTTAATATAATATTTGGAATGTACATCATTTATCACAGAATTACTGCGGTGTATGTGTAGGTTTTGGTAAACAGGATCTCGGTTCCTTGAAGGCACTTAGTCTTATTTTTATCTGGCCATGAATAAGTCATGCGGTAATCAGAAGACGCATGGAGGTAGTGGTGGGGCATCCAAATAAAGAGCTGCTAAAAAAAGTCATTTTAATAGTTTCAGTCTTTCAAACTTCTATTCCCCAGAGGGATCTTAATGCTGTTCAAAAAACTTCAAAATCTCCCATGAATTTCTCTTTATTCATGTAAACTCCTCTCCTTTGGAACCATTTCAGAACTTACAGCATATTCACAGGTCACATTTTATATGTCAAAGTAAGATGACTAAACCTCTGACTGTTGAATTTCTGCAGGAAGTTGAGTTGAATGAATGTACTGCAGATACTTTACACCACTCATTAGGTCTAATTAAGTACATTAACGTCAGAATGACAGCTGCTTTTCAGATCGTGTTGCATGAGAGTTAAAACTTCCCACAGACCCCTGTGTTGTAGTTTATATTAAATGTGATATTAAACATGCTGTGTGTATCGATAACAGCACCTTTAATCATGCAGGTGATGCGTCTCATCAGTCACGCCTCAGAGTTTCATAATGATACTGAATTATTAACAAGCAGTTTCACACACACACACACACATATATATGTATATATATATATATGTACGTATATATATGTGTGTATATGTATATATATATGTATATATATATATATATATATATATATATATATATATATATATAATATATATATATATATAGATATATATATATGTATATGTATATATGTATATATATATATATATATATATATATATGTATATATATATATATATATGTATATGTATATATATATATATATATGTATGTATATATATATATATATATATATATATATATATATATATATATATATATATATATATATACATATATATGTATGTATATATATATATATATATATGTATGTACATAAAAGTATGAACCTGAATATGGGAGCTATAAGCAGGGTTCGTACGGGTGCTTGAAATCCTTGAAAGTGCTTGAATTTTAATGTTGCATTTTCAAGGTCTGAAAAGTACTTGGATTTTAGTTTAAGTGCTTGAAAGTGCTTGACATTATAACTCTGTGTCTTGGCAAAATAGGGATCAGACTGGATAGTTTGCTTAGTACAAGGAGAAATAAACTCAATGTGTTTGTATCATCACACATGCAGCCTGGTAGCAATAGAGAAGGATGGCTGAGGAGAAGGTGAATTTGATGCAATTTGGACAGATGACATGTTCAGTATTGATAAACTTTGATGAATAAGCGAACAGCTTAAAAAAGTTTATGTCAAAAAAGAAAATTACAGGGTGTTCTCAGGTCTCTCCTTGTCTCGGTGCAAGTGTGCCTGAAGAACGCCAAGTGGCTTCCCTTTTTTTTGGATAAAACTTTGTGTTCTCCTTTAATTTCTAAAGTTTTTGCTATTTGAAACATCATTTTAGATGTTTACAGCATAATACAATGTACATAATTGTGATAAAAAATGAAAAAAAAAAATAATAATGAGTATATATATTCTTGTAGATATGCATTTTACCCCAGCGATAAGGTACTGGAAAAGTTTGAAAAAGGCCCCTTAAAGTGCTTGAAAAGTGCTTGAATTTGACCCTAAAAAATGTGTACGAACCCTGTATAAGTAAATGTTTAATTTGCAATTGTCTTCTTTCAGAAATGGGGCCCTTCGCAGTAACTCAGCTCCTCACCCTGATCTCACTGACTGTTGCCCTAGACAATGGATTGCTGAAGATTCCACCTATGGGATGGATGGCCTGGGAACGTTTTCGTTGTGACGTTGACTGTCAAGATGACCCAGAGAACTGCATCAGGTATGATCAATTTGCAATTTTTTCTGATTTAGCTTACTCTGGATATTTTTGAGAAAAGACATTAAAAGCTTTATTACTAACAAGAGAAGGGGCTGCGGTAGAAGCCAGTGAGGGTCCACCAACTACTGAGAGCACAAAGAGAATACGGTCAAGAGTTGCTGGGGTTAGGGAACAAAGGGCATAGTGTCAGTGTAGGAAACCACACAGAGAGGTAGTTCTGCTTCTGCTGAAAAACCTGAGTTATGAAGCTGGCTGTGGATGTTTTGCTGCAGAAAGGGGATGTGAAAACCAATCATGCTTTCAAATGGTGACTGGCAGGCACTTCCATTTCACCTTTGGACTTAATAGGTCAGTTGAAGGGGAGGCTACAGCAGAGAAATTCGAGTACAAAAGCCTCTGTGTTAACCATCGTCAAATAACGACAGCACTCAGTTCAGATGGTCTGAACAGGGAAAGATTTAACACGCTCCACTAGGGGTGTTCCAACAAGGGTACCTCATGATTCGATTCGATTTCGATTTCAATTATGGGAGCTTCGATTCTTTGATTATAACGATTGGCAATTCGATTTGATTATTGGTGCCACGATTCTTCGATTATTGAGATTTTTAATGCTTTCCATACAAGATTGATTTTGTCTTCATCTGTGGCTACATTTGTAAATAAATAGCCTATCAATTAACTCAGTTCCTCTAAAACTACACTCATTAAGTAAATTACAAGGTTTTTTGAACATTTGATTTGTATTTTTCAAAGACACAAAATATTTTATTTTCTGACTATGTAAACATTTGCACTTTGACCTACTTAACTTTGACCAGGGAAAGCTCCACTTGCAGGAGAGCCCCCTCTATTGGCGGAAAACACTGAAAACAGCAAATCGCGTAGGTCTTGTCAGTTAGAGCTTAGATCTGGCCCAAAATATCAAGCACGACCCGAGCCCGTGCATTGTCAGTCGTCTTGTTTGCTCTCTCATAAAATCCAAATTGCTTCCACACGGTTGCAGTGAACCCCGGTGGCGAGAGAATCAGCCGCTCTTTGGGGGCTGCTAAAGCTGTTGCCATTTTGCAAAGAAACTAACGTTACTGCTCCGTTTGTTGTGGTCCCACTCACTAAACAGTAGTGATGTGTCTTCCGTGTCGAGGCTTCGAAGCGTGTGTCGAGTAGTCCAGGAAGATTTTTGTGAAGCGCGTATCGAGGCTTGTGACGATGACGTATGAAGTGACGTTCGAAGCCTGGCGAGCTGGCTGTACCACGTGACAGATTCAGGTTTGCAGCTTTGGCGTGTGATTCAAAATATGACGGGCAACGAAATGCAATGGAGGTCCACCGTCACCTCAAATCCTGTCAAAAAAAAAAAATTGGTCTGTGCGCACAGGTAGTTGAGTTGTTGAGAGCGCATGTCATAAACGCAGCAGACGCCGGATCGAATCCCGGCCGGAGTACATTATCTGCATGTCACATCCCCTCTCTCTCCCATTTTTCCAATCGCGCGATAAGGTTCCGGCGTTTTTTGTTCCGGTCTTGCGGCAAACCGACGTTAATTAATCGATGCCAAATCGTCACGTGGGGCATCGCGATGCATCTCCACATCGATGAATTGCACCCACCTCTACGCTCCACCTTAGCCTGAGCTGGCATGACCTCTCCCCATCACTTTTCAAAGAAAAGTCACTGTGTCCTGTCTGAACTCACACTTGGACATGTTCACTACCAGACCTGCTTCCCCTAAGCGACAAAACTCCCGAGTGCAGATTCTCTATATGTTCAACCCATGCCTCAGAACAAACCACCAGATAATGAAGATTGGTTTCATGGATCAGCAAACCAGACAGAACAATATTCAGCAAACATCTGAAAAGTGGCTGGTGCATTACGCATGCCAAACATTTTGTGTGAAGGAAATCATCAGGGGTGACAAAGGCTGTCATTAATTTCCTTTTAATAAGTCAAAGTTTGTAAGAATCCCCAACATGATCCACACAATCTCAAACAGGTTTTGTAAAGTTGTTCCCTTTTCGTACTTCTGCACCGAAGAACACAGGAGTAAGAGTAACTTCACCTGCCTCTGAACTGGACTTGAGCTGCGCCTTCTGCCTCTTACAGTAGCTACAAGAAACCTTTGTCCACAGCCTGCAAGCTAGAGCCACGAATCAGCAGCAACACCAACACTTTACACTCTACTTTTAGCACTTCTATCATACCATCCCTTCTTCCCGACCTAGATTAAACCTGAAGTTACTGACATGGCAAATTTTGCTCTGTCCCTTCATACAACAAGCTTCAAGGGAATACGTAAAATATGGGCAAACACCAACTCTGAAGGATTTAAGAGAGGGGGTTGTAGCTGATTCTGTGGTCTGTCCAGGGACCATGGTCTCTGGCACGGACCAGTGGTCACTACCACTAGGGGCGCTAGAAACACTGGTCGCGACCAGCTCCTCAGTGGTCGCGACCAGTTGCTCTGTGGCACAGACCAGTGGTCACAACCACTAGGGGCGCTAAAGATACTGGTCCTGACCAGCTCCTCAGTGATCAGCACTGTTAGCTGGATAAATGTCAGAGATCATAATCTTTTGTCTATAAAATACACTATATCAGAAATATCATGATTAATATTGTTATTATCATTGATTATGAAGATATGTGTGGTCAGGACCAGCTGGTCTGTGGCAGGGACCAGTGGTCACTACCACTAGGGGCGCTAAAAACACTGGTCGCGACCAGTGGCACAGTGGTCATGACCAGCTCCTCAGTGGTCATGACCAGCTGGTCTCTGGCACAGACCAGTGGTCACTACCACTAGGGGCGCTAAAGATACTGGTCCTGACCAGCTCCTCAGTGATCTGCCCTGTGGTTTCTGTGGTCTGTGAAGCAGCTTTGGTATTTTCTTTTCTTTCCGGTCATTTGGCAGCACTGTTAGCTGGATAAATGTCAGAGATCATCATCTTTTGTCTATAAAATACACTATATCAGAATTATTATGATTAATATTGTTATTATCATTGATTATGAAGATATGTGGGGTCAGGACCAGCTGGTCTCTGGCACAGACCAGTGGTCACTACCACTAGGGGCGCTAAAGATACTGGTCCTGACCAGCTCCTCAGTGATCGGCCCTGTGGTTTTTTGTGGTCTGTGAAGGGCTTTTATTATTTTCTCTTCTTTCCGGTCGTTTTGGCAGCACTGTTAGCTGGATAAATGTCAGAGATCATTATCCTTTGTCTATAAAATACACCATATCAGAATTATTATGATTAATATTGCTATTATCATTGATTATGAAGATCTGTGTGGTCAGGACCAGCTGGTCTGCGGCAGGGACTAGTGGTCACTACCACTAGGGGCGCTAAAAACACTGGTCACGACCAGTGGCACAGTGGTCATGACCAGCTGCTCTGTGATCTCTTCCGTTGTTTGGACCAGTTGAGTGATCTGTGGAGTGTTTGTTTCTTTGTATTTATTTTTAATGCAACTTTTCCCTTTTATCACTGTGTTAGCAGAATAGCCTAAATGTGAGAAGCCATAATCGTTTGTCTATCCAATGTTAATCTTAATTGTTTTACTGGGACTCAAAAACATATACTTATGCTAATATATATATATATATAGCTTCCCTCAAACCTTAAGTATGAATATGGCAGAATATAATAACCCTTTTGTGTATCTGTGGAAGGAACATTAGTATTCCGATTTAGGCTACATGCAGATAGATTTATAGATTTAATTATGTTAAATATTAGTTTCTAAATTGGCTAAAATCTTTGTCCTGTGTTTTATTATTATCATAATCATGATCAATTAATTAAAGGCAAAAGTACAAAATCATTCAAAGATCAGGAATTTTCAAGTAAAAAGCATCTGCATCTGTATCTGTATCGGTATCAGTAGTATGAAGATCTGTGTGGTCAGGACCAGCTGGTCTGCGGCAGGGAGCAGTGGTCACTACCACTAGGGGCGCTAAAAACACTGGTCGCGACCAGTGGCACAGTGGTCATGACCAGCTGCTCTGTGATCTCTTCCATTGTTTGGACCAGCTGAGTGATCTGTGGAGTGTTTGTTTGTTTGTATTTATTTTTAACACAACTTTTCCCTTTTCTCACTGTGTTAGCAGAATAGCCTAAATGTGAGAAGCTGTTTGTCTATCCAATGTTATTGATTACTATTAATAGAAATCATAATAACAATGATTAAATTGTTATTATTAGTCGTAGTTGTATGAGTAGTACTTTCATTGTAGCTGATTCCGTGGTCTGTCCAGGGACCATGGTCTCTTGCACAGACCAGTGGTCACTACCACTAGGGGCGCTAGAAACACTGATCTGTCCTGTGATCCTCGTCATCTGCTTGTTGTCTTACTGAGTGGTCTTTGGAGTAGTTATTGTACATTTGATACACCTTCTCCCTTTTCTCATTGTGTTGGCAACACTGTGCTGAATAAATGTAAAAATAAATGAATACAAATAATTATCTTTTGTCTGTCAAATATTATTGATCTTTACAATTAATGGAAATCATTATAGAATAGAACAGAAATAGCTTTATTTTCCCTGAGGGAACATTTGCCTTGGGCACAGTGCTACAATTTGTTGCTTCACAGAAACAAGCATACCTCAACAACAGACAGACATAAAAACAATTATAAAATCAACATTAAAACATCTCAAAACATGGAAGACACTATACATTTTAACACTGACAATGTGGCAGCTTAATTTTAGTTCTGTTGTTCAACAGCTTGATAGAAGTCGGGATGAACAATAACTTCAGTCTGTTTGATTTGCACTTTGGCACTCGGAGTCTTCTTTCTGATAGCAGAGAAACAATAATTAAATTATTATTATTAGTTGTAGTTATATGAGTAGAACTATCGATTATGCAGGTCCATGTCTTCCTGACTGGTTTAAACTTTACCAATGTGTTGCATTTTAAAAGCTTGTCACATTACCCTTTGTATCAAATCTTGGTCTAGAAACTAATATCAAATAAATGTAGCTGATCACTCGATGATTGTTCCAAGGATTTTCTCTGCATAAAATCTGGAAAAAACCCTCTAATCTCACCAGGATGTCAATTGTAGCCTGCATAAAAGAAAACATTTTAGTAGGAAAAAAAATAACGTAAGCAAAGATTAAGACGGATTGTCGGAATGTGCCTTCGGAATCCTAGCGAAAAGTGTAGTGACCAGAGGAGTACCGTTTGCAGACAGTGAGCGCTGATGGCGCAAAGACTCATGGGAGCGAATTCTCAAGTGTTGATGAGAAATTGTGGATTTAGAATGAACATAGGTATATGATCAATACGATCACATCTGGCTTCAAAATTGGAAATTGCTCCTGATTTGTCATGAACTGAATCACCAACCGTTTCCTTCATTTCATTGGTTTAAAGGTAGGGGTGGGTGATACTGCTAATTTTGGTATCAATCCAAGTAATTACAGGGCCAGTATTGCCGATACCGATACAGATACTTTTTACTTGAAGATTCCTGATCATTGAATGATTTTGTACTTTTGTCTTTAATTGGTTGATCATGATTATGATAATAATAAAACACAGGACAAAGATTTTAGCCAATTTAGAAACTAATATTTAACATAATTAAATCTATAAATCTATCTGCATGTAGCCTAAATAGGAATACTAATGTTCCTTCCACAGATACACAAAGGGGTTATTATATTCTGCCATATTCATACTTAAGGTTTGAGGGAAGCTATAAATATATTAGCATAAGTATATGTTTTTGAGTTCCAGTAGGTTAACATTTGAGATTAAATGTGATAGACAATTAAATGTGATAGACAATTAAGATTAACATTGGATAGACAAACAATTATGGCTTCTCACATTTAGGCTATTCTGCTAATACAGTGATAAAAGGGAAAAGTTGTATTAAAAATAAATACAAAGAAACAAACACTCCACAGATCACTCAACTGGTCCAAACAACGGAAGAGATCACAGAGCAGCTGGTCATGACCACTGTGCCACTGGTCGTGACCAGTGTTTTTAGCGCCCCTAGTGGTAGTGACCACTGCTCCCTGCCGCAGACCAACTGGTCCTGACCACACATATCTTCATAATCAATTATAATAACAATATTAATCATAATAATTCTGATATGGTGTATTTTATAGACAAAGGATAATGATCTCTGACATTTATCCAGCTAACAGTGCTGCCAAAACGACCGGAAAGAAGAGAAAATACCAAAGCTGCTTCACAGACCACAGAAACCACAGGGCAGATCACTGAGGAGCTGGTCAGGACCAGTATCTTTAGCGCCCCTAGTGGTAGTGACCACTGGTCTGTGCCAGAGACCAGCTGGTCCTGACCCCACATATCTTCATAATCAATGATAATAACAATATTAATCATAATAATTCCGATATAGTGTATTTTACAGACAAAAGATGATGATCTCTGACATTTATCCAGCTAACAGTGCTGCCAAATGACTGGAAAGAAGAGAAAATACCAAAGCTGCTTCACAGACCACAGAAACCACAGGGCAGATCACTGAGGAGCTGGTCAGGACCAGTATCTTTAGCGCCCCTAGTGGTAGTGACCACTGGTCTGTGCCACAGAGCAACTGGTCATGACCACAGAGCAGCTGGTCATGACCACTGTGCCACTGGTCGTGACCAGTGTTTTTAGCGCCCCTAGTGGTAGTGACCACTGGTCCCTGCCGCAGACCAGCTGGTCCTGACCACACAGATCTTCATAATCAATGATAATAACAATATTAATCATGATATTTCTGATATAGTGTATTTTATAGACAAAAGATTATGATCTCTGACATTTATCCAGCTAACAGTGCTGATCACTGAGGAGCTGGTCAGGACCAGTATCTTTAGCGCCCCTAGTGGTTGTGACCACTGGTCTGTGCCACAGAGCAACTGGTCGCGACCACTGAGGAGCTGGTCGCGACCAGTGTTTCTAGCGCCCCTAGTGGTAGTGACCAATGGTCCGTGCCAGAGACCATGGTCCCTGGACAGACCACAGAATCAGCTACAACCCCTGCTGGGATTTAATCCAGAAGACTCCTGTACCACCTCCCTAATAGCAAACATATGCAGGTAAACCCCCTCATCCCCGTCCTATTCAGACTCAAGACATTAAGTGCACAATATGGTCTTCAATGTCTGGTGAAAGCACTCAAGGGTGTCCTGGCTCTCAGGGTGACATGCATTGGAGTGAGGTGGGCGTAACATAAATTAGGGGCTCGTCTTAACTGAGTTTCAAGGTATTTTTTGTGTCCTGTAGATGTTGGCTTTGTGGCAGTAAGCCTGTCTTAGTCGGGATAACTTGTTAGTAACCAATTGCACTGTACGTTTTCCTTTAGGTGTTGCAGATCCAGTTTGTAGTAGTGCTTGTTACAGTACAGTGCAGTACTTTGTGAGTGAGGTGGCAGTGAGTTGCTGTATAGGGTAGCAGTATGCTGAGTGTTGTTACCCATCTTGATGATGGTGTTTAAATTGGCTGAGATTGTTAAATGTCCTACTCTCGAGGCACTATAGGATAATCTGTGCGGTTGAGCTACAGAGTCTGTCCTTGAGGGAGAAACAGCTGCAGAATGATCTTGAAGAGTGCAAAATTTCAAATAAATCTGACTTATGGACGATTTACAACAATATGATATTTGTGGTGCCATCTATAGGTGAAAATCCAATACATTTATTAGGGTTGCTAACAGTTGGGCAGAGGCCGAGATTGGCTGGTTTCAGTTTCAGCTCAAGATCTTGAATTTTCTTTTCTCATTATTTTAAAGATAACAAAGTCTATTGAATTTTTTTATGATCATTGTTCACATTTTTTGTCATATCTGAATAATAACCCATGACCACCAAATCTGGGGAATTGGATCACGTACTGTATGTGCAGCGGTGGAAAATTAGGTTTTGCAAACATTTTTAAATGGCAACAAACCTAGTGTGCAGAAATTGGTGTGGTGATTAGCAGCATGTAGAACCGGGCTGGACAGAGGAATCTAGGAACAGAATAAATATTGTCTTTGCTATGAGTGGAAACAACACAGCCCCGTGTTAAAAAAAAAGAACTTCTGCCTTGGCCGATGACTTAACCTTTAAGTATATTCTATGTTTTATTGTACATTCAAAGAATGCAGATAATCAGATTTGTCCAAAACTATATGGATGTGTTTCCAGCACAACTGACAAACTCAGTCCACCTTTTCTCTGTATATCCTGTCTACAGTGAGGGTCTGTTCAGAGACATGGCTGACCGGCTGGCTGAGGACGGCTGGAGGGAGCTGGGCTATGAGTATATAATCATAGACGACTGCTGGATGTCGAGACTAAGAGATGAACAAGAGAAGCTGCAGCCTGAACCCTCCAGGTTGGTCTTCTTCCCTCCCTTTGCAGATTCATCATGTCTGTGTTCTGTCAACATTCATGACTGTGCAATTATTGGTCATCACATCACTGCAGTAGAGACTTACTTTTTAAATCATTTGTGCTGGTGACCACCTGAAGTAAAGTAGCACTTTCAAAAATCCCAAAAAGCAGATTCAGCCACTCTGAGTTTGCAATGATTCATGCACATTCATGGAAAGATGGTTAAAACTTTATGGTAAGCATTGCAAACCGTCTGGATTGGTGTCGGTTTAGGCCTAACCTGACATGAATCTAGTACAGTAAAACCGAAATAGATTTTATTTTGCATGAACATGGGGCCTGTGTAGCTGGAACATCACCAACAGTGTGTGCTTGCCGGTTTATTTAAAAACGCTGTGTTGGTTTTGCTCCTAGAACATCATGCTCCAGGACCACCATTTCAACTTGGGAAAGTTTACTAGTTTACAGAGAAAGCTGTCATGACTGAATGACATTTACAAAAGGCACTGGGGTTTGTGTCCCATCTGGAACATATTGATATGCTGTGTACTCAATTTTCTTTTGCAGTTAGGTTATGTTTAAATAACTAAAATACTTTGTTAGTTTTAGGAAAACAGGTTTTGTTAAAAAAGGCCCTTTAAAAATGTCAAACACAGGCTTAACAGGATAACTTGTTCCATGTGCTGATTTTCCAGTCTTGGAGCAAAATCAATTCTGGTCTTACAGAAACAGTACCAACACAGTGATACCAGCTTGTGCATGCTTGTCTCCCTCCAGGTTCCCCGGAGGCATTGCAAAACTGGCGCGGTATATCCATGACCGTGGACTGAAGCTGGGCATCTATGCAGACATGGGCACTCACACATGTATGGGATTCCCTGGAACCACACTGGATAAAATAGAAATTGATGCCCAGACCTTTGCTAGCTGGGGGGTTGACTATCTGAAGTTTGATGGTTGTTACTCAAATCCTGTAGAACAAATGCAGGGTAAGACATCTACCAACCTATTGAATTTGATAAAAGCCTAAAACATTTTGTACAAGAAGCCCGAAGAGACACACACTAACCAACATAAGTGTTTTACTCTGTCCCACAGGATATCCTCTGATGTCCAAGGCATTAAATGCTACAGGCAGACCTATTGTCTACTCCTGTAGTTGGCCTGCCTACTTAGGAGGACTTCCACCTAATGTGAGTGTCATCACTACAACACTGACAAACCAAGTTGTTGGCTGAACTGTGCCCATATTTCGAAACAAGCCTGGATAAAGGCAGTCATTGCACTAAAATTTGAAAGTTCTTGAAAAAAGTCATTTGTACTTTGTCTGTACTTACAGACAGAATGGCTTGTGATGATGAAGATTTTTAGCTGTGGCACGTCTCTATGAATGTTCATATTGTAATATTTTTCCTAGCCCCCTTAAAGTCTCTTTCTGTGGTCCTACCAGGTTAATTACTCTCTGCTGGGGGACATTTGTCACTTGTGGAGGAATTACTATGACATCCAGGACTCATGGGACAGTGTGCAAGGCATCATTGAGTGGTTCTCCGACAACCAGGATGATCTGCAGCCAGCTGCAGGGCCTGGACGCTGGAATGACCCTGACATGGTGAGACTGATTGGACAACATCATTGATTCTTTACCTTAAAATATTGCATAACTGATCACAGAGAAAAATCAGAACTCTAACAGCTGTCCAGGTAAAAAAAAGTTTAAAGAACCTTAGTTAACAGGCTTCCTTGTATTATCATATTAGGTTTGTGTGGGTTCAGACTCCCCAAATGAAAGCAAATCTTGATATGTATACAGACGTCATATCAAGTTCAAGTTCTTGATTGTCATTCTCCTTGTACACTCCTTGGCATACATGTGAGTGAAATATTGTTCTTTACAGCAACAACTTTCAGCAGACAAGTCATTGTAAAAGAGAGTCACTGAAAGAGAAAGAAAAAAGTAATGCCAGATGGCTTCTGCTGTCACTGGAGGTGATTATGTGACATGATTTAGAGGAAAAAACTGTGACTCACCATAAGTCACTGTGAAGGTCAGCCCTCCTGACTGGGTCTTCAGTAAACTTCTTCCAGAAAACAGCATCCTTCTCCAGGAGTGAGAGCCAGACAGGGTCAGCTGTTTACTGATTGTGATTATGTAATTATGTCATTTTGAGCAAAAAACTTAACTTTGTCACTTTCCACGATGCATGGTGGATCAGGACCTCAATCACAACACATTACAACAGCATCCATATGATTATGAACAGTCAGTGGATACGTGTTTAGTTTGACAGGTGAAAACGTGTTAACAAACCCCCACAGATCATTATGATGTGTACCACTACGTCTCTTTTGGTTCCTCAGTCCCGCATGCTGTATGAAATGACACACTGGAGCGGCTTTATGTTGGTGCTGCCTGGTTCAGTGTAAACAAATATAGGAGGTGTAAAGGCAAACCTTCACAGCTGCCAACACTGAATGGTACGTTTACCAGCAGCAGCTGACAAATACTGCCAATTTTGCCTTTACAGTTACATTTCAAAACATCTTTTTCACTGTTTTGGGCTTCCATTGACACAAAGCTGCTCTGTTCACATATGAAGACAGTGCTGGATGAGTCTGAAACAACAGAATGTTTGCTTTCACGGATGATCAGGTGCTGTATGCACACTAATGTTAAGGAACCTCCCACCCCCTCTGCTCTCCTGTGGCTTACTGTATATTCACTGCAGAATACTGATTCCATTATTGTCTCTTATGTCTTCATTCATCTCTCCCCAGCTCATCATTGGGAACTTCGGTCTCAGTGTGGACCAGGCTCGCTCTCAAATGGCTTTGTGGGCCATCATGGCTGCACCTCTTATCATGTCTAATGATCTTCGAAACCTGGCCAACAGTGCGAGGGCCATACTGCAAAACAAAATGATTATTGCCATCAACCAGGACCCCATGGGTATCCAGGGAAGACGCCTGTTGCAGGTTTTCTTCACATATTTCAGATATCAGTTTATTCACAGTGAACAAACAAGGCCAGGAAATAACATACACAACAGTACACTAATGTGAATGGTGTTGAATTTCAACAGCGACGCCAGAGGAAGTATTGGGATTTGTTGAGCATTATACAAATCAAAGCTGTGTCTTTAAAGAACAAGCTCATGTTTTGCTTTGTTTATTGTGTGTGTGTGTGTGTATGCATGTGTCTGTGCATGTGTGCATGCATGTTGTTGCACAGGAGAAGAGTCAAATTGAGGTCTACTGGAGGCCACTATCTCATTCAGCCAGCGCCCTTGTGTTCCTGAGTCGACGGACAGACATGCCCTACCTGTACCACACCTCTCTGGCTAAACTCAACTATGATGCTGGCAGCTATGAGGTATGTACACCCCCAATATCTTACCCTGTGGTTAGCTCTTTGTACTGAAACCGTTAACAGATCAGTCCATCGACAACAATTTTTATAATAATTTATTTGTTTTGGCTTAATTTATCAAGTCAAATATTTCCTGGTTGCATGTACTCCAATCTAAAAAAGTACTGCTAGATAGCTGTAGGTACAGATGATTTCATCTTGTCAGTATAGGCCTGTCCCAAATATATTGGTATCATATTATACGTTACCCAATATGCATTTATATGAAAAAAGGGATCATTTATCATTTTTGAATTCCAAGTGAGTTCACTGTTTCAGTACAAAGGTGCCTTTGTATGTGTTATGCCATTTTTAAGTTAATAACAGTTAACTTAAAAATGGCATAACACATACAAGGGCATTATGTAAAATATCCTGACTCCATTATAAATCTTTGTCTGATAAGGACACAAGATGAAACATGATTTGGTAAATGTGGCTCAATTTAACAAATGTCACTCTGACAATGCTCTTCCCTTGCTTTCAGGCTTATGAAGTGTTTACTAGCTCAACAGTGACAGGGTTGAACGCTACCACAGTGTTCACAGTCTCCATCAATCCCTCCGGTGTTGTCATGTGGTACCTCATACCACAACAAAAGCCCAGGCAGTCTGACACACTCTACGACCAGCACAAGAAAGCCTCACAATTCATGTTCCACAAAGCTAAACCTGGCCATTCTACCTTGTAATGAACTAAAGTGCTTAAGGCTGAGTGAAACCATGTCAACTTGATCTTGATGTATTGTTGTACAGATATTATTTTATCGTAATGTTTGTACTTTATTTTTGGGATTGTATTAAATTGTTCAGAGGTTGCTTTTCCTTAAAATGAATAAAGCATTCCCTTATTGTTGTTCTTCTTTCTGATATAAGTGTTATACTTGACAACAGATGTTTAGTAGGACACCAAGATTGAGTAAGGTTAAAGGATTTTTGTTGAAACACTCTGTGATGGTGGAGGCAGCTTGAGTTTCCGAGGAAATGTCTCCGCTGGTGTAGAGGCAGGGGCGGTTCTGGGGGGGGCCCAGCAGGGGCCAGTGCCCCCGTAACTCTGAGTCTGGACCCCCTGTGGCCCCCCTGACAGGAAGTCTGCATTAATAATACCATGACAGATTGCAATGATTTTGTTCTGAAGGGAAAGGCAGGAATAAAGTGTCTTAGCAGTTTACTACCCAATCAAAATTGCTGAAATTGTAAACACTGTTTTGTCTGAATTAGGGATTTATCCTTTTTCCGGGTTGTATGTGCCCCCTTACAAAAAAGCCGGCCCCAACCTGGCCCCCCTATTAAAACTGGGCTAGAACCACCACTGTGTAGAGGGGAAGACTCACAGTGCCGCAGGAAGCGGACATAAGTGAGTAAGCACGGAAACTCTGAGATTAGAGGACACAGGTGGTGGAGACGCTGGAGGCCGAGTCACGGTGTGGGATGATCTAGATCCAGAGAAGGTCTTCTCCCACTGGCAAGGAGGAAGAGATGGCAAGATTAGTGACTATCCAAAAAACACTAGATAACAAGCGAAGCTATAAGTGTAGCTGATTGACCATGTACCACGTCTGGTTGACAAAATAATCTGGCAGCGAGCAAGGTGGAGACCAGGGTTCTTAAACAGATGCTGATGAAACAAATGTGCTTAAAGTGTGTGAGAGTCAGCAGCTCCATGCCAATCAGGAAAACCACGCCCAGCCTCTCCAGATCACCTCTGCAAAACACACAAGAACAGAAACACCACGAGAAAGGCACCCACAAAATCCAAATAATGACACTTTGTCCCAGTAAGTACCTTGTTTTGTCACAATTAATATTGAAATATTGTAAATTCAATTCCACAGAATATGGAGATATGAAGCTGAGGATCTGTCCATGTTTCATCTGGAAATTTACAGCAGGGAAAAAACAGCTGATGTTAATTTTAATTTGAGTCGATATGAAATTAAATCATCAGATTATGTACCTTAAAAGTAATGACGAGGGGAGCAAAGTGTTGAACCAGTTTTAAGTAATTGAGATGAAAATGGTTAATTGCTGTGAAGTGTTGATGGTGACACAGTTCAACATAAAACACATCATGAATCATCTGAATTGAGAAATCAGTAACAAAATGATGTCTGCTGATTGCCACCATTGTAAAGAATATTAATGACAGAATAAAAATTTCAAAAAGTTTCATACCATCGCACTTACTGTTTGAAAGATATGCTGACATTCTGACTATACGCTGTGTTTGACCTCCAGCACATATATGGACACAACATCTCCACCTATAAACACAGAAGCTGCCTCAAGTGTTCAATCAGAGAAGCACCAAAATAATTTCAGCTGTTGAACGAAACACCTTGAACAAACACACACACCCGCACACACACACACTGCATTTCTGCAACATCTATATTCTCAGTAATTTATGGATTAAACATTTAATGCATGATGAAATTGTATGATTTACTTTTGATGACTTGGTTTTGACAGTTTTGACAGTGTCATTTTCTGATCCCTCTCTAACCTGAAGTATAATGTTTACTTTATTTACTTACTAAGATTCAGTCATTATCCACTGTAGCTGGCAAATGGTGCCAAAGACTGCCAGTAGCTGTCACAGAGTGCCAGAAGTGTCATAGTCTGTTACCCCTAACATTTGGGTAAAGATTTTACAAGGTAGTGATAACTGACAACTGCTATGAAGAAAATTGTAACAAGGAGTTACAGTAATAAAAAACAAATCCTCTATCTTTATATTGATTACTATTTAAATAAAACATGTAGGCTACCTAATAAATAAAACATATAAATACAAAATAAAATGAGAAATCAGGTACTGACACTCTGTGGCAGCCACTGGCACACTGTGGACAGAGCAATTGTGACATCACCCATTAGTTTCTGAAGAGCCAGAAAGCAGCTCAAAGTGGGTGGTACCAGCAATTGTCATCTCGGCTCCTGGTTAATCAAGAATGGGAAAACAGGTGGAGCATAGGTGGAGCTGAAGCGGGCCTAGTTAGTTAAACAAAATCACCTAGCTGGAGGCTACCAAGCTAGCTAAGGCTAACAAGGTGTCAAATGTTGCCTTGTGTGATGTCTATGAGATGACCGTGGGTGTATTTACTTCAGACTTACAGAATGCTTAGGCTTAAAACTGGGCATGTCCTGAGCTAAACTGCAGGATCGGGATCAGGGCTGATATGGGCATTGGTTCACTTATCGGGATCGCCAATTTTGAGCGTGGACCCAAGCCCGATTATTTTTTTTTTTCTACATGACAGCACGATTTGTTTGCAGAACGCAGACGCGCGCATAACATTACTCTGGCAAACCTGTGGATAAAATGTCTGCAGTGTGGAAATTAGTTCAATTAGAAAGTGAAAGGGGGGGGGGGCGCCGTTTAGCTCAGTTGGTAGAGTGCGCGCCCCATGTGCCGATGCTCTGCAGCTGACCTGGGTTCGGCTCCTGGCCAGGGTCCCTTTGCTGCGTGTCACTCCCCCTCTCTCTCCCCCTGTTTCCTGTCATATCTTCAGCTGTACTTTCAATAAAGCCATAAAAAGGCCAAAAAAATACTTTAAAAAAAGAAAGCGAAAGGGGGGTCGCTTGTGCACAGTGATGGAGTAGACGTGTTTCCCAAGTGCTCCGTGTCATCTCCTCTATTTTATTTTTAAAACACTGCACTTGCATTTTATTTTCCGCTGAGTCGTCGCCTAAGCTGTGCCACAATCCCTCGGACCCGATTCAGTTTCAAAATGCCAAAGAAAGACGAAAGTCAGAAGCCGAGTGCGTCCGCTGCTACCGATGAAGCTATTTTAGCAGCCATTGCTAACCAAGGAGTTGCCAATGTGGTTTCTGGGCTTCCCCTCTTTAAGGTGTCGGCGTGTAGTTTGATCATAAAAGTAGTCTGCGGAGTCAAGGTGGGTGGAATGAAGAAGCAATCTTTATTGAAACAAAATCTAGCGCCTTGAGTCCTGATCAGAAGTGGCCGTGTTCTGATATTATCAAATCTGTGGACAAAACAATGCCAAAAAGCTCTGCCCTCTGCTCCCTCAAAACCTCAGCCTTGGCTTCTTAGGAGGTTTTTCCAAGTGCCACCCTCCTGTTTCTTTTCCTGCACCGGCCTTTAGAGTCCCTTTCCCAGTAAACACCCACTTCTTCTAATTGGTCATTTTGGCATATTATCCAATAGCCTAAAAGAGGAGTTGACCTGTTTCCCTGCTCTTCTCCCCTAACTCATCTGACCTGGCTGCGGTCAACTGTAGGTCTTGTCCCAAAAATGACCCAAATGGGTTCCCCATCCCTCTATGGGAACATAAACGTTTGGGCATCTCCCACCATTTGGCGAGGCCAACCTTAAGTTTTTTAGTACTTTATGATGGCCTGCTGTCTGCTAACCTTTAGCCTTCATCAGTTGAAAAACTACTTTAGGACCCCTGGGGCTGTGAGCCTCACTGTCTGCACTCTTTAACTCACATGGGGAGAAACAATTAATCATAATTTTACCTACACTAAGTAAATTCAAAAATCAGAATGTGTTGCCATCCAGACACCTCACCAACTTGAAGAAATCTCTGGAAGCCCGCCTCGACTCTATCGAAACCTGTTTGTCCTCGCTTCAGAAGAAACACCACGAAACGGAGTGTCGTATTAATGACATAGATGAGGCCCTGTCAGCCACTGACAACCGCATCACAAGTCTGGAAGCTACATGCAGCGAGCTACAGGTGGCCAACGGCTCTGCGTTCCCAGCTAAGCTAGTTGTCGACCATAACAACGCATCTAAGACATTCGCCTCAGTTGCGGATGCTAAACGGTATGCTAACTCTTTAGACTCAACGGACAAATCTTTGCTGTCTTGGTATATCGTCTTCGTAGCTTCACCGTCTTTTTAGGCAGCTACATAACCAATGACCAGTTCTAACAGTTTACCACTCAAACCTACATTGGTGGAGCGTTATTGCTCTCAAAACGCTTTTGTACCGGGAAGGGGACACTCAGCCGTTTATACTTACACTGGAGCACCTTTTATGCACCCTGACTCTTGTTATTAAATCATGGACATGGCACACACACAGACAGCCCTGTGTGAGGCAGCTTCTCTCTTTATTTTAAACTGGCATGACCCATGATGAGCCAAGTTGGGATTATGTATTTACTTTCTATTTTTTACTATTTTTATTTTTGTCTTTTTTTACCTTACCTTCATACTATATCCTTGTTGTATATTAAGTATGAAGTAGCACACTGTTTATGCTGGAGTATAGTTTATCAGGTAATATTGCGTTTATCCCAGGTAAATACATTATGTGCTAGGACACTTTACTATCTTTTGGACTCAATACTGGCCGCCCAGCCTGATGGGTATCCTCTTTTCTTTTCTTTCTTTAAGTGAGTTAATTTATTTTCATGTTCAGTAATTTAATTTAATTCTAAGTTGTATGTTTATGTGCTGCTCCAGCTATGCCACCTTCCCGGACAACCTACCAACTGTTGGATCTGGAAATTTCCTTTACTACCTGTTTGATACTGATTGTGCAGTGTTAATGTTAGTTACTGTTAATGTTGGAGATGCATGCAGCGCTTAGTTCAAGTGGGTTTTTCAGCGTGCAGTTTGGCTGGCTCTGTTACCCGGCAGCCTCCTTGTTAACCAGTGGGATGTACCGCTTGGTCCCTTTAGTGGACCTGAGCATTTTGGGGTTTGTATATGTTGTCCTTTGTTTCTCCCTTGTTGTTGATTTTACTTGTTGCTCTGCCAGCCCTTTGTATGCCACATGTCATTTCTCACTTTTTGTCCCTCTCTTTAAACTTATGCTAACCACTCACTCTAACCAGGAATGAGCCACATCACTTTTACCTCGTGGAATTGTAGGGGTATGGGGAAAGCCCTCAAACGGGGCAAAGTATTTTCACACTTAAGTTCCCTGTCATCTGACATCGTTTTTTTTCAGGAGACCCATATTAGACCTTCAGAGCAGAGGCGCTTGAGGGCCGTGTGGGTGTCCCAGGTGTACCAGTCCACCTTTTCCTCCAGGGCGAGGGGGGTTGCCATTCTTGTTCGCAGATCGATTCCATTTGTACTTAAATCTCAGACTACTGATCCAGGTGGGAGGTTCATCCTTGTTACCGGCACGGTCAACTCACTTCCAATAGCTCTCTTAAATAGTTACGCTCCTAATTTTGACTTCCCCGAGTTTTTCTGTAAGGTATTTAACCTTCTCTCTGAACATAGTAGTCATAATATTATTGCTGGCGGGGATTTTAATTGTTACTTTGATGCTCTGCTTGGCAGATCCTCCTCAAAAGGAGCCCAATTGCTGAAATCTGTCCCCGTCCTCAATAATCTTGCAAAATCACTGGGCTTGGTGGACATCTGGAGGCATCAGCACCCTTTAGAGAGGCAATATTCTTTTTTTTCCCCCGTGCATGGTAGTTTTACCAGAATTGATTATCTGTTGGTTGACTCTAGACTAGGGCTGTCAAACGATTAATTTTTTAAATCGCGATTAATCGCATTTTGTCCATAGTTAACTCGCAATTAATCGCAAATTAATCTCAGTTTTTTTGGGACATTTCTTTCTGTTCTAAATGTACCTTGATGTATTTTTTTCATGTTCTTAATACTAGTTCTTAAAACATAAGAAAGGGAAAATATGCTTGCTTTATGAAAATGTTTGTTCAACACTTCAAATCATGCAGGATAATAAAAGGCTCAAAAAATATCCCCTCACCCTAAATGGGATCAAAACATGGTGATGTCTGCTTTTGGTGAGGGGGCGGGGGGCTCTCTGCATCTGCCATGTGTTTGGCTTGCAAATGATATTTGAGACTCGACGTACTTCAATGGTAACTCATTTCATGTCGACAGTACAGGCAGATAACTTTTGTCCTATCGACCGAACCATCTGGCAGTGTTTTGAAAATGAATTTGCCGTTCATAAGTCCTTCCTCCTTTTCCTTTCACTTTCGCTTTTCAGTCCGTGTTTTTCCCGAACACCAACCCTGCTTCTTCTTCTTCTGATTCCCTTTCTTATTATTCTGCGACCCTCTGGATCAAGACTACAGGTGCCACCGACGGCCGTAAATCAAACAATGCGCGTTTCTTTCTTTTTTTAATACCGAGCGTTAATCGCGCGTTAAAAAAATTTACGGCGTTAAGAGGATGTTGCGTTAACGCGTTAACTTTGACAGCCCTACTCTAGACTAATCTCAAAAGTAATAAATATCACGTACCACAGCATTTTAATTTCTGATCATGCCCCCCTTTCAATGGCGATCGATTTCAATCTCTGTGCTCCTCAGTATAACTGGAAACTCAACCCTAGTCTATACTCAGAGGTTCCTTTCAGTAGCTACATCTCAGCCAAGATAGTAGATTTTTTGCACATAAATGACAATGGAGCTGTCTCAGATTCTACTCTCTGGGAGACCTTTAAAGTCGTCATACGAGGACACATCATTTCGTACCAGTCGTCTCGTAAAAGGGCCAGGCTGAAGCGTTTAATGGACATCGAGGCAAGGCTATTAGAATTGGAGGACTCCTACCATACCACAGGTTCTGATGACACACTTAGCTCCATTTTGAAAGTAAAATATGAGTACAATCATATCCTTGGTGAGCAGGTCGGGAACTATATCCGCAAATTAAAGCAGGAGCATTTCGAGTTAGGTGATAAGGCTGATAAACTGCTTGCAAGGCAGCTGAGGGGTGTCCAAGCTGAAAGGGCAATTCATAAAATCTCTTCATCCTCTGGTCACCTACTTACAGACCATAAACAGATTAATAGATTTTCTAGTTTTTACAGTCAGCTGTATGCTTCTAAATCCACTGCCACCGATTCGGATATTGCAGAATTTCTCCATACACTAGATATTCCAGTCCTCACGGAGGCTGCGAGACAGGAACTCGATTCTAACTTTACGCTAGAGGAGATCAAAACTGCTATCCGTTCCTTTCCCAGTGGCAAAGCATGCGGCCCTGATGGCTTTGGAATAGAATTTTATAAGAATCACATAGACATCATAGCCCCTCTTCTGCTCCGGATGGTTAATTGCTCGGTGGAAATTGGTACTTTTCCACATACACTGTATGATCCTCACATTTGTGTCCTCCTGAAAAAAGACAGGGATGAAACAAATGTTGCATCCTATCGACCTTCGAGCTTGCTCAACTCTGACCAAAAAATAATTGCAAAAGTCCTGATGAACCGATTAAACAAATATATTGGCTCGCTAATTCACCCTGATCAATCGGGCTTCATCCCTGACAGATACTCTTTCTCCAACACCAGATGTTTTATTACGTAATGTATTCAACTAAACTTCCCCACGCAGCTGTTGTCTCCTTAGACGCCGAGCAGGCTTTTGACCAAGTGGAGTGGAAATACATTTTTGCTGCTCTTGAAAAATTTGGTTTTGGTTTGAAATTTATGAATATCTTAAAGATGCTTTACGCTCGTCCCCAATCTTCTGTTATAACTAACCATGAAAGGTCCCCCCCATCCTCATTACACCGCGGTACCAGGCAGGGCTGCTGCCTCTCTCCAATGCTTTTCGCTCTTGCCCTCGAGCCTCTGGCCATAGCCATCAGGGCCAGCCCCCAAATCTCTGGAATAGGCTATGCAACATCTGAATGTACCATTGGATTGTATGCGGATGACGTGATTCTGACTCTGTCGGACGTTCGGACATCCCTCCCTCCTTCTTGATCTAATAGATGGCTTTGGGCGACTGTCTGGGTTCACCATAAACTGGGGAAAATCTGTCTTTATGCCTCTGTCTGATGGTCTCGATTCCAGCTTTCTCAACAACTTGCCTTTGAGAATTTCCTATGACCATTTTACCTATTTGGGGATTAACATCCCCAGAAACCCAAAGCTTCTTTTTAAACTTAACTATTTGGATCTGGTTGATAGGCTTAAGACCATGATAGATAATTGGAAACTTCTTCCACTTTGATTAATAGGTCGAGTAAACATAATTAAAATGGTAGTGCTCCCTAAATTTACTTACAGTATCTCTTTCAGAATGTGCCCATTTTTCTCACATCATCCTTTTTCAAGACTCTAGACTCTATAATTATGCCCTTCATTTGGGCCTACAAGCCCCCCCGTAACTCAAAGGCACACTTACAGAAGCCCACTGAGGAAGGTGGCCTAGGTCTCCCCGTCTTTCGTCATTACTACTGGGCCTGTAACGCCAGAGCATGGGTCTTCTGAAGTCGGTCTGCGGCTGGGTGTGGTGAGGAGCACGGACTCTACCCCAGATGGCCTGAGATAGAGTCCTGTAAGGCTATATTGCTTACTAGAGCCTCCTTGGATGCCGTTTTATTTTCTAAACCCAATATCAATTTCAAATTGTTGAATAATGACTTTTTGTTATGCAATTCGCTTAAAATTTTAAGGCAAATTAAGGGCGTCCTAGGTCTCCCAGATTTGTCCATTAATGCCCCCATTTGCCATAACCCCTGTTTCATGCCAGGACTGATGGATGCAGTTTTTAAGCAATGGTTAGATAAGGGGCTAACCACCATCAGGGATCTCTACATTGATAACCACTTTGCTTCTTTCGCCCAGCTTCAGACAAAGTTCAACCTACCTTCTGGTCAATTTTTTTGTTATTTGCAAATCAGAAACTTTGTTAAGCATTTCTTTCCTCGCCTTGAATCGATCCCAACACAACATGCTTTTTATGACACCATGACCAAAGCTCCTGCCTCCAAACACCTGATCACCCAGCTTGTTAACCTCTTCCACATGGCAGCCCCCTCTCTTCGGATTAAAGAGGCTTGGACCAAGGACACTGGTGAAAATATCTCAGATGACTTATGGGAGAAAGGGCTAATGAGTATAAAGGCATGCTCTATTAATGCTAGACTTTAGCTCATTCAGTTTAAAGTACTTCACCGATTGCACTTTTCTAAAACCAAACTGAACAGAATCTTCCCTTCTGTCTCTGCCATTTGTGATAAATGTAAGTCAGCGGACGGGACGCTCGGACATCTCTTCTGGTCCTGCTCTATGCTCACAAGTTTTTGGGCTGACATCTTTCATTTATATAGTGTTGTATATAACAGACATGTGGCCCCAGACTGTCTCCTAGTGATATTGGGCTGTTCTACTGGTTCTCTAGTCCTCCCCTCCGCTTTACAGCAAGCCCTCATGTTTGGTCTGGTCATTGCAAAACGGGTCATTCTGAGAGAATGGAAGTCAGTCTTCCCTCCCTGCTTTAAAAAATGGCTGAACGACATGGTCTCTTGTCTATACCTTGAGGAATTACGATATACTCTGTCTGGCTCCCACACCAAGTTCATGAAGATCTGGGGCCCTTTCATTGAACATATTTAAAGGGAAAGGCTGCCAGCCAGAGTGCCTGCCTCGGACCTCTTTGATCCCACCCTCCTGGTCCTCAATCTTGCTCCCTTCCTTTTTTATAATTATTTTTTATTTACTCTCTACCCCTATGAGCGGACACTCTGGGGCCCCTTGTTAAATGAATCGACATGTGTAGACATACATTTCCCTCTCTTTGTACTGAAAGTGCTAGCGTTCTTTGTGTGTTTGATTTTGCTTTGAGCGTTTTTCTGTTTTGTTTTTTGTGCTTGTCTCTGCTGTTGTCTGGTATCATTTGTTCTATTACTTTCAACTGTTTGCCTTAACACTGTTGTACAAAAACTTCTATAAATAGAATAAAAAAACAACAACTTATGAAGCGAAAGCAGTCCAACGGCTACATAACATACCAATGTAACATCTGCAATATGATCGATGCGCGGAGAGGTAACAAAAGAGCTGCATTTAATACTAAAAATTTGATATGGCACACAAAAAAAACACTGAAAGTTACACAGCGAGTTCACTCAAGCAACACAGGCAAAGGCACCGAAGCGACAAACACTCGCAGATACTTTCAAAAGGAAAGACAATATATCCTTGAGACAGCGACATGGCCTTAAATATTACGGAGAAGGTAATTAAATAATTCGCTCTGGATAACCAGCTCATCTCCGTGATAGAGGATCAGGGTTTTCGTCGTCACCTGGAGTTTTTGAATCCCCGGTATGCCCTACCATCTCGGCATTACATTACATTGACTCCACTTTCGAGTTACAACGTGCCGGTATGTGCACTAGTTTCGTGGGTCTCATACAGCAGAGCATGTAAAACTGGCAATCGAGGAGATGCTGAACACTGTGAAATAGGCAAGCAACGCGTCCACGTCATTTTACTTGACAATGTAAGGAATATGAAAAAAAAACGTGGATGATATGAAGGTACCAAGCGTGGGCTGCGTCTCACACACACTTCTGCTGACTGTACACGAGGGTCTGCTGTCACGGTGCAGCGTCACAGACTCACCTGCTAACACAAGGAAGTTGGTAGGTCAATAATGCAATAGCATAGACAGAATAAGAAAGTGCCATATGAAAGTATATACTTTGTTTCAACAAAATAAAAAATAAAAACCTATTAAGGAACAGCTTGGATGCAGGTACTTTGTTTCTTATTGCAGATGTATTATCCAGGGAAAATATTAGTTAAGGCTAAGTATCGGATCGGGACTCGGTATCGACAGATACTAATTATTAGAGGACTCGGATTGGGGTAAAAAGAACCTGATTGGGACATCTCTACTTAAAACTGTAGGCTACATTCACCACAATATAGCATATATCAACCGGTACAAGGGTGTGTGTGTGTGTGTGTGTGCGTGTGTGTGTGTGTGGTTGTGTTAATTTTGCATGCTTCATTTTTATTATCATATAATACATTGGGCACATCTCATTTCACCTGAATCAGGAGTGTCAAACTCAAATGAGCTGGGGAGGAAACTGCTGGTAATGTTATCTTGTAGGAGGGTAACTTTAGCATTCTGGTACTACAAGAAAGTGCTATATTTCTGAAAATTGAGTGTTATTTCTATCAAAAAATGCCTGAATAGATTGGTACTTTATTTCTTGCCAGACACTCTGCAGCACCACTGCTCACATAGCTGGGTCGCATTTGCCCTGATGGAGGTCACAGCTGAAACTCTAAGTACAGCTTCAAGATGGGCATCAGTAAGCCTGGACCTGTACTTGCATTTATTAAAGTTCCTTGTCGAGAACTGTTTCTCACACGGGTATGTGCTTCCAAAAAGGCACATTACCTGACTCAACACTTTGGACAGCTCTGCGAAGGATAGAGGAAGTTCTCTTGGTAAATTGACCAATGTCTGTCTGTCATGTCTGCTTTTCCTTGTGCTTCTCTGAATTCAGTTTTAACCTCCCAAACACAGCAACTCTTCATTTATCATTAATACCCTTGAGGAAAACGGAAAAATCATTGTGCAGTCTGTGCTTTCAAGCACCACAGAGTATGTAGTTAAACTGTTCATAAATGTGCCTTGATAACTCATTAATTCGCTATGCCACTGTGTTTGCTGATAGAGTGATATTGTTGAACAAGGTCTTCTGTTCTGGACATAGAAAAGCAGTGACGTGCAACATGCAATCCTCCAGAAACAGCCCTTAGGTGAATGGCCATTAATCGATTCACCACATAACTTGCTTCAACTGCAGCATCAGCATCCTTCTTTGCTTTATGGAAAAGACCTTGTTGAGATGATAGTCCTCTATGTATCAGCGTGTTTCCTCTCGATTCCCTGGTAACTTTAATATTGTTCTCCATGTTTTGTCGGCCCTGTTCTCATCAAAAACTGCACAAACGTGTGCATAATCTTTGCCATTACGTATTTTGTGTAACATTAAATGCTAAGAAAAAATACAATTTTGTTTTTTATTTCAATTGCATATGAAGGAGTAGTTAACATAGTGTGAAACAAATGGCATGGCATGGGATTTATTAGGGCAAATAAATAAATAAGAAAGTAAAAGGGAAGGACAGACATTGACAGTTGTTACAAAGCGACCAAAGAACAACAAGAACTACTTACTGTAGGACATGAACGCACAACACCACCTGGATAAGCTCCCTAAAACTCCAGCCACATGCCAGATGCTAAGCCTCAGTTGCTCTGTTCTCTACAAGGGGTTTTAATTCAGTCAGCCACTAGACGGTGCATCAGCCTTGCACTAAATACACATCGAGCTGTGGGAATCATGTAATAAAAAAAAACTACTATACTACAATAAACTTTGAACTTCCCTTTATCACAGTCCCATTACAGTCTAGGACAATCTAACAAAAAGTGAACACTGACTTATTAATTTAAATCCAGACCAGTATTTCCTAAACCCAACAAAGTCATTTTAATGCCTAAGCCTTACCAAACAGAAATATTGGAAATAATGGAAATATTCTTTTAAATACATGGAAAACAATAAAGACAGTCTTGTGGTAAAAAGCCATAAAACTAAACTATACTGCCACATGGGACACAAACTGTGGTCGCTGACACAAAAGTAATCTACCTTGTCCACTTGACCAGCACATCATTTCAGAATACTTAGTATATACCACTTTGTTCAGCAGGTGGCTTCTTATTGCCTTTGCTGACTCTCCCATTCATCAAGATTGTGGTGTGGCCAGACTTCTGTTAGATAGGGCCACATAGCTAGCTGAGCTACTTGCTAATGATAGCTAGTTGCAACAGCCAAATTCAGCTACATTCCAGTATACTGAGCAGCCATAAGTGTATATGCTGGCTCCTACAGTTTTACGTCAGAACTGTCATTGAATTCTGGCTAGTTCTTACCAATTACATCTCTGAAGTGAGTAATCAGCTGAGGAAGGTAAACACTGCTGGTGTCTTAAGAGATGAGCCTGACATTTCTGGGTTTAATGAGCCTCTTTCTCAGCCCCTCGACCTGGAAACCCACTGACACAAACTAACACTCTGGACTTGGCTGCCGTCACGTACAACCAAACCAATTAACCAGTTTAAATGACCTATTATATAAGCAATTAGGTTGCACAACCCTGTTACACGCTTAACTAGACATAACTCAAGCACAGCCACCCCAGAGTAAGAGGCCAGTGATGTGATTTTTTTGGGTCCTTACATGAGCAAAGTGTCACAGTCATTGCTTTATAAAGAATCTATTCTTTATTTGGATGGACCAGTGATTTCAGCTGCTCCACACTAGCTGCGATGCATCACTTTATGTAAGTATTTCTGGTTGTATTTTGACAAGGATGACACTCATTGGTCATTAGCGCTGAGACTTTTTACAATGGCGCTTAAAACTCTGGTGCAGTTTGTGGTTGATAGCAAATGCACCAACCACTGTCTTCCAGCGGAAAATTTGTCCCCTCAATAATCTATATCCGGGGTATTCAATTCAAATTCAAAGAGGTCCAGTTAGAGAAAATGCTCTCAAGTGAAGGGCCGGAACCTTGCAATGTCTGACTGCATTATGATTCAGTTTTAGTTCTATGTTATCATTTAATTATATATAGATAATGGCAATTTGGAATGAATTCATCTGAAGTCTGTACAGCTGTTAAAGCTGATTGACAGCTGATCCAGCTGTGATCAGCTCCATTAAAATCAAATAATTCTCAATAATGTAGTGGTTATAGGTCTGGATGGGACAGCGTCAGATCACGGTCCACCTATTGGTGGCCTCTGACTTATATCATTGAAAACATTTAATTCTGAATTATATAATAATATGCATTGAGTTTAAAAAATGTACCCCCCCCTTCATATGCCTCACGGTGGTTTGGTCCAGTGCCAATCAACACGCATCAACTTCTCAGTACGCGAGTCTGTGAAGCGGTCTCTGTTTGTGTTTTTGTTGTGGTTGTTATAGTTAGATGACCATTGAAAAAGTAGTGTCTTTACAAAAGTTAACTTAAAACAAAAGATGCTATTTTTATCTTTTTACAAAAATGTGCCTCTGCCCTGCTTAAGTTTAGGCTAAGCACAAAACCACTTGGTTGTCACAAACACTGCTGTATGTCCTGAGGTCTTATTAAAAACACACAGTTTTGTTACCACGAGCACGACTGGTTCCTCTGGTTCAATAGCCCGTCCAAGCTGAGGGGAGGTTCTATTAGGTCCTCGAGTCTTCTTCGATGGATTGAGTTTGCTGCAGCCAGATTTGTCGATGAATCTGTGCACTTCTAGCTTCAGTAAAGCTGCAGTGCATGTTCCATAGTCAGACTGAGGACATATTGCATGTCTTTGTCTTTTAATTGTCCTCAGGGCCCTACTGACCACTTGGCTGCTGGGGAGTCTTTGAAACATGAGTCACCATAGATGGAAGCCAGATGGTGTGAGAGTGCCTCTTTAAAGTGGAAACACCTTCTCCCACTGAGTTCTACCATGAATTACGCAAGACTTGTGTTTTCTCATAACAGGTCAAGTGGTGTTGAATTATTGGTCATGTTTAAAATCTGCCACACTGGGGAAATTTCTGTAAGAATCATGAGACGCTTCTCCTCAGTAGTGTTTGATCTGTGATGAAACAAGCCAAGGAATGCTCTCAGTGGGTCTGACTACAAGAAACCCAACCCCTAACTGCTGCCCTTTCTAGTTTTAGCTAAGACTACTCTTCCTGTACCTGCTGAAACATGAAAAAAGCATTATTTTTCCTATTTTTTATGCAAGAAGTGTACTTCACAATACTATTAGTTGGCAGTTAACCAAGTCTGAAATAGCCTACTTCTCCCATAACTGCTTTGTAATGACTTTAATCTTATACATACACACATTAAGATGTGTATTAATGTATTCATATGTGAAAAGGCCACTTGTTGTAATGCTTCTGAGTATTACTTTTGAAGGTGCAGTTGCTAAATTGTGCCATGCAATCTACATTAGTGAGCGCTAGCTGTGGTCAGGCTGCATGAGGCTTCCACTCCTCAGACAGAGAACAGCCCACTGAACACAACTAACGTCTCCTGTCTCTGCTTTTCCTGAGCAAAACATTAGTTAGTAATGTGTGTTATCTCATCGTAAAACGTTACCAAGAACCTTCTGTGTCTTGTTTTGATGAAGTTTGGTGCTATAAATAGTACATTTAGTGAGGTAAACATAAACATAGAAGTTTCCTGCCCATAGCAATGGTGTTCCTGGCTTCAGTGTCAACAATGTAATATGATGGTGGCCTTACTTTCAATATTGTTCTATTTGTCACTAAAGCTCCTAGACATGTGTACCTTACACCAGTTGTTCAAACAAGTGAATTAATGAATGGTAAATTGTGGATGGATTAGTGAAATAAATGGTTTGGGTAAAGTCACTTGAATTCTGTCAGTTGCTCACTCACAGAATGTCATATTAGACTGTAAATGGGTTGTGGCTATCTTTCGCTAATGTGAAAGATCCAAATATATCTATGCAATTATTGTACTGTATTTATCTTTTACAAAGGTGTTTAATGTAGGCAGTAAAACTGTGAGATAAGTAGGCCTAACTACAGCGTTAAAGCTATTGGTTAGGTATACTTTTAGAGCTGGTGAGCAGCTGGCAGTGAATGCGAGTCAAAGTGCGCATGAAGACTTTACAGCATAATATAAAAGAGGATTTGTACATTCACAAGACGTTTTGATTTTCCAGTCATTAATTTTATTGACCTGGGTTGTAATGTAAATGGAAGATGTACAACTGTATATATGAAGGAATAAAGAGAGAGATGAATTCTGTATTTAAAGATCTCCTGTCTCTGCTTTCCCTGTACAAAACAGGACACCACACTGGTTACGTGTGAGGTTGGTAACAGTTTATTACTGCACTATATCACAAAAGCTTAAAATGAACATATTTATCAATCATATAACTCCAACAACATGTCTGTTATAACCCTTGTCATTCACAGCTAAGATAATTAACATTACACACTGGTAACAGGAAAATGAAGAAAAGAGTTTTTAAGGTTTATTAGAGAGCCTGTTGTTTTAGCCACTGAAAAAAGACGCACTAGATAACTATGTTTGATACCATAGTAGGTTTATGCTGTTGAGTTCTGTGCATGAAACTGTAAAGTTGATGTTGAGTGAAAACTGGTTTCTAACTTTGTTTTAGTTAACCCATGATGTTCTTAGGACCCACAGAAGAGGTTTCTGGCTACCTTACATGGTCCTGCTTGCCTGTCTCTGTGTGCCTCAAATAAAGTGTTTATGCAGAACATACTCCAATTAACTGATTATATGTGAATAAACTTAAGTCAAATCGTAGCAATGATTGCTCTAACGATTCTGGACATGGTACTTAATTTAGAGCGGAGGTGTAACACTGCACAAACAGCTCTTAAAGAGATTTGGCCCAGGACATTGAGGCTCTGCAGTGAATGATTATCTTATTATCTCATTAAATATCTGTGATATCGGTGAGGTGCCTGCACAGAGGCAAATACGAAAAAACTAAAAGGCAACACCCTCCAGATGACAGTTATCGAACCCAAACAAAGGTCAGAATGGCCAAAATGGGTTGGACAGCAACCCAGTGCAGTGAGATGTTGGCAGTGTTGGAATTTTAGTAAAATTAAAGAAGTAATGTGTTATTAACTCAATGTCCCACTTAGCTATTCTCACACGTTGTACTCAACAGGGAAATGGTTCACATGGAGCTAACAAACAGCTAATTTTTATCCTGAAATTTGGAGAAAAAAAAGAGGGGTATCAAATGTGACAGTCTCAGGGACAATTTAAGCCAAAAGGTCTCACACTATGGCCTAAGCTAAATAAGCCACTTACCACAAGGCAGCAGCAACTGTAAGTTCACTTGAAATGTGATAAGCACATCTCTCCTCTGTGGCTTGAAGGGGAGCAGACATGGAGCTGATATCAGATGAGGCACCAAAATGTCATCTCTGATCAAACCCTCCCTTTCTAACCCCAAATTTCCACTGGATCCGTCTCCACTCCGTTCTGACTCCGTTGCAATCGCCGGAGCAATTCGGACTCATTAAAGTCAATTAAAGTTATTCCACCGCGTGCATTGCAGCACGTCTCAGCTCCGTCTCAGCTCCGTCTCAGCTCCTTCATAGCTCCGGCGTCAGGCAGAAATACGCAAGAGGTCTATTTTTGCCGGATGACGGAGCCGTCATGCATCAATCGACAGCGATTAGATCGCACCACAAAGGAAGTGAAACGTACAAATCATCCGGTAAATTTCAAAATAAAACACAATAATCAAACTCCCGATTGTGTAACACCACTTTGTTAACATTACGTCACATCCGATGCCAGAAGCCACAGGTCCCGAGAGGATGGACGAAGAGACATTGATTATCGAGGTGCAGAAATACAACATTTTGTATGACACCTCACATCCTCACTACAAGGACACAAACAGAAAGGACAAGGCATGGAATGAAATTGCCGAAGTTTTGGGAGTGGATGGTAAGTTTAACCTACAAAGAAATTACCACGAATGACTGTTATATTAATCAGTGCAAATTGTATTAAGTGCTTGTTAACATGTTATTCAGTCTAGGAAACCGTTGGGGACCCATGCATTACAATTACAGAGATTTTCTCAAAATCAGTTGACTTTAGAGAGAGATTATGATGTTGTTTTATACAGTGGCAGTTCTAGACCAGTTTTAATAGGGGGGCCAGGTTGGGATCGGCTTTTTTGTTGGAGGGCTCATACAACCCGGGAAAAAAAGACAAATCCCCTATTCAGACAAAGCAGTGTTTACTATTTCAACATTTTTGATTGGATAGTAAACTGCTGAAACAAAAATCATTTCAAGAAATCTGCCATTGTATTATTGATGCAGACTCCCTCTTGGGGGTGCCACAGGGGGGTCTGGACTAGGGGCACTGGCCCCTGTTGGCCCCCCTAGACCACCCCTGGTTTTATAGCTCTGGAAAGCACATACTCATTTGGAAAATAAACTTAGGCTATTCTTGTGATTGCTGCCTGTAGTTTTCAATCACAAGTTGTGTTGTGTGGGATTTGAAGAGAAGAAAGAATACATTTTAAGCAAATCTCTATTTCATCTCTGCATTAATTCATAAATTTTCTATTGGAATGTTTTTTAATGTAATTTTATGGGGTGGTCTCAAACTTATTTAAAAAGTATGTAAACAACAAAATATTGTGTGCAATATTTTATTTTCAAACACAAACCACACATACAGACAGAACTTCAAAACAACTATTTACAAACTGCTGTGTGAGTATGTAGCTACACATCATTGTCATCAATGTCTTGGCAATCTCACACCATTCTATCCTGCCAAGACACACTGCCTTCTGGGGAGTTAAAGTAGGAGGTGAAGATTTCCCTGACGTTACAGGCCTCCCTTGAAGCTCTGTTTCCTCCAAGGTTCCCAGCAGGAGCCATGTGTCTCCCTAGTTGCTCGGCTTCATCCAACATCCTCTGGTTGTCATTTGGTGCAAGCAAGAAGTTGTGGAGGATGCAGGCGGCGACAACCACAGTGTCCACATTTTGTGGATGCAGGTTAATTCATCGGTGAAATATTCTCCACCTGGAGGCCAGAATGCCGAATGCATTCTCCACCACCATTCTTGCCCTGGACAGTCTGTAATTGAAAATTCTTTTGTTGTGATTGAGGTTACGTCCTGGGTATGGCCGCATGAGGTATGGTTTTAATGGGAACGCCGCATCACCCACCATGACAAATGGCACATCACCGAGATGAGCAGCACCGAGCAATGGTGCAGCATGTGGCACATGAAGTGCTCTGCTCTCCATGCCTCTCCCCAGATCAGATCCAGCATACACCCCACCGTCACTTGTTCTCCCAAAGTCCCCCACTTGAACAACCCTGAACCTGTAGTCTGCATCTACGAGAGCCAGGAGCACAATAGAAAATGTTTTCTTATAGTTGAAGTATTGGCTCCCAGACAGTGGCGGTGCTTGGATGTGCACATGTTTTCCATCTATTGCACCCAGGCAATTGGGGAAGTTCCATTTTTCAAAGAATCCCTTGGCCACTTCCCTCCATGTCTCTTCTGTCGGGCTGGGTAGAAACCTCCCCATCATGACATTTTCAATAGCCGCACACACCATATGGACAGAATTCCTGACGGTTGTGTGCCCCAGTCGGTAGCTGAAAGCCAGGCTGATCATTGAGTCCCCAGAGGCCAAGTACCTATAAGTAGAGAAAGAAACAAAAAAATAAGTGTCGTGCAAAATTAAGTAATTCATTTGTGGGCTTTCTTTCAGTTGACCTGTGTAAGGCAAGATGGAGAACTCTCCGGGATGCTTTTGTTAAGAACAAAAAAAAGCTAAATCTGCCAAGTGGATCTGGAGCTGGACCAACAAAGGAATGGAAATATGAAAAAATTATGTCCTACCTTTTATCCCACCTCCAGCCAAGAAGGTATGAAGTACATTTCATACACTAGTAATTTCTTTTCATGAAATAATGGTCTATAATATCTATCCATCCATCCATTTTCATCCGCTTATCCGGGGCCGGGTCGCGGGGGCAGCTGCCTGAGCAGGGACACCCAGACTTCCCTCTCCCCGGATACTGCCTCCAGCTCTTCCGGGAGGACCCCAAGGCGTTCCCAGGCCAGCTGGGCGACATAGTCACACCAGCGTGTCCTGGGTCTTCCTCGGGGTCTCCTCCCGTAGGGACATGCCAGGAACACCTCCCGAGGGAGGCGTCCCGGGGGCATCCGAAACAGATGCCCGAGCCACCTCAGCTGGCTCCTCTCGATGTGGAGGACCAGCGGCTCTACTCTGAGCTCCTCCCGGGTGACAGAGCTCTTCACCCTATCTCTAAGGGAGCGCTCTGCCACCCTGCGGAGGAAACTCATTTCGGCCGCTTGTATCCGGGATCTTATTCTTTCGGTCATGACCCAAAGTTCATGGCCATAGGTGAGGGTCGGAACGTAGATTGACTGGTAAATCGAGAGCTTCGCCTTTCGGCTCAGCTCTCTCTTCACCACGACAGACCGATACAAAGACCGCATTACTGCGGCCGCTGCACCGATCCGTCTGTCAATCTCACGCTCCATCCTTCCCTCACTCGTGAACAAGACCCCAAGATACTTAAACTCCTCCACTTGAGGCAGGAACTCTCCTCCCACCTGGAGGGAGCAGGCCACCTTTTTCCGGTCGAGAACCATGGCCTCGGATTTGGAGGTGCTGATTCTCATCCCAGCCGCTTCAGACTTGGCTGCAAACCGCCCCAGGACATGCTGGAGGTCCCGGCTCTATAATATTTAATAGTAATAATGATGTCACAACATTCCATCTGTTTTTAATACGTTACATTATACATGTTAATATTTGAAGTCTAGGTTTTTATAGATTCTACAATAAAAATGTAACATATTGGTCTTGTCTCTTGTTTAGCTCAAAGAGCAACTTGGCAAAGGTGGTCCAGTTGGAGGTTGCAGAGGAAACCCCTGCATATTCCTCTGGATCAGAGGATCGTTCCAGCAACCCAGGTCTTCAAACAAGAAAATCTACCCCATCTCCTGCCCCATCCCTTTTACTGCCCCCCACCAGGGATAAAGAGATCCCCACCAGATCCAGTAGTCCAAGACAGCAGACCACGTCAAGCACCCCGCAAACCTCAAGGGACAAAAGGCGGCATGGTGATACAGGCATTAGTGAACGCCTAATATCACTATTAGAAGAGCCTGTCCCCAAACCTCACATGCCTGACGGTGAGCTGGATGAATGTTATCATTTCGCACTCAGCCTTGTTCCCATGCTCAACCGTCTTGACAAGAACAAGCGACAGCAGGCTAAATTCGAACTTTTGAATACCTTACATAATCTGGAGCAATCACAACAGCTGCCACTTTCTGCCCCACTAGCTCCTTTTGGTTGGCAAAGTTATCATCCTCCCCCAACACACACAGCTCAACCTCTCCCCACTTTCAGTGTACCATCTCATCAGGCCAGACCTTCACATTCACAATCAAGAGCACATCCCCCGCAAAGCAGACCAGTGGGGCCGTTCATGGAAATGCTCATTGGTGAGCAATGGGAGGAGGGGACCCCTGGTGAATCTGTCCATGCTGACATCTAAGTTTGTAAATTGTTTTCTTGTTTGTTTGTTTTACATTTGTACTTTTCTACAAACTTTATATCTATATATTTTGGGGTGGTTATAATTCCCTGTGTTTTTATTTTTTTGTGTGCTGTGCAATAAAAATGTGTTCACATTTGGTCAGTCTTTAATTTGCTTTAACTTCATATTGTCTGTGAAATTTGTTGCTTACCTCAGTCCAACAGCAAGCCTTTGTCTGGGCTCTATTGCAGCTCTGTAGTTTGTTGACTGTCGAGTGAGTTCAGGGCCAACAAGGGACAACAGTTCTTCCATCTGCTCTGCACTCATTCTGAAGTATTGGTGATGGCGTTGGCTGTCCAGTCTCAGCTCAGCCACAAGATGATAAAAATCACCCTGTTGTCTCCTTCGCTGGTTCAGGGGATGCACCCAA